>NC_041381.1:371632523-371661089 GCF_002162155.2 Triticum dicoccoides | reverse complement strand
GACTTTATTGGGCAAATTCATCCATCTTCCTCAAAGGGGCATCGATTCGTGTTGGTGGCAACTGATTATTTCACTAAATGGTCTGAAGCAGTACCTCTCAAGAACATGACACATACGGAGGTGATTCAATTCATAACCGAGCATATTATTCATAGATTCGGTATTCCTCAAACGTTAACTACGGATCAAGGTTCATCTTTTATGTCACACCAAGTCAGAGAGTTTGCCGAATCTTATAATATAAAGTTGCTCAATTCCTCTCCATATTATGCCCAAGCTAATGGACAAGCTGAGTCTAGCAATAAAATTTTAATCAAGCTCATCAAGAAGAAGATTGAGGATAATCCAAGGAGATGGCATGACTTGTTGTCTGAGGCATTATGGGCACATAGAATCTCAAGGCATGGTGCTACGAAAGTGACTCCATATGAGCTAGTATATGGTCAGGAGGCTGTTTTACCGGTGGAAGTAAATTTGAATGCTTTGAGAATAGCCAAACAAAATGATTTGTCGGCAATAGACTTCTATAACTTGATGATGGACAACATTGACGAGGTTGCTGATAAACGTTTGGCTGCTTTGAATGCCATAGAGAGAGATAAGTTGAGGGTAGCAAGGGCTTACAATAAGAAAGTTAAGTTGAAGAATTTTCAAGTTGGTGATCTTGTCTGGAAAGTGATTCTGCCGATTGGTTCAAGAGATAGAAAATTCGGGAAGTGGTCTCCAAGTTGGGAAGGTCCTTTTAGGATTACAAGAATCGTTCCCGGAAATTCATATTTGGTGGAATCAATACAAGGGGCATTGTTACCTCGAGCTCTCAATGGCAAATATTTGAAGAAGTACCACCCGAGTGTGTGGCAGGAAGCCTAAGTAGGCAATGGCCGATATACAATTATCGCCCTTAGCACAAACATGGCCGATACATAATTATCGCCCTGAGAAAAATAAATGGCCGATGGAGTGTTAACATCGTCCTTAGAACGAACACTATGCATATTATTTTTCGGCATGCAAACTTTGCCGAAAAACAGGGGGGCATGTGTTGACACCTGATTTTGGCAAGATACAAAGTGAAAGGGTTTTCAACATGAGAAAATTTCATATCGCCGAGTGGAATAACTTTGATGTTTAGGCTATCGACATTCGACCTCATCTCAGTGGCCGAAGCTGTACTCCGAGTGACAAAATTTAATATTCTGAGTGCTTTTCGGCCGATTACGTCCTCAATATAACCTCAGATGAAGGAGTGCTCTAAAGGAATTGTCTTCGTCTCGTCGAGACAGTCGATTTTCATATATAAATCATCTCAATCCGAGTTCATATGCAAAAGTTATAGTCAATACGGTCTGGACAGGTCAGAGACCAAAATATTACGCTTGACACCAGACACATGTTGATAAGTGTCTGACGCAATGCGTGAGCAATTCGGCCTTCAAGATGGCCTTGAATTGAAAAACCTTCAACACAGAAAAGTTTCGTCTCGTCGAGCCGATCGATTTTCATATATAATTCGTCTCAATCCGAGGTCGTATGAGACTTGGAGAGACAAATCAAGATCAGGCTATGTTTTTGGTCGAGTGAAAAACTTACCATCCGAGTGAAAACTCACCGGTCGAGTGAAAACCTACCGATCGAGTAAAAGGTCAAGTGAAAACCTACCGATCGAGTAAAAGGTCGAGTGAAAACCTACCGATCGAGTAAAAGGTCGAAAGCCTACCGATGAGTAAAAGGTCGAGTGAAAACCTACCGATCGAGTAAAAAGTCGAGTGAAAACCTACCGATCGAGTAAAAGGTCGATTGAGTAAAAGGTCGAGTGAAAATTGGTCGATCAAGTAAAAGATTGTCTTCCGACTGAAAATGTGGTCATCATCCGAGTGAAAGATTGTCTTCCGAGTGAAAATATAGTCATCCGAGTGAAAAGGTCCAGTCGAGTGAAAGACTCTAATATCCGAGTGGATGAGCTCAAATCCGAGTGAAACTGAACATGTGCCCAAAAGTTTATCAAGATAATCTCGGATGAAGAAGTGTTCAATACAGAAGTTGTGCGTATCATCAAGACGGTAAACTTTGGTTTTGGAGTCATCGTCATCAGAGATAGTATATGACCTGCAAATTCACTACAACACTCGGATAATTCAGTCTACCGCAAGACCGAGTCCGACTGGAAGGTAAAAACGACCTCGAAAAGTATTCAAGATGGCTTTATTTGAAAAAGTGGTCAACATGAGAGTTGTTCGTATCGTCGAGGCGCACAAGTTTGATGTTTGGGCCATCTTGATCGGAGGTCATATGGAGGCTCGGCGGCCTGCACAAGGAGGAAGACAGAAGTTGGGCCAGATTCAGACTGAATCCGAGTTGGAATAGGACTAGGACTCTAGGACGCGAATTGATGTAATTTTTCTTGTAAGGAAAGCCTAGATGAATCCTTTACTTGTACGGGAAGTCCAGCCGCCTCTTATATATGTTGGGGGTGACGGCCGATTGAAGAACACACAATCGAACAAATCAATATACTACTTTTTCCTGTCTACTTTTTATCTCTCCACCGTTTTTCTCTCTCGTTCTTCGCTGTTCCTCGTGTTTGAGAGCTGCGAATCCCGAGGCTCTAGGGGCGAGCGAATCGACCTAGGGCAGCCCATAGCCGCCGCAATCCCTGACGGGGTCCCTCCCGGGTGCGCGGGGTTTCGGGTCTGCAAAAGCACCCGCCGACTGTCTTGCGTATCGCGCTGTTGGTCGGGTCTCCTTCGACGTGAGCTGCGGTGCATCACCCCCGGCGTCGAGGGTACACGTGACGTGTTCGTGTGTCAACATATTCCACATTGTTTTAATTCAAGACCAAACTCGTAACTCAAATATTTGTCTCCGCGATCAAATCGCAGAAAATTTTATTTTCTTGTTATGATGATTTTCCACTTCACTCTGAAATTCTTTGAACTTTTCAAATGTTGCAGACTTATGTTTCATTAAGTAGATATACCCATATATGCTCAAATCATCTATGAAGGTCAGAAAATAACGATACTCGCCACGAGCATCAACACTCATTGGATCGCATACATCGGTATGTTTTATTTCCAATAAGTCAGTAGCTCGTTCCATTGTTCCGGAGAACAGAGTTTTAGTCATCTTGCCCAAAAGGCACGGTCCGCAAGCATCAAATGATTCATAACCAAGTGATTCCAAAAATCCATCTTTATGGAGTTTCTTCATGCACTTTACACCGATATGACCAAAATGGCAGTGCCACAAATAAGTTGCACTATCATTATCAACTTTGCATCTTTTGGCATCAATATTATGAATATATGTATCACTACGATCGAGATCCAACAAACTATTTTGATTGGGTGTATGACCATCGAAGGTTTTATTCATGTAAACAGAACAACAATTAGTCTCTGATTTTAAATGAATAACCGTATTGCAATAAACATGATCAAATCATATTCATGCTCAACGCAAATGCAAAATAACATTTATTTAGGTTCAACACTAATTCTGAAAGTATAGGGAGTGTGCGATGATGATCATATCAATCTTGGAACCACTTCCAACACACATCATCACTTCACCCTCAACTAGTTTCTGTTTATTCTGTAACTCCTGTTTTGAGTTACTAATCTTAGCAACCGAACAAGTATCAAATAATCAGGGGCTACTATAAACACTAGTAAGGTACACATCAATAACCTATATATCAAATATACCCTTGTTCACTTTGCCATCCTTCTTATCCACCAAATATTCAGGGCATTTCCGCTTCCAGTGACCATTTCCTTTGCAGTAGAAGCACTCCGTTTTAGGCTTTGGTCTAGCTTTGGGCTTCTTCGCGGGAGTGACAACTTGCTTGCCATTCTACTTGAAGTTCCCTTTCTTTCCCTTTGCCCTTTTCTTGAAACTAGTGGTCTTGTCAATCATCAATACTTGATGTTTTTTCTTGATTCTACCTTCGTCGGTTTCAACATCACGAAGAGCTCAGGAATCGTTTTTGTCATCCCTTGCATACTATAGTTCATCACGAAGTTCCAGTAACTTGGTGATGGTGACTAGAGAACTCTGTCAATCACTATCTTATCTGGAATATTAACTCCCAGTTGATTCAAGCGATTGTAGTACTCAGACATTCTGAGCACATTCTCACTAGTTGAGCAATTCTCCTCCATCTTTTAGCTATAGAACTTGTTGGAGACTTCATGTCTCTCAACTTGGGTATTTGCTTGAAATATTAACTTCAACTCCTTGAACATCTCATATGGTCCATGACGTTCAAAATGTCTTTGAATTACCGATTATAAGCCGTTAAGCATGGTGCACTAAACTATCAAGTGGTCATCATATTGAGCTAGCCAAACATTCATAACGTCTGCATCTGCTCCTGCATTAGGTCTGTCACCTAGCGGTGCATCAAGGACATAATTCTTCTGTGCAGTAATGAGGATAAACCTCAGATCACGGACCCAGTCCGCATCATTGCTACTATCATCTTTCAACTTAGTTTTCTCTAGGAACACATATAAAACATAGGGAAGCAACAACGCGAGCTATTGATCTACAACATTATTTGCAAAATACTACCAGGACTATGTTCATGATAAATTAAAGTTCAATTAATCATATTACTTAAGAACTCCCACTTAGATAGACATCCCTCTAATCATCTAAGCGATCACGTGATCCAAATCAACTAAACCATGTCCGATCATCACGTGAGATGGAGTAGTTTTCAATGGTGAACATCACTATGTTGATCATATCTACTATATGATTCACGCTCGACCTTTTGGTCTCAGTGTTTCGAGGCCATATCTGTATATGCTAGGCTCGTCAAGTTTAACCTGAGTATTCCGCGTGTGCAACTGTTTTGCACCCATTGTATTTGAACGTAGAGCCTATCACACCCGATCATCACGTGGTGTCTCAGCACGAAGAACTTTCGCGACGGTGCATACTCAGGGAGAACACTTATACGTTGAAATTTAGTGAGAGATCATCTTATAATGCTACCATCAATCAAAGCAAAATAAGATGCATAAAGGATAAACATCACATGCAATCAATATAAGTGATATGATATGGCCATCATCATCTTGTGCTGGTGATTTCCATCTCTGAAGCACCGTCATGATCACCATCATCACCGGCGCAACACCTTGATCTCCATCGCAGCATCGTTGTCGTTTCGCCACCTATTGCTTCTACGACTATCGCTACCGCTTAGTGATAAAGTAAAGCAATTACAGGGCGATTGCATTGCATACAATAAAGCGACAACCATATGGCTCCTGCCAGTTGCCGATAACTCGGTTAAAAAACATGATCATCTCATACAATAAAATATAGCATCACGTCTTGACCATATCACATCACAACATGCCCTGCAAAAACAAGTTAGACGTCCTCTACTTTGTTGTTGCAAGTTTTTACGTGGCTGTTACGGGCTGAGCAATAACCGTTCTTACCTATGCATCAAAACCACAAGGATAGTTCGTCAAGTTAGTGCTGTTTTAACCTTCTCAAGGACCGGGCGTAGCCACACTCGGTTCAACTAAAGTTGGAGAAACTGACACCCGCCAGCCACCTATGTGCAAAGCACGTCGGTAGAACCAGTCTCGGTAAGCGTACGCGTAATGTCGGTCCGATCTGCTTCATCCAACAATAACACCGAACCTAAGTATGACATGCTGGTAAGCAGTATGACTTGTATCGCCCACAACTCACTTGTGTTCTACTCGTGCATATAACATCTACGCATAAAACCTGGCTCCGATGCCACTGTTGGGGAACGTAGTAATTTCAAAAAAATTCCTACGCACACGCAAGATCATGGTGATGCATAGCAACAAGAGGGGAGAGTGTTGTCCACATACCCTCGTAGACCGAAAGCGGAAGCGTTAGCACAACGTGGTTGATGTAGTCGTATGTCTTCACGATCCAACCGATCAAGTACCGAACGCATGACACCTCCGAGTTCAGCACACGTTCAGCTCAATGACGTCCCATGAACTCCGATCCAGCAGAGCTTTGCGGGAGAGTTCTGTCAGCACGACGGCGTGATGACGGTGTTGATGATGCTACCGACGCAAGGCTTCGCTCAAGCACCACTACGATATTACCGAGGTGGAATATGGTGGAGGAGGACACCGCACACGGCTAAGAGATCAAGAGATCAATTGTTGTGTCTATGGGGTGACCCCTGCCCCCGTATATAAAGGAGCTAGGGGGGAGGCAGCCGGCCAAGGAGGAGGGTGCACCAAGGGGGGAGTCCTACTTCCACTGGGAGTAGGAATCCTCGTTTCCTAGTAGGAGTAGCAGAGAAGGAAGGGGAAGAGAGAAGGGAAGGAAGGAGGGGGCGCAACCCCTCCCCCTAGTCCAATTCGGACTAGGCCTTGGGGGGGGCCTGCCCTAGGCAGCCCCTCTCTCTTTCCCGTCTGGCCTAATAAGGCCCAATACTTCTCCCCGGTGAATTCCCGTAACTCTCCGGTACTCCGATAAATACCCGAATCACTCGGAACCTTTCCGATGTCCGAATATAGTCGTCCAATATATCGATCTTTACATCTCGACCATTTTGAGACTCCTCGTCATGTCCCCGATCTCATCCGGGACTCCGAACTACCTTCGGTACATCAAAACACATAACCCATAATATAAATCGTCACCGAACATTAAGCATGCGGACCCTACGGGTTCGAGAACTATGTAGACATGACTGAGACACTTTTCCGGTCAATAACCAATGTCGGAACCTGGATGCTCATATTGGCTCCCACATATTCTACAAAGATCTTTATCGGTCAAACCGCATAACAACATACATTGTTCCCTTTGTCATCGGTATGTTACTTGCCCGAGATTCGATCATTGGTATCTCAATACCTAATTCAATTTCGTTACCGGCAAGTCTCTTTACTCGTTCCGCAATGCATCATCACGTAACTAACTCATTAGTCACATTGCTTGCAAGGCTTATAGTGATGTGCATTACCGAGAGGGCCCAGAGATACCTCTCCAACAATCGGAGTCCTAATCTCGAAATACGCCAACTCAACAAGTACCTTCGGAGACACCTGTAGAGCACCTTTATAATCACCTAGTTACGTTGTGACGTTTGGTAGCACACAAAGCATTCCTCCGGTAAACGGGAGTTGCATAATCTCATAGTCATAGGAACATGTATAAGTCATGAAGAAAGCAATAGCAACATACTAAACGATCAAGTGCTAAGCTAACAGAATGGGTCAAGTCAATCACATCATTCTCTAATGATGTGATCCCATTAATCAAATGACAACTCATGTCTATGGTTAGAAACTTAACCATCTTTGATTAACGAGCTAGTCAAGTAGAGGCATACTAGTGACATTATGTTTGTCTATGTATTCACACATGTACTAAGTTTCCGGTTAATACAATTCTAGCATGAATAATAAACATTTATCATGAAATAAGGAAATAAATAATAACTTTATTATTGCCTCTAGGGCATATTTCCTTCAGCTATTGCATTGATCTCATGCATCGCCTCTTTGCATCCCCAAAGGGGAAGATAAATGTTCCTCATTTTCTATGGCATGAGATCCGCCTCGCTAGTTTTCAGCACAAGCAGGCCTTTCCTCATGCCCCCCTTCCTTCAGGCTTTTATTGAGAGTGTCGCTTCATTTCCCATTGCCCGCACTCACGTGCATGAGCGATGGGTCATTCCACCTCACATGGTGGATGATTATGTTACTCCTTCTACTGCTCCTGCTCGTCGCACCGCAGCTAGTGTTCCTTCTCATACTGCACGTTCTACTCCTTCCAGTTCTGCACCCTTTGGGCGTATTGCTCGCTTTCTTGGGAAGGCTCACTCTGCAATGATGAAGATGTTTACCTTTCATTGCTCCCAACATCATGATGTTTTCACTCGCATGGTCACTTCCAAGAATGCTCTGAAGGCTCGTCTGAGAGACTCCGGAGTTTACGATGTGAGTGACGATGAACGTCTCCCTGACGAGCCACCTTCTAATTTTGGTTTCCCCTTTGGTCCTGAGTGGGATGATATCTTCGACGAGGCTGGTGGCAGTGGTGCTCATGATGACGATGATGAGGATGATCTCTGATGCTGTTATGACCCTCCCCTTTCTTGGGTATTTGATGCCAAGGGGGAGTAGGCACTATGCATACTATGATATTATGATATTAGCTTGTTAGCTTGTAATTGAACTCACTGCTATGATTATTGATGAGATTGTAGAAACTTATGTTCTATTTTATGAGTGATGAATCTATATGGAGCTTATTGTCTTGATTATCTTGTGTATGAGATTTGGTTGTGTTGGTATCATATTGAGGGGGAGCTCTCTTCATATTTATTCTCTATGGTATCATATTGAGGGGGAGCTCACTCCTTGCTTAATTTTTTTTGTTTATTGAGCTCCACAACAAATCCTTTCGATTCTTGCTCTTATGTGTGTGCATATATGTTGTCATCAACTACCAAAAAGGGGGAGATTGAAAGTGCAATCATGCGCTTAATCATATTTTGATGTTGATGACAACATGTATGTTGGGACTAATCATGTTTATCAAGTATATCTCAGGATTATGTCTCAAAGGCCGTGTGTGGATCATGACTAGGGACAAATGCATATAACTCAAGATTGGAGATACAAGACATTAGCCTTGGCTTTGTTTACGGTTTGTTCTTGAGTATAGGGATCCCGCACTATTAAGAGGGGATCGTTGGATCTAGTGAAAGATTTTCTCAAACCCACAACTCCAGTTTTTCTCTCCGGTCGTCCGGTACTCTACAGACGTCCGGTCCCTCTCAGCTGTCCGGATGTCCGGTTCTCTACGGTCGTCCAGTGTTTCTCTTACAGAAAGTTATTTACGGACTTCCGAAACTCTCCGGACGTCCGACCTCCGGACGGTCGGCACATCTCGAATGTCCGGTATTTCCACCACAGAACCATATTTACGGATTTCCAGGCCTCTCTGGTCGTCTGGGCTCCGGACGACCGGCATGTCTCGGACGTCCGTGTCCTGTGTACAGATTCGTGGCTTATGTGTTCCCAGCGGCCGAACGACCGATAACTGTCGGACGTCCGGACTTATTTGTGCCACCAGACGTCCGGTGTTGTCTCAAATGGTGGCCCAAACAGTCACTTTTCCACACATACTATATATATGCTTCTCCCTTCCACGGGATGAGGTTGACCATTCACTTTGAGCTTGCCAAGAACACTTTTCACTCTCTCTCTCAATCCCCTACATCAAATCCTAGATCCCCAAGTGATTTAGGAACATTTGAGAGAAGTTCTCCGATCAAGTGATAGATCCACTCCTTCCCCTTCTTTGCACCAAAGGAATTTGTGATTTGAGCAAGTCTTGAGCTTTTCCCCTACGTTCTTATTACTCTTGGAGGTTGGAGACTCCTAGGCGGTAGGAGTCTTTCAGAGAGGAATCAACCTTTGTGATTACCCCTGGAAAAGTTTGTGAGGGTTTGGAGACCACCCCAAGGTCTACCACTAGTGGTTGAGAAATGCCTCAGTAGTGTTGTCTCAAAGGGAGAATAGGGTGAGCCTTCGTGGCGTTGGTGTGCCTTCGTGGTAACATCAACCTCTCTAACGGTGACTAGTTTCCCTCCAAGGAAGTGAACATCGACATACATCCTCGTCTCCCGGAGTTGCGGTTATTCCTAACCCAAACTTTCTACTTGTGGTTACTTGTCTCTTAGCACTTACTTATATCATATTGTGCGTGTTTACTTACATGCTCGTGTTACTTGCTTAGTACTTAGTACTCACTTGCAATTGTTAGGATCACCTTCACATTCCGCATTATTGCCTAAAATTGCTAAGTAACAATTAAAATTTGTAATTGTACCTATTCACCCCCCCCTCTAGGTCCATCTCGATCCTTTTAACAATGTAAAAGGGAGATTATAAATATGCTCTACAAGTATCTCCAAAGGTGTTTTGTTGGGTTGGCATAGATCTAGATTAGGATTTGTCAGTCCAAGTATCAGAGAGGTATCTCTGGGCCCTATCGGTAATGCACATCATAATAAGCCTTGCAAGCAATGTGACTAATGAGTTAGTTATGGGATGATGCATTACGGAACGAGTAAAGAGACTTGCCGGTAACGAGATTGAACTAGGTATGAAGATACCGACGATCGAATCTCGGGCAAGTAACATACCGATGACAAAGGGAATAACGTTTGTTATCATTACGGTTCGACCGATAAAGATCTACGTAGAATATGCGGGAGCCAATATGAGCATCCAGGTTCCGCTACTGGTTATTGACCGGAGAGGTGTCTCGGTCATGTCTACATAGTTCTCGAACCCGTAGGGTCCGCACGCTTAACGTTCGATGACGATTTGTATTATGAGTTATTTGTTTTGGTGACCGAACGTTGTTCGGAGTCCCGGATGAGATCACGGACATGACGAGGAGTCTCGAAATGTTCAAGAGGTAATTATTAATATATTGGACGATGATATTTGGACACCGGAATGGTTTGGAGTGTTTCGGTTATTTTTCGGAGTACCGGGAGGTTACCGGAACCCCCCGGGAAAGTAATGGGCTAGCATGGGCCATAGGGGAGAGAGAGGGGAGCCCACAAGGGGTGGCACCCCCCATGGGCTATCCGAATTGGACAAGGGGAAGGGGTGCGGCCCCCTTTCCTTCTACCTCTCCCTCTCCTTCCCCTTTCCCTCTCCGAAAGAAAGGAAGGGGGGGGGGGGCGACTTGGACTAGGAGTCCTAGTCGGTTTCCCCCCACTTTGGCGTGCCCCTAGGGCCGGCCTCCTCCCTCTCCTCCTTTATATACGGGGGCAGGGGGCACCCCAAAGCACATCAATTGTTCTATTAGCCATGTGAGGTGCCCCCCTCCATAGTTTACTCCTCCGGTCATATCGTCCTAGTGCTTAGGCAAACCCTGCGCGGATCACATCACCATCACCGTCACCACGCCGTCGTGCTGAAGAAACTCTCCCTCGACACTTTGCTGGATCAAGAGTTCGAGGGACGTCATCGAGCTGAACGTGTGCAGAACTCGGAGGTGCCGTATGTTCGGTGCTTGATCGGTTGATTTGAGAAGACGTTCGACTACATCAACCGCGTTAAGCTAACGCTTCTGCTTTCGGTCTACGATGGTACGTGGACACACTCTCCCCCTCTTGTTGCTATGCATCTCCTAGATAGATCTTGCGTGATCGTAGGAAATTCTTTGAAATTGCATGCTACGTTCCCAACAGTTAGGAGTCGACCAACGCCTCCTGCTCAGTCACGTCCACGTCCGACGCGATCACCGTGCCAACGGAGAGTTGCTCCTCTGCGCGCCGGTGCTCATCGAAGAGGCGGAGGTTGTACTCCTGGTTGGCTTGCGCCCGCCAAAACAAGGCTTCAGCTCGGCCAACACCATTTTGGTGTAGTGAGCACGAGCCTCCCCCATGGTGATGACGGCATGGACCGGCGAGGAGGGTGGCGCCAGCTAGTCATCGACCGCGTCCTCCATTGGGACGTCCGCAGTGTCGGTCTTCGTGTGCCTGTCGGCCTGCCAGCCGACAGGAATGGCGACAATCTCCTATTTATGATCGGACGAGAGGCTGTCCCAGACGGCTTTGGAGCTCGAGGAAGCCATGGCGGGCATGGTCCAGACAAGAGGAAGGGAGAGAAGGATGATGGATGCGGCTACGGTCGGGCCTGATATAGCGGGCTGATGGCAGGACAACTGGCGAGGTGATTAATGGTGGGCGTTAGACGGACGAACGAGTGGAGACGGCTCGCCGTTCCTCGGCAACCGCACTCATGTTTAATGTAGGCAGGCAAATGGATGGGCTGTCGTTTGAACGTGAGGCAACACATGCATCGGGAAACAACGAGGGTGACGCTCTTGGCCGGTGCGCCGTTTTATTGCCGGAGCGTTGTGAGAGGTCGCGTCGCTCTGAGCCAGCATGAATATGACACCGGTGCTCTGGAGCAGCGCTGATCTTTTCTGACGAGAACGCGCGCAGGCACGAGAGAGGGGTTTTTGAGGGGCCAGACTAGTCAAATGCGGAAGTGACTGTGGCCCGGACGCCTTCAGAGCCCCTTAGTTTGTCTTTGGTTCACAGGAATAAGTGTGTCTGGACCACCGTTGGATGGCAAAGCATGTCCGGACCGCTCGGTCCGGATTATTGCTGGCGGTTTAAGGATCCACATTGAAGATGCGCTAACCTCACTTCTTAGAGCATCAACAAACGCAAATAGCAAATCCGATCACACAAGCGCCCGCGCGTCCGAGGACAGTGACCGATCACGCCTCAAATTTGCTCCTCTGCTTCCAGATACTTCATACTGGAAGCCTTAGATCCATAAAAAAACATGCAACGATGAAATCCACGTATTACATAGATCAAATAACCTATACTATCCTAATCCTCGTTAGAGATGTCCACTGTCTCCGTGCCCGGCTATGGGTACATGGGTAGCAGTCGCGGCTCCTCCACGTCGGCCTTGCCTCCATCTTCGCTTCAACCTCGTCGAAGAGCGCGTCGGTCGCCGACCGTTCCTGTCGGATGAACTACCGTTTGGCCTCCACGCATGCCTCATCTTGGATGGACTCTAGGATGGCCCGTTGCTTCGCCATCTCGGCCGCTTGGGCGACCGCGAACTCCGACTCCGCGTCCTCCATGTTGAAGCCCGGAGCCGGTGCCAGCTCCTCCTCCTCCGGTTGCTCCGCATCCTCCGGATCCGACACCTCCATCGAAGCCGGCTACTGCTCCTCTTCCTCCTCTGCCTCCGGCTGCTCCTCCTCCTACTCCGATGAGTCCGGAGGCAAGCCGTCTGCGATGCGTGCGGCGCGCCTGGTGTGGAGGTGGTCTTCTTTTGCCGAACCATGGCAATGTCAGACGGCGTGGGAAGAGCGGCGAAGCGTGAGAAAGGTGGTGGCTGGGCTCGGACTGGCGGCGCAAAGAGGGGGGACGTGGATGTTGCTAGGGTTGAGGGACGCCGACCAGCTTAAATAGCCGAATTTGGCCTCGAGCAGCGAGCCGGAGCGGTGCTACCCAGCGTTCACAGCCCCAGCGAAGGAGACATCCGTCGGACCGCCGGGTTTCCGGGCGATTCCGTGTGGGAACCCATCGCCAGTCCGATGTAGCGGACGCGCCTAGGCGTGCTTGTGTGCCCTATATCTGCCCCATATTAAGGCTGGATATAACGGGTGTCGGTTAGCCCGGGCGTTTGAGCCCTGTTTAAGAAGCTCGTCTGGGGCGCATTTTTGTGACCGGTCAGTGACCATGCCGTCCATCCGAGATGTTTGAGATGGTTTTGGGACGCCCGGTTGTAGATGCTCTTAAGATGTGCACTTTTCAAGAAAGCTTGAGCGGGCAAATGTCGAGACGAGGATCAACCAAGATAGATCCGACCAACGTTCCCATGTAACCAGGTGACCATGCCGCGAAAAGCACATGTTATCATGCTCGTAGCTTGCAGCAGTAGTGTAGTAGTGTGTGATGCATCGAAGAGGATGAGGAGCATTCCATGTGAAGGAGAGGAATTTAAGGGATAAGGAGGGAGGTACTGTTTTTAAAGGATTACCCACACACAGACACACATGTCCAGGAAACTTTTTGCCGAAGACTAAAGATACATTTAGGTATGTTAAATATGCCTTGACCCACAAATAGTGGCCAATGTTATTGTAGTGATTATTTTATAATTTTGCTAAAGCATATCTAGATATATCATTAGTATTGTACCTCTAAGTCCTAAGCCATTGATCTTATGTAAATATTTGTGTGGTAATTTTCTTTTTCTTTTTGGGTCTGCCTAGGGCACATCTAGATATGTCCTAGTTATTGCACATCTAAGTAACTCAATCAATCTAGAAAGAAAAGAGCAGTCTGCTCTCTTCCTCCTCCTCTAAGAAAGAAAGTTAGGGTTCGTGCCTCTCGCCGGCGCCGGCGCAGATCCGCCTCGTCTCGGTGGCCCTAGGGAAATGGAGGCGCGGTGGATCCTGGCAAGGGCTGGCGGGAGGGCTCCGTTTTTATTTTTTTTCCAATCTTGTTAGGGTTTGTGTCCTACTCAGGAAGGCATGACGGCGGCGGCTCCCTGAAGATGGAATAAAGGTCTCCCCGCTTAGCCCCTGTTTCAGCGGTGCGTCTAGCATCGTTGGTGGGCGTGTGGAGGTGTGTCTCCGCCAGATCTATCTTTGGTGGGCGTGTGAAGTTTTCAACCAATATCTTTCACATTAACAATTCTATTAAGAAGAATCATCCATTGACTCTATTATAGTACTACCCATTTTGCAGCACCCCTGTCTTCAAGAGCCCGACATAGAAATTCAAACTAAGGTGGTGTTTGTTTCTCTAGTCCTAAGACTTTTTCTAGTCCCTGGGACTTTTTGAAAAAGACTCAAGGAGGTGCTTCTAAGGACTTTTAGCAAAAAGTCCCAAAAAAGTCCCACCCTGTTTGGTTTGCTCGGGACTTTTTCTATTCCCTACACCAAAAAGTCCCTGAAAACAAACATCCCCTAAAAGTAATGAGCCGTGAATCGCACATGGTTAGGTTCCTTGTGATGGAACTAGCTTACCGGGGTTTAAGTCCTACATTTGGCATTTGTGTTTTCATTTTCTGAATTTATTTCAGTTATTCTGACGATGTTTCTTTAATGGGAGGGGACGTTCTCGTCGACTACTAGGCACATGTACCTGTGGTGACTTTGTCAACTTAAAATGTTGTGCCGGCTCAGAATCTCGAAGGTGCTCATAAAAATGAGATGTGCGTGCATTTATATGGGTGAGTATATGTGCGTGTTTGTGAGCATATGTGATTGCGGTGTTAAAAAAATGGCCCAAAGACTTCGAACCCACAGACACGATAAATCTCATAATTAGGCAACAAATTTTATAAAAGGGTGCAGATAATTAAAAGGACTTAGTGCCATGCATGGGCTCAAATCAATTGTATAAATACCCCTACTCGCCCTGCTCTTTTTCTCCTCATCCTTCGCACACACCTTCTCTCGCTCAACCATTTTTGTCCTTTCCCTAGAGACACCCAAGGCGATCCACAAACAGCTAGCCGATCGTACGGAAGCTCGCCACTGCTCCGGCCGAATTAGGCTACAAGCCGCGCAATACAACAACGCCCCGTGCGCGCACCCCCGCGACGCCGTCGCCTGTCGTAGCGCACGCCGGCCGGCCGAGAGCGGCACGTGGACCTCGCAACAAGACGACGAGCGCTCCGCTCTAAAGTCACTATAGCTTGCTTTGATCTCGTTTCTCAATTGCATCGACCGGTCCTATCCATTTGCCTATAAATTCAGTGCCCTTACTAGGGTTTGAGCCTCCCCTGTTTCAGTTTCCCTCCAAAACCAAAGCTAGCTCGCACGCTTGAGCTTCCTTGCTCGCATATAGCCGTCATGTGTGAGGGGCTCATTGACCGGCCGTTGCTGCAGTGCCGGTGCAATGCCAAGAACGGCGGCGGCGCGGCCGTGCCTCCGAACGACGACCACGCTGTCGTCGTTGTGTCCATGTCGGCGCCTGTCCTGGCTGACAGGCCGTCGTCGTTGACCAAGGACGCGGCGAAGGAGGCCGTGTCGATCCTGGGGCTGTCATTGCCGATGATCATGACGGGGCTCATACTCTACGTCCGTCCGATGATCTCGATGCTGTTCCTCGGCCGGCTCGGCGAGCTGGCCCTTGCCGGCGGGTCCCTCGCCATGGGCTTCGCCAACATAACCGGGTACTCAGTCCTGTCCGGCCTCGCCTCGGGCATGGAACCTGTGTGTGGCCAGGCCGTCGGCGCCAAGAACCTGCCCCTCGTCGGCGCCACCATGCAGCGGATGGTGCTCTTCCTCCTCGCCGTCTCCGTGCCTGTCGCCTTCCTATGGTTTCAGATGGAGCCGCTTCTCCTGCTTTGCGGCCAGCATGCCGCCATCTCCGCGGCGGCGCAGCGCTACATTCTCTTCTGCCTGCCCGACCTCCTCTTCCAGTCCTTCTTGCACCCGCTCCGTATCTACCTCCGCACGCAGTCCATAAACCTCCCGCTCACCACCTGCGCCACGCTCGCTGTCGCCCTCCACCTCCCCATCAACTACCTCCTCGTATCAGTGCTCGGGCTCGGCGTCGAAGGAGTTGCACTCGCCTCCGCCTGGACCAACCTCAACCTCGTGCTCTTCCTCCTCGGTTATGTCTACGTCTCCGGCGTGCACCATGCCACCGGGGGCTTCTCGCTGTCATGCAAGCTTTTCAAGGACGATGTTGCCGCGTGGGTGCGGCTGGCCAGGCTCGCCGTCGAGAGCTGCGCGAGCGTGTGCCTCGAGTGGTGGTGGTATGAGATCATGATCCTGCTGTGCGGCCTCCTGGCCAATCCCGAAGCCACCGTCGCCTCCATGGGGGTGCTTATCCAGACCACATCGCTGCTCTACATCTTCCCGTCGTCTCTCAGCTTCGGCGTGTCGACCCGGGTCAGCAACGAGCTCGGCGCGAACCGTCCAGCTGCGGCGCGCGCCGTGGCCACCGCGGGGCTCGCGCTGAGCGCACTACAGGGCGTCATCTCCTTCCTGTTCGCCGTGGCTGTGCGCAACGTGTGGGCGCGCATGTTCACGACGGACGCGGCCATCCTCGCGCTCACGGCCTCCGTGCTTCCTATCCTCGGGATGTGCGAGCTCGGCAACTGCCCTCAGACCACCGGATGCGGCGTGCTCCGAGGGAGCGCACGGCCCAAGGACGGCGCGCACGTCAACCTCGCCGCCTTCTACGGCGTCGGCATGCCCGTTGCCCTCGGGCTCGCGTTCTGGGCCGGCATGGACTTCAGGGGGCTCTGGCTTGGCCTTCTCGCCGCGCAGGCGGCGTGTGTCACGGTGATGCTCGTGGTGATCGGGCGCACGGACTGGGACAGACAGGCTGTCCTGGCGCAGGTGCTCGCCGGAGTCGCCGACGACATCGAACACGGAGGCTATGTCAACGGAAACGGTGGGAAAGACGCGAGCGAGTGCGTCAAGGTTGCGGCGCCCGACGGCGATGAGGACTCCAGCTTGCTCATCACTGTGGTAGGACTGACCGGCGCGCCTTGACAAAGACGGCCGTCGGCGTATGAATCACGGTAATTAGCTGGCCAGTAGAACGTGGGAGACAGACAATTTTCCGGTCTGAACATTTTTTGGGGGGAGTTCATGTGAGTTGGTCTGTGTGTGTCAACATACGTGTGTGTGGTACCACGTTATATTGGAGGAAAACACCTGTAATTACATGGTTTTAATTAGGTGTGTTGAGTGACCTAGTTATACATTTTTTCACTTTTATTAGGTGGCCTGGTGGTTCATCTATTGTTTTTTCATTAAGATGTATTTCAATTGTAAGTAGATATTTATATATACATGAATCAAGTATAATTAAATTACATTTGAAATTCAAATAGTTACATTACTATTGATTCACTACGCAAAATTTGGCATAAGAAGATAAAAATACAAGTCATAAGACAATTTTTTTTACAGATTATGTATATTTTATATTATGTTTTTACGTTTGTAATTTTACATAACGTAAAATATTTTTTACGGCTATTATATATTTTCTTACAGTCTATACCCCACATCTTTTGGAATTTGTAAATTTCATTTCAAAAATCTCGCAACAACATTCTTTTCGAAATTATAGAAGTAGCGTAAACTTTGAGGAACATGGAAATCTGCGAATAACATATCTATTTTGTCGTAGAAAGGTACATGGAATACATCAAAACGGGCATGCAACTCCATAAATTTGGAGTAATAATATTTTTTTAAATTACTTATCAATTTACATATCCTTATTTTATTATGATTAGCATCCTTAGTTTGTGTTCTTGGTAGGTAATGCATTTCTTTGTTTGCCGGGCTCAGTTATGAAAGCGTAGCTATGTGTCATTGTAGTAATATGAGATACCCAACGCGTTGTTGCGGTAACTTTGTTCAAAAATGCATAGATAGTTGCTAAAAAATAACTAAATCCAATAAAAAGAAAATATAAGCTTGAAAATCAATAAAAAAAAGTCTCTAAAAATATAATACAAACTTTTGAATTATTGTTAAAAATATCATTTCGAACACAAATGTGAAGGATGACTAACATGCATATACGATGTGGCGGCGATATATGTATAGACTAATGCAAAAATAATTGTAATTTATAAGTTCGCTTATGTGACAGATTTGTATGGCTTAGTGGGAGAGAAGACTTAAATGCATGGCTTTAGTGGGGGCGTTCACTTATGTGGCAGATTTTGCATGTCTTAGTGGGAGAGAATAGTTAAATGCATGGCGTTAAGAGGATGATGAGGTGGATGATTTGTATGTTAAGAAAATTGGGATCAACTTATTAAGAACGTAAGATATGAGCTAACAGCTTTAATTTAGTGCATGTTAAGCAGGGCGTATTATATTAATTCAATACTAAATAACTAATACATTATCAAGTTAGGGTTTCTGCCTCCCGTCGTCGCCGCCGCAGGTCCGCCTCCTCTCCGGTGACCCTAGGGCCATGGGGGCGTGGTGGATCTCGGCAAGGGCCGGCGGGAGGGCTCCATTTTTAGTCGTTTCTTTCAGTTTTGCTAGGGTTTGTGTCCTGCTCAGGAAGACGAGACGGCGGCGGCTCCCTGAAGATGGAATAAAGGTCTCCCCGCCTAGTCCCTGTTCCGGCGGCGCGTCTAGCACCGTTGGTGGGCGTGTGGAGGTGTGTCTCCGGTGGATCTATCTTTGGTGGATTTGCTCGGATCTCGTCGTTGTTCGTCTACGTTCGCGTGTCTTCGGATTGGATCTTTCTGATCTACGTTATTCTTCATCTGCAGCGGTTGCTGTTCTGGTGCGCTGGTCCTACGGGGCCTTAGCACGACGACTTCCCGACTGTCTACTACAACAAGTTGTGCCCGACTCCGGCGATGGAGGGCGATGACGGCGGCGCGCCTTCGGCTCGCTTCAGTGCTGGTAGTCGTCGCTAGGTGGTCTATGGATCTGGATGTAATTTTTATTATTTCTAGTATTCGTTGTACTGCCATGATTGAAGATGAATAGATCGGAAATTTTCTCGCAAAAAAAATAAATAAATAATACATTATCAAGTACTTCCTCGGTTCCAAAAGACTTGTCGTGGTTTCAAATTTTGGAACGGAGAGAGTATCTAACGGTTACATAGTCTAATAAAAATACATAATTTATGAATTTTGACATGGAAGGACGGCTAGGGCTCATACAAGTTGGAGCCCCGCCACAATCTTAGTCTATCTACTCCTCGACAATAAGAGCTAGCATAACTTCGTTGACAAGATAAACAATTCATGGCCTATTTGACATATGTACTTGGATATGGTAGAATAGAATCAACGGTTTGTGAGATCAATACAACAAAGAAATATTCCAGTGCTTTATAATTTCTTACATGGTATTGCAGAAATCATTGTCCAAAAATCTAATCCATTATTTGTTTAATTAAAATTAATGAAAGATTTTCTTTACTCTATAAAGAAATCTTACGTTTTATCGGAGCCAAGAGGTCTTAAGCTCAAGACCCGACCAATGCACTATTTTTTCTTTGTTGCCATCTATACTGATCACATGACTAAGGCTTAGTGGAGCCTAAATGTGAGGGAGTGTTGATAGACTTTTGAAGTAACTAAATAGGGCACAAATTCAATAAAATGAGACTAGAAGATTCATCCAACAACGAAATATGTTATCCTTTCATATCCACACATAACTTCTGAACACAACTTGTTCATCTGTTTCATGATACTCCTTCTGGTTGCGTTTATAAGAAGGGCACATATTTTTAGATCTTTAATTTCATTAGTGAAACATGTATAGTATTTCCGGCAAACATAAAAATAAAAATAAACATGTATAGTATGCCAAAAAGTTATATTGTTAGAATCTTCAATTGACTATGAATATCAAGATATATTTTTTGCTAGTAAAATTGATAAAAATCCTTGCCCAACCAGAGGGAGTACGTGAAATTAGCACTGAGCTCCTCAACTAGTAGAAAAAAAAAATCTGTAGCATCGCGCAATGATGTAGTACCTGCCAACTGAAAATATTACAGACCATCTGTTCTACGAGTCATCTCTTGACCATTACAAGGAAAGGTTGAACAGTTGCTACGACCTAGTAGAGCTTAACGGACCATCACTACGCTGCCTTTGAGGGTGCGCCTCCTAGTGCTTGCATGTTTTAGATGTACACGCACTCGTGCACATGTGAATACAACAGTCAACGTACGGATGTGGAAGTTACGAGCCAAGTCAACTATCACTACCTGGCAGAGACGGGGTAAAAAAGCACCAACATTTACGATGGTTAGTTAATTAGAGTATTAGACCCGTTTCTCTTACAACGTGCGGTTAATAGCACAGGCGAAAGCTGGCTGGATCACGCACACACGTATGTACGTACGCACCACGCACTTGCGCACGATAAGTGTTGGACGAGTGATGATCGCCACGATTACGTATGTGCTTGTCACTGTCGCCGTGTCGGCCGGGGTGAGGTTTGGCTGCCGCCCGGACCGCCAGCACTGGGCGCAGGTGAGAACGCAGTGTGCATGCAGGTGGATTCGCCGTCCTTCCTCCGCCGTCGTTGGAACCAGTCGGCTGGCTTGGACTGCCGCCTGCCGCCTATATGCATGCATGCACCCACCCAACCCAACGTCCAATTTAACCTACCGCCCGCTACCTTAGCGTTGCTGTCCACTACTAGGACGATGCACCGTTTACACGACCGTGATCGATCACAGACCCAAAAAAATATCTTCCCTGCTCATCTGGAATATAAATATATTCTCTTTGTTTCAAAATATAGTTAAAGTCAAAATGTGTACACTTGAATCAAGCTTAGGAAACAAATATCATCATCTAGAACAAGAAATGCAGAGCGGAGAAGATCAAGTGAATGATAGCAGAGGAATACAGATTAGTGTCCAAAGTGTTGAGGCCAAAACTAAACTAGACAGATCTCGCAAAATTGCAATGAAAAAAAAAATAGATGTGAGTCGCCTTTTCAATTGGCCACACATATAGCATTCTTTTTTTAATATGTATATAATATCTAGAAGCCCATAAACCAGAAGCAAAAGCCCTTCTAATAATTATGGACTGGAATTATTCCAAGGCTATGGACCGATAATTTTGGTTTTATTTTTTGTATCCAGTTTCAATTTTGGGAAATTTAGTTGTTGATATTTAGCACATGTTACACTTCTGTAAAATTATATATTAGTTGGCCGCCCCCTCCCTATCCGCCTACTCTGTCTTCCCCTCGTGCGTCCCCCCTCCCCCACAGCGAGCGACGCCGGTGCACGCTTGCCTGGGAACTGCATCCCACGTGGCTGGCAGGGCTCCCACGGAGCGCGGCGGCTCTGCGGGCGGGTTTGGGCGGCCCCAGTAGCGCGCCCCTCTAGAGCCGGCTCGCCTGGGCCCTGCTGTGCCTCAGGCCGGTAGGGTGCCCTCGGAGCCGGCGCCGGATGTGGGCGATTCGAGCAGGCGGGTTTGGCCGGGCTCTCCGTCTTTGAGGCCGGGGCTGGAGCGGTGTGTGGTTCAGCGCACGGCCGAGGTGGCGGCTGCTGAGGAGGCGCTGCGCTGGAGTCTGGTTGCAGTCGCCATGGGTGGTAGGCCGCAGATCGCCCCGAGCGCGGTCGCTGCGGCCGTGGAGGAGGTTGTCCCAGTGGCGGTGGAGGCGTTCACTGTGTGGCCGGTGGATTTCCTGCTCGTTTTCGACTCCCGGGCGGCACGCGATGCGGTGGCTGGCGTCGGCGACTTGCACGGGAGGGGCTTCTCTCTGAGGTTCTCCCCCTGGAACCGGCAGCTGCAGACTACTCGGCGGAAGTTCCATTACCGCGTTCGGGTCGACATGGAGGGGTTTCCGCCACACGTCTGGAGTCGCGGCACAGCTCAGATCATGCTCGGCTCGGTGGCATGGGTTGAGTGGCTCGGTACATTGACGACAAGTAGGGCAAACTTGGGTAGTTGCAAGGCGTACGCTTGGACCGATCATCCCTCTCTGGTGCCCAAGGAAAGGATCATCCTGGTGGAGGAGCCAGACGAGGCGATGGAGGTTGAGCTGGCAGATGGTATGGTCCTGCCGGCGGATGCGCTCGTGCCATTGGAGAAAGCTATGCTGGAGTATTCGGTCAAGGTGCACATGGTCACCACGGAGAACACGCTGGAGGGGTCTGGCCCTTCCTCTGACGAGGATGGAGATGATGGAGGCTTCTACCTACCTACGGCGGACCCGGACGGCCCGGGCGGCGCGCGCCACGCACGCCGTCGCTTCACCTACTCCAGGGGTTTGCGAGATGGAGAATGAGGCCGGCAACGTCAGCCTACTCGCCACGGCGACGCGTATGGTCACCGTCGAGTGGCTGTGGACTTGCCCACAATGGTCGCGCCCTGGACGCCGCGACCAGGTCCGACGACCAACGTGATGGCGGTTGGCTTCGAGGATGCCAGGACCGAGGGGCTAGCCACGGTGCAGGCTACGGCGGTGGTCTGCGAGTTTCTGCCGGTCACCGCAGACGGTGAGGCGGAGGCGGTGGCCCCTGTCTGGCCGGTCTAGCAGGCGGCGGACGTCGGCAGGATGCTGGGCGAGTTGGAGGCGCATGTGGTGGCGTGGGTTTCCCAGCCAGCGGCGCTGGCGGCCATGGCCGTCGTGGATGAGAGGCATGGGCAGGTCCCTAGGCCGGCTGACGTGGGTGGGCCGGCTGAGGAGGGTGGGCCTGTGGGCCAGACCACGATCAGCAACCCGCTTTTGACCGGGGTGGATGCCGTGCTCTAGTCCAAGAGGCTTCCAGAGTTCAAACTGGCCGATGGCTTCTCGACACCTGTCCTAGGCAGGGCTAGGGGTGACCAGGAAAGTCTGCTGCGGTAGTTGGAAGGTGGCCCAGATCGATGGCTCCTTTCTCCAGAGGATGGACCAAAGGAGGGCGATGAGTTTCGAAATTTGAACCAAGCTTTATCCGCTTATAGCGCCACTTGGGATCGTGCGGGAAACGGGCAGGTGGGGGTGTCGTGGTTCTAAGCCTGACAGTAGAGTGGGGGGTAGGTATGGAGAGGCAAGGTCCTAGCTATGGAGAAGTTGTAAACACAAGGGATGTACGAGTTCAGGCCCTTCTCGGAAGGAGTAAAAGCCCTACGTCTCGGAGCCCAGAGGCGGTCGAGTGGATTATGTGTATATGAGTTACAAGGTGCCGAACCCCTCTGCCTGTGGAGGGGGGTGGCTTATATAGAGTGCGCCAGGACCCCAGCCAGCCCACGTAGGAGAGGGTTTAAGATGAGTTAAGTCCGGGGCGTTACTGGTAACGCCCCACATAAAGTGCCTTTACTATCATAAAGTCTACTTAAATACAGGCCGTTGTAGTGCAGAGTGCCTCTTGACCTTCTGGTGGTCGAGTGAGTCTTCGTGGTCGAGTCCTTCAAGTCAGTCGAGTGAGTCCCTCGTTGGTCGACTGGAAGGTGACCTCTTCTAAGGGTGTCCTTGGGCAGGGTACTTAGATCAGGTTCGTGACCCTACCCTAGGTACATGACCCTATCATTAGCCCCCGAATGGATTGAGGCTTCGAGTGAGGAAGGAGTTGATGTTATTTCCGATTAACTTTTGCACACTGGTCGTGCGTTGTTCTGGACCAAACAATCTCTTCGTTGATAGCGACCAACTTGTCTTCAGTCGACTCGATCCATTATCTTCTTTCGTCGAGTGATCTTTGGAGCTTTGACGATTTTCGAGCGACGGATCGCAGGAAATCCCGCGTCTGACAGACCAGTCTGCCGTTCGCAGATTCCGCGGGATGCGAAATTTGGGGAAGCGCGCGAAGCGGAGCGGACCGCGGCGTTCGGATGGGACGGGACATAGACGCCTCAATCCCCGCGCCGCTTTCTTCGCCACGTATCCCGCCTGCATAACTGTTCCTGGATATGATTAGATCGACCGGGCCCACCTGTCATCCACTCGGAAGGGACCTTATAAATGCGCCCGGCGAGGGTTTTTTTTGTACAGTGCCTCATCATTCTCTTTCTCTGCTCCCTTCGTCTCCGCCCGACGCGTTCGCTCTCGCCTCTGCCCAACCTTTCCTCGGCGTCTCGCCGGCAACCATGGCCAAGGAGAAGACGGCGGTGCTGGAACGCGCGAAGAAGGCGTCGGCGACGGAGAAGGCGAAGGGGAGATCCACCAGCCGCGACGGGTCTTCGTCTAGATCCCGCCTGCCGAAGGGCTGGGTCCAAGGAGACTGGATCCAGTCGACCATCACAGAGAAAGACCTCCTCGACATGGCCAACGAGGGCTTGATCCCCCATAGAGCTGCGAGGCTTCCGGGGAAGGAGTGGCAGCCCCAGCCAGAAGAGGGTGAGTGCGTGCTCTTGGCCACCCATGTTGATCGTGGATTTTCTTTGCCGCCGAGCATTTTCTTCCGTGGTTTCTTGAACTTCTTTGGAGCGCAGCTCCACCACTTTACCCCAAATTCTATCGCCTATCTTGCCGCGTTCGTGTCCATGTGTGAGGGTTTTCTGGGCTGTCGACCGCACTGGGGTTTGTTCAAGCATATATTCACGTGTCGCTCTCAGACCGTGAAGAAGGCGAGCCCAGGCGACGAAAGAACCCGAGTCGTCCAAATGTGTGGGGGCCTAGGGATCCAGGTGAGGAATAAGAGCACCTTCCCAGCCATGACTTTTCTCGAGTCAGTCAGAGGCTGGCAGTCGACCTGGTTCTACTGCCAGGATCAGTCGACGCCGGGGCAGTCGAGTGGACTCCCTCAGTTTACCATGGACCGAGTGAACAAGCCCTCCTCTCTGAAGTTGATTCGGTAGGAGAAAGCTGACGTGAAGATGTTGATGGAGCGCGTGGTACAGTTGGTTCGGGAGGGAGTGACGGGCATGGATCTCCTGGAGGTTTTCCTTAGGCGTCGTATCCAGCCCCTTCAGTTCCGGAGCCACTGCATGTGGTTGTACTGTGGGACTGAAGACGAGACTCGAGTCCATCCAGAAGCAGTCGACGATGTCACTCTGGAAAGGTGGATGGCCGCCGTTACTGGAAACAAGGGTAACCCACGCGGAGCCAGAAGGATTCCTCCACTCGACCACAACAGTGATCCAAACAAGGTATGCCTGCTCTGCTCTCCACTGTGTTCTTGTCATATTCATTTCTGTTTATTCTGCTAATTGGTCGATTGATCCTTGTCTTGATGTCTATCAGGCCCTCACCGAGCTGTACTCGATGCCCAATGGAGCACAGGCTCCGACTGAGGAGGGTGAGGCGAGTGGGGGTGAGAGCCAGGAGGAGGAGGAATGGGACTCGGACGTTGCTGAGGATGATGATGACGATGACGGCGATGACGGTGATGAAGATGAAGCTGAAGATGAGGAAGAAGAGGAGGAGGTGGTCGTACCACCACGCTCAGAAAGGCGGTCGAAGCTTGTCCACGACCCTTCGACTGAACGTGGCAAGGGGGTTGCGACCGTTGCACAGTCGACCAAGCGCCCTCGGACCACCTCTCCGGCGCCGACTGAAAAGGCACCGAAGCAGCCCCGGGCGGCTACGTCGAAACCGACCAAGCTCCTGCCGAAGATGAAGGTGTCCATCCCCACCATATCAGGGTAATCATGCTGCTTAAGTCTTCTTATTTTGTGTGAACTTTGTCTCTGGTTGACGCTGAAGTTAGTCGACTGATTCTTTGGAGTTGCAGTGCTGCTACTTCTGAGACCTCAGCCCGGGCTGATGACCATGAGATGGAGGACGCAGCAACCTCAAAACCAGGTACTATATTCTTAACGCCGTTTTTAGTCGACTGACTCATGATCTCTAATCCCGATTCTTCTCTGTAGCTCCACCCAATGTTGTTATCACTCTCCCTGATGATGATGAGGACGAGGAACCGCTGAAGCGCAGAAAGAGTAGGAAAGCGTCTGCCAGCAGGGTGCCCCAGGATGTGACGGCGCCTGAGACTCTGATTGCGGAGGAAGAGAATACCACTCGACACACTGTGTCCTTCGCAGATCCACTGACGAGTGCTCAGCAGCCCTCCCTCTTCACGACGCACCACGTCCCAGAGGACCAAGCTGGCGCCGCGAAGGAGGCGATACGCCAGGCAGTGATCATGATGGAGCAGTTAAGGACCATCCGGGATGCGAGCCAGGCAGCTTACGACGCTAGTTCCGCCCTTCAAACCAATGTTCACGTCAGTCGACCACCGCCTGTTCTGTTAAGATATGCTACCAAAAACTTTTCTTTCCAGAATTTATAGTAGTCACCCACTGGGTGTGTCGACTTAGACTCCGTGTTAGCGGGGGCACGCTGAGTGCACCCGCTGGGTGTAGTCCCCAAGGCTAAGGTCGACTGCTGGCAGTCGGCCTTAGGCTTTATAATTTCAGTCTTTGCGTCATTCTACTATGTCGACTGGATTTCGCAAACTGGTCGACTGGTCGACTCTGTCTTCAATAGGATTAGTGGGGGCACGCTGAGTGCACCCACTGGGTGTAGTCCCCGAGACTGTGGTCGACTGCTTGCAGTCGATTACAGTCTTAAAGGATACATCTCTCTCTCTCTTTTTTTTGAGGTCGACTGGTCGACTCTATCTTCGATAGGGTTAGTGGGGGCACGCTGAGTGCACCCACTGGGTGTAGTCCCCGAGATTACGGTCGAATGCTTGTATTCGGCTGTAGTCTTAGAAATGTGTGATTTTTCCCTTTTTCACTCGGAAGTGAATTATTTTTGACATCTAGTCGATTGGTTCTTCGTAGGACTCCTGTGATCTTGTGGCTCGCTACTCTGAGCTGGAAAACAAGCACACTCAACTCGAGCTGAACTTGAAGCTGGTTCAGGAGAAGCTGACGAAGGCAAAGGAGGAGACCAAAGGTATGTTTGGTGAGACCCTGATGACTGCTTTTCCCCTTGTTTGTTTCAAAATCTGATCTTGCTGCAACTTGTAGGTAAGGTAAGGGAGGCCCAACAGAAGAAAGACCTTGAACTAGCTGAAAAGATCAAGCTTGCTGACGAGAAGTTAGCTTCAGTCACCAAGCTTGAACAAGACAATACCAATCTGAAAGCTGCTCTTGGGATCGCCAACAAGGAGGTCAGTTGACTGAAAACTGATAAAGCTGCCCTGACCGACCAAGTCAGTAAGTTGACTGGGAAGAAAAATGATCTGGAGGCCTTCCTGAGTGGTCTTGCCAAGAAGCTGTTTCTTATGCTTGAAGGTAAACCTCTATGCTCGGCAATCATTTCCAATCATGGTTTTTCCATTCGACCATTCCCTTGACTCAGTGATCGTCCTTGCAGAATTTTGCCAAAACTTTGAAGAAGAAACTAGCCGGCTGGAGCCAAACCTCGACCCCGTCAATTCTCCGGTGAACGACGAAGTTGCCATGGATGTTTTCCGACTGGAGTCCCGTGTTGCAGCTGTCGTGGACTATCTCGCAAGGCTGAAGGTCGCCACATCTCGCATCGACTCGACGCTCTGGCCCGGGGAGACACTTCAGAATGACCTTGAGTCGCTGATGGCTCGCTTGAACACGATCCCTGGTCGAGTGCAGGAATGGAAGAAGTCCTCGGCTCGGTGCGGTGCAGATGTTGCTCTGTGTCTGGACCGAGTCCACTGCAAAGATGCGCGAGAAGAGAAGCTGGCGGCCCTCCGGGTGGCCAACACCAAGAAACACGACTTCAGGTCCTTTATGGAAACTTTCCTTGCGGCTGCCACTCGGATCGCAGACGGAATTGATCTTGATGAGTTTGTTGCACCTTCCAGCCCTCCGCAGGAGGGGTAAAAAACTTCTTCTAAGCTCGACGCTTTAAATTTGCCTCGGTATGCCGAGTGGAATTGTAACCGATAAACCTTAACGGGCTTAGCGCCTGAGCACTTCCGGTTCCTTTAGATATCGATTCAAACTTGAATTTGGTGCTTGAATATGATTGCTTTTGGCTCGAAATGTCTTTTGCAGGTTCAAAGCAGTGCGCCTTTATTGCAATCGACTTATTCCTTAGTCCACTTAGGCGAGCACTGGGTTGCGGCTAAGCCTCCGAGTGGAAGTCTGGCTTACCACTCCGTAGGATTTTGATAATCTTAGGCGAGCACTGGGCTGTAGCTAAGCCCCCGAGTGAGAGGTTTGCTCTTCACTCGGAAGGATTTTGATAACTTAGGCTAGCACTGGGCTGCAGCTAAGCCCTCGAGTGAGAGGTTTGCTCTTCACTCAGTAGGATTTTTGATTACTTAGGCTAGCACTGGGCTGCAGCTAAGCCCCCGAGTGAGAGGTTTGCTCTTCACTCGGTAGGATTTTTGATTACTTAGGCGAGTACTTGGACTGCAGCTAAGCCTCCGAGTGAGAGGTTTGCTCTTCACTCGGTAGGATTTTTGATTACTTAGGCGAGTACTTGGACTGCAGCTAAGCCTCCGAGTGAGAGGTTTGCTCTTCACTCGGTAGGATTTCGATAACTTAGGCGAGTTCTTGGACTGCAGCTAAGCCTCCGAGTGAGAGGTTTGCTCTTCACTCGGTAGGATTTTTTATAAACTTAGGCGAGCACAGGGCTGCAGCTAAGCCTCCAAGTGAGAGGTTTTCTCTTCACTCGGTAGGATTTCGATAA
>NC_041381.1:371617393-371632080 GCF_002162155.2 Triticum dicoccoides | reverse complement strand
TTTTTACAAACTTAGGCGAGCACAGGGCTGCAGCTAAGCCCCTGAGTGGAAGTCTGGCTTACCACTCGGTAGGATTTCGATAACTTAGGCGAAACGGATTCGCAGCTAAGCCTCCGAGTGGGAGTCTGGCTCACCACTCGGTAGGATTTTTACAAACTTAGGCGAAACGGATTCGCGGCTAAGTCACCCACTGAGGGGGAATTTTATTGGACAAAAATAAAAAGTGACAAAAATTATGGAGGAACTATGACACTATTATTTTGAGGTCCATGAACTACAGAAGTACTTTATTGCAACTCATCCGAGTGATAAACCTTAAGTGTAAAATGGGCGGAGTAGTTCCGCGTTCCAAGCTCGGGGCTCGTCGATATTATGCTCGACGTTGTAAAGATGGTACGCCCCGTTGTGGAGAACCTTGGTGACGATGAAGGGACCTTCCCAAGAAGGAGCAAGCTTGTGTGGTTTGTGCTGATCCACTCGGAGAACCAAATCTCCTTCCTGGAAGGCTCGACCTCTCACATTTCTGGCGTGGAAACGACGCAAATCTTGTTGGTAGATGGTCGACCGGATCAGGGCCATTTCCCTTTCTTCCTCTAAAAGGTCGACTGCGTCCTGCCGCGCTTGTTCAGCTTCTGCTTCGTTGTAGATTTCAACTCGAGGAGCATTGTGGAGAAGATCACTCGGCAAGACTGCTTCAGCTCCGTAGACCAAGAAGAATGGAGTTCTTCCGGTCGACCGATTAGGTGTGGTCCGCAGTCCCCAAAGCACTGAGGGAAGTTCGTCGACCCAAGCTCCAGCTGCATGCTTGAGATCACGCATCAGTCGGGGTTTCAATCCCTTGAGAATCAGGCCATTGGCTCGCTCCGCCTGTCCATTCGACTGCGGATGGGTGACTGAAGCGTAGTCGACCCGTGTGCCTTGAGAGTTACAGAAATCTCTGAATTCCTCCGAGTCAAAGTTTGACCCATTATCCGTAATGGTGCTGTGCGGGACTCCATATCTGAATATTAGTTCTCTGATGAAGCTAACAGCAGTACCGGTGTCAAGGTTCTTGATTGGTTTAGCCTCGATCCACTTGGTGAACTTGTCGACTGCCACCAGTACATGCGTGAAGCCGCTTCGCCCTGTTCTCAAAGGACCGACCATGTCCAACCCCCATACCGCGAAAGGCCAGACGAGTGGGATGGTCTTCAGAGCCGATGCAGGCTTGTGTGACATATTCGAGTAGAACTGACATCCCTCACACTTATCCACTATCTCCTTTGCCATCTCATTCGCCTTTGGCCAGTAAAATCCGGCTCGGTATGCTTTGGCCACGATGGTCCGAGAGGACGCATGATGACCACAGGTTCCCGAGTGGATATTATTGAGGATGAGTCGACCTTCTTCTGGTGTTATGCACTTCTGACCAACTCCAGTCGCGCTTTCTCTGTATAATTGTCCTTTGATTACGGTAAAGGCCTTAGATCGACGGACGATCTGTCGAGCCTCTTCCTCATCCTCCGGAAGCTCTTTTCTCAGGATATACGCGATATATGGAATTGTCCAGTCGGGAATGACCACCAAGATCTCCATGACCAAGTCGACCACTGCTGGGACTTCAACCTCAGTCGGATCTATGGCACTCTTGGGCTGTGGAGCTTCTTCGGTGAAAGGATCTTCTTTGACTGACGGAGTGTGTATATGCTCCAAGAACACACCACTCGGAATGGCTTCTCTCTTGGAACCTATCTTTGCTAGATCATCAGCTGCTTGATTTTTCAGTCGGGGTATATGATGGAGCTCAAACCCCTCGAACTTCTTTTCCAGCTTCCTCACTGCACTGCAGTATCCAGTCATGGCTGGGCTTCTCACGTCCCACTCCTTCATCACTTGGTTGACCACTAAATCCGAGTCGCCATAGACCATCAGGCGGCGGACGCCGAGTGAAATGGCCATGCGCAACCCATATAAGAGGGCCTCATATTCTGCCTCATTGTTGGAGGAATCAAAGTGAATCTGGAGCACATATCTGAGCTTATCTCCTCTGGGGGAAACCTGGACAACCCCAGCACCGGAACCATTCAACATCTTAGAGCCATCAAAGAACATGGTCCAATGCTCCGAGTGAACTTCAGTCGGCTGCTGCTGTTCAATCCACTCGGCGAGGAAATCTGCTATTGCCTGGGACTTAATGGCTTTCTTTGCCTCAAACTTGATATCAAGGGGAAGAAGTTCAATCGCCCATTTAGCCACTCGACCAGTTGCATCTCTGTTGTGCAAAATCTCTGATAGTGGGGCGTCGCTGACGACTGTGATGGAATGATCAGAGAAATAATGAGCAACCTTCTTTGTGGTCATGTATATTCCATACACAAGCTTCTGAAAATGAGGATATCTCTGCTTGGATGGAGTCAAGACTTCAGACAAATAATACACTGGGCGCTGAACTTTGAGAGCTTTTCCTTCTTCTTCCCGCTCGACCGTTAGCACAGTACTGACGACTTGTCCTGTGGCTGCGATATAGAGCAACAGAGGCTCTTTGCTGATTGGAGCAGCAAGCACCGGCTGGGTGGAGAGCAGAGCTTTTAGCTCGGCAAACGCTGCATCAGCTTCTGGAGTCCACTCGAACTTGTCTGCCTTCTTCATCAGTCGGTAAAGAGGCAATGCCTTTTCACCGAGTCGTGAGATGAATCGACTTAATGCGGCCAAGCATCCAGTAAGCTTCTGGACATCGTGCACTCGCACAGGGCGTTTCATTCAGAGAATAGTGCCGATCTTTTCTGGATTAGCATCGATCCCTCGCTCAGAAACGAGAAAACCGAGTAACTTGCCACCAGGAACTCCGAATGTGCACTTTGATGGATTGAGCTTGATATCATACCTTCTGAGGTTGGCAAATGTTTCGGCGAGGTCAGCGAGCAGGTCGGAACCCTTTCGTGACTTGACGACGATATCATCCATATACGCTTCCACATTCCGACTGATTTGAGTGAGTAGACACTTCTGAATCATTCGCATAAATGTGGCTCCGGCATTCTTGAGGCCGAATGGCATGGTGATATAGCAGAAGCACCCGAATGGAGTGATGAAAGCTGTTTTTATCTCGTCGGGTCCATACAGACGGATCTGGTGGTACCCGGAGTAGGCGTCTAGAAAAAACAATCTCTCGCATCCCACGGTCGAGTCAATAATTTGATCTATGCGAGGGAGAGGAAAATGATCTTTTGGGCAGGCCCGGTTGATGTGCTTGAAATCAATGCACATTCGGAGCGATTTGTCCTTCTTAGGAACCATGACGACATTAGCAAGCCACTCGGAGTGGTATATCTCTCGGATAAATCCTGCCGCCAACAGTCGAGCCACTTCCTCACCAATGGCTTTTCTCTTCTGGACGGTGGACCGCCAAAGATGCTCTTTGACTGGTTTTGCAGATGAGTCGACTCTTAGGTGATGCTCAGCCAGTCCCCTGGGAACACCTGGCATGTCAGCGGGCTTCCATGCAAAAATGTCCCAGTTCTCACGGAGGAACTGGATGAGCGCTTCTTCCTATTTCGGGTCGAGTGTTGTGGAGATGTGGATCGGAGCTGCATCGGGGTCGGTCGGGTGAATGTGAACAGGCTTCGTCTCACCGGACGACTGAAATGCAGACTCTGTGGCGGGTTTCTTGGATCGCAGCAAATCACTCGGATCTGCATTTTGCTTGTATTCTTCGAATTCGACCGCTGTCACCTGGGAATCGGCAATCTTTGAGCCCTTCTGAAAGCACTCTTCTGCCTTTTTCCGATCACCGGTGACAGTGATCACTCCTTTGGGGCCGGGCATCTTCAATTTGAGGTACACGTAACATGGTCGAGCCATGAATCGTGCGTAAGCTGGTCTCCCCAAAATGGCATGATATGCACTCTGAAAATCCACGACCTCAAACGTCAACTTTTCTTTGCGAAAATGTTTCGAATCACCAAACACCACGTCCAGAGCTATTTGGCCGAGTGACTTGGCTTTCTTCCCTGGTATAACTCCATGAAAGCTCATGTTACTGGTGCTCAGTCGGGACATCGGAATGCCCATTCCTTTCAGTGTGTCTGCATACAACAAATTCAGCCCGCTTCCACCGTCCATCAGCACTTTTGTCAGTCGAGTGCCTTCGACAACTGGATCGACCACCAAAGCTTGCCTCCCAGGGGTGGCAATATGAGTCGGGTGATCAGATTGGTCGAATGTGATGGGTATTTGGGACCATTTCAGATAATTTGCTTTTGCCGGGGCAACCATGTTCACCTCTCGGTTAATGACTTTCAATCGACTCTTGCTTTCCACATCTGCAAAGATCATCAGAGTGGAGTTGATATGCGGATATCCTTCCTCACTATCCTCCTTGTCTTCAGCCTTGTCCGACTCCTTCTCCTTGTCCTTAGACTGTTTTCCCTGAAACTGCTGGATCAGGAGTCGACATTGGCGAGTGGTATGCTTCGGGTAGATGATATTCCCCTCTTCGTCTTTCTTCGTGTGGATGTGACATGGCATATCCATCACGTCGTTCCCTTCTTTATCCTTTACTTTCTTAGGGTTCCAGGATCCTTTTGGTTTCCCTTTAAACTTTCCCTGAGTCACGGCCAGAGCCTCTACAGGAGCTGCTGGTTCAGCCTTCCGCTTCTGTTTCCGACCGGTGTTTCCCTTTTCCGACTGGCTCGGCTTGTGCTTGCCGCTTCGGAGCCGGTCTTCTTCTTCGCCGTTGGCGTACTTGGTAGCAATCTCCATCATCCGACTCAAGGTCATGTCGCCGGTTCGACCAAATTTCAAACTTAATTCTCTGTTCTTGACACCATCCTTGAAGGTGCAGACTGCCTGATGATCAGACACATTCTCCACAGTATGGTGCAAAGTGATCCATCTCTGAATATACTCTCTGAGAGTCTCATTGGTCTTCTGCACGCAGACTTGCAACTCTGTCAGTCCAGCTGGTCTCTTGCAAGTTCCTTCAAACGTTCTGATGAACACTCGGGAAAGATCTTCCCAAGTGTAAATGCTGCTAGGAGGTAATTGAGTTAACCATGCCCTGGCAGAACCTTCCAGCATGAGGGGCAAATGCTTCATGGCCACCTCGTCGTTCCCACCACCAATCTGAACTGCCACTCGGTAGTCTTCAAGCCAAGTTTCAGGCTTAGACTCACCAGTGAACTTGCTGACTCCTGTTGCCAACCTGAAATTGGGAGGGATAACTGTGGCTCTGATAGCTCTGCTGAAACATTCAGGACCAGAAACATGCACTCGACTGCTTGTGGGCGTGTCTCTGTCGAGTCCGCCTCGATGGGCTCTGTTCCGGTCGACCAAACCTTGCACGATAATGGATCGCGCGTCGAAGCCTGGTTCTCTGGGGTCGACTGGAACTCTTCGCCCCGTACTGAACTGACGTCTGTCATCTTGCTGCCGAGGAGCGTAAGACCCACCCCTCGGAGGGGAATTGGGCACTCGACGCCTATCATCTCGGTCGAGTCGGTCACCATATTGGTCTCGCCGATTCTCGCGCCCTTCGCGCCGCGGAGGCGATCTGGGACTGTGAGCCGACTGAACCATATTCGTAGCGACAGATCAACTGTGAATTCTGTTGCGCGACTGCGACACGGCCGAATTCTGATCTCCTACTGCCCGGAGCAGATCCCTGATCTGCATCAAGCCTCTGCCAGCTTCCGACTGAGAAGGCTGGATGGACTCTGCTATACGGGTCGCATCTGCTAAATTCTGGATTGGGGTTTGATATACCTGAGTCGGCAGGAAGAGTTGACATCGACTGGTGTCAGGAACTCGTTGCCGCGCGTGCTCGTCGAGTGCTCGCTGAAGATTCTCCAGTCGAGTGCGTTCGGCCAAATTGGCCAAATGTGCCTCCTCCAAGGCGCGAGCCTCAGAGGTTTCTCCTGCGATGGGAGTATGCAGGGCATCCATGTTCCCGCGGCGAAGTTCCTCTCTTTGCAGAGAGTCGAGTGGCTCGGGCTGGTACTCTTCATGGTCTCATGCGGGGTCGCCTCCGTCGCCTGCTCCACCATCACGGGCGAAGCCAGGGGGACTGCGGGGCCCGTCGACCATCAGGATTTCCGCCGCAGGATCACTGCTATCGCACTCGGATGCGGTCTCTACGGAGCCAGTCGACAGATCGAACAAGCCGTAGAGAGATTCGTCAGGCTCGATTGCCGCAACTTGGGTGGTGGCCGACTGCTGAGCCACCGCGTGCCTCACCCACCGCTGAAGCCTCGACCGGCCTGAGCGCTTGCGCTGGCGGGAGACCGGGAGGGTGGCCGATGGGGGAGTGGACCGATACGGGGTCGACGGTTGCCGCAGCAAAACGCCGCGGACACATGCGCGAAAATGCGTCGCACCGCAGATGGGGAGCGCATCAACGTCGAGTGGAGCCTCCTGGAGCCAGGCGGAGTCGTCGGCGATGAAGGTGAGAGCGCCGAGACGGATCTCTCGACCCTCGACCAAAACTCCAGCAGCCACCATGATGAAAGTACTCGGAAGAATCGCAACTTCCCCACAAAATCGCTAAAACACCGGCCCCACAGTGGGCGCCAACTGTCGTGGTTCTAAGCCTGACAGTAGAGTGGGGGGTAGGTATGGAGAGGCAAGGTCCTAGCTATGGAGAAGTTGTAAACACAAGGGATGTACGAGTTCAGGCCCTTCTCGGAAGAAGTAAAAGCCCTACGTCTCGGAGCCCAGAGGCGGTCGAGTGGATTATGTGTATATGAGTTACAAGGTGCCGAACCCCTCTGCCTGTGGAGGGGGGTGGCTTATATAGAGTGCGCCAGGACCCCAGCCAGCCCACGTAGGAGAGGGTTTAAGATGAGTTAAGTCCGGGGCGTTACTGGTAACGCCCCACATAAAGTGCCTTTACTATCATAAAGTCTACTTAAATACAGGCCGTTGCAGTGCAGAGTGCCTCTTGACCTTCTGGTGGTCGAGTGAGTCTTCGTGGTCGAGTCCTTCAAGTCAGTCGAGTGAGTCCCTCGTTGGTCGACTGGAAGGTGACCTCTTCTAAGGGTGTCCTTGGGCAGGGTACTTAGATCAGGTTCGTGACCCTACCGTAGGTACATGACCCTATCAGGGGGCACTTGACACTTTTGTCGTCAGCCTCTCAAGCTCGCTGGCCAGTAGCACGCAGGGTTCCACGACACGCTCGTCTTCATGCCCGCTGTCCAGGTTCAAGGAACAGTACGCTAAGGCGGTGACACCTATTCTATCTAGGCCGACTACCACTAGGCAGAAAAGGAAATGCCGGACCCCTCCCTCCACGGTACGACGTAGCTTACGGATCAACAGACGGCTAGCTGGTGGTGCTTCGGTGAAAACCCAACAACACACACTCATTGTGCAGCTTGGGATCGCGCGTGAGGGCAAGGTTATCGGCGATGAGGCTATGCAAGGCTATCTCGAGCTATTCTCGAAGCCACTTCAGCAGTCTCACATTGCGGCCATTGTTGGTCTCTTCGGCTGGTAGGCGGACGTGCCGCCTTTAGGCAGGGATGTGGAGGGGGTAGCATTTTAGGTGCTGCTCCTCCGGTGGATGTTTGTAGGCCTTTGCCTATGGCAGATCCTAACCAAACGGTGGTTGTGTGGAATGTGCGTGGTATGAACAATTCGGCACAGAGCAATGCAACAAATAATGTCATTTCAAGCTCGGGCGCGAGTGTAGTCTGTCTCTAGGGGACCAAAATTCAAGACATGGACATGACTCTAGTATGGCACTGCCTCGGGCCGGCATTTGACCAGTTCTTCTGCACCGACTGTCGGGACCTATGGCGGTATCTTATTGGCATGCAAGTCCGCATGCGCGCAATTGTCGAACCCTCACATCACGACAAATGCGGTGACGGCGTGGGTCCAGTTTCACGAGTCGGTGGGTTGGTGGTTCACCAAGGTGTACGGGCCCCAGGAAGACATCGACAAAGTCGTTTTCATGCAGGAGCTCAAGGACATCCGGGATTTACATGCATGTCCCTGGATGTTAGCTGGGGATTTCAACTTGATCATGGATCCATCTGATAAAAGCAATGACCGGATCAACATGCAGATGATGGGGCGGTTTAGAAGGTGCATCACAGATCTGGACATGCACGAGCTCTACCTTAATGGTAGGAGGTACACTTGGTCGAACGAGCGGCTGGAACCCATGCTTGAGAAGCTGGACCGTGCTCTCGTCTCCGTGGAATGGGAGTCCCTCTACCCTACATCTTTCCTGTCGGTGCTCAGCACGAACATCTCTGATCATTGCTCACTACATCTTGTGCTGGAGGCAAACTTGAGACGTGGCAGGCGTTCCCACTTCGAGTCCTTCTGGACTAGGGTGGAGGGATTCCAGGAGGTGGTCCGGGAGGCGTGGAGCAGCCAACCTCTGATCCGGAACCCTTTCAAGAGGCTGTCGGCCAAGTTCGAGGCAACGGCAAAACTCTCGCTTGGTGGAGCAACAAGTATGTGGGCAATGTCAAACAACAGATTCACATTGTGAATTAGGTCATTCTACGCTTGGATGTCGCCATGGAGGGCAGAGCCTTGTCGCTTGCCGAGGTCGAGCTTAGAAGGTTGCTCAAGCGCAAGCTGCTCGGTCTTGCTTCAGTTAAGCGCACGATTGCCAGATAGCGAGCTAGACTTCTCCGACTTAGAGAGGGCGATGCATGCACCCAATATTTTCACGCCCATGCTAGTCAGAGACGACGGAAAAACTACATCACCAAGCTCAAAGTGGACCGTTATCTATCTACAGACCATGAGGTCATGGCCAAGGCCGTGGCTTCTTTCTTCTCAAAGCTGCTTGGGGAAACATCAGATCGGGAGTTCACACTGGATTTGGAGGAACTTGGTGTCACTCGCAAAGATCTAAACCACCTCGAGAGTGATTTTTCCGAGGAAGAGGTGTTGGCGGCAGTGCGCGCGCAAGGGCTTGACAAGGCACCGGGGCCCGACGGATTCCCAGCCATATTCTATGTGGCATGCTGGTCGATCATCAAAGAGGATGTGATGGAGGCTTTTGCTTATTTGGAGAGATTGGATTTCCGTGGCCTCACTTCTATCAATCAAGCATTCATTAAGTTGCTTCCTAAATCCTCAGTGCTTCAGAGATACGGGAGTTTCGACCGATAAGCTTTATCCATAGCTTTCCGAAGTTGGTAGCCAAAGTTTTAGCGATCCAGCTAGCCAAGGAGATGTCGGGCTTGGTTGGGCCACACCAGAGCGTGTTCATCAAAGGAAGATGGCTCCACAATAACTTTATGACGGTGCAAGGAATGGCCAAAAAGCTGCATGCGAGTAAGAAGGAAGCGGTTATGCTCAAGCTCGACATTACTAAAGCCTTTGACATGGTGGACTCGGCGTTCCTAATGGATGTCCTACAACACATGGGATTTGTCATCAAATGGACTTCGTGGATCGCCGGGTTGCTCGCATCCTCCTCCACTAGGGTGCTGCTGAATGGTATGGAGAGGCAAGGTCCTAGCTATGGAGAAGTTGTAAACACAAGGGATGTACGAGTTCAGGCCCTTCTCGGAAGAAGTAAAAGCCCTACGTCTCGGAGCCCAGAGGCGGTCGAGTGGATTATGTGTATATGAGTTACAAGGTGCCGAATCCCTCTGTCTGTGGAGGGGGGTGGCTTATATAGAGTGCGCCAGGACCCCAGCCAGCCCACGTAGGAGAGGGTTTAAGATGAGTTAAGTCACATAAAGTGCCTTTACTATCATAAAGTCTACTTAAATACAGGCCGTTGCAGTGCAGAGTGCCTCTTGACCTTCTGGTGGTCGAGTGAGTCTTCGTGGTCGAGTCCTTCAAGTCAGTCGAGTGAGTCCCTCGTTGGTCGACTGGAAGGTGACCTCTTCTAAGGGTGTCCTTGGGCAGGGTACTTAGATCAGGTTCGTGACCCTACCCTAGGTACATGACCCTATCATTAGCCCCCAAATGGATTGAGGCTTCGAGTGAGGAAGGAGTTGATGTTATTTCCGATTAACTTTTGCACACTGGTCGTGCGTTGTTCTGGACCAAACAATCTCTTCGTTGATAGTGACCAACTTGTCTTCAGTCGACTCGATCCATTCTCTTCTTTCGTCGAGTGATCTTTGGAGCTTTGACGATTTCCGAGCGACGGATCGCAGGAAATCCCGCGTCTGACAGACCGGTCTGCCGTTCGCGGATTCCGCGGGATGCGAAATTTGGGGAAGCGCGCGAAGCGGAGCGGACCGCGGCGTTCGGATGGGATGGGACATAGACGCCTCGATCCCCGCGCCGCTTTCTTCGCCACGTATCCCGCCCGCATAACTGTTCCTGGATATGATTAGATCGACCGGGCCCACCTGTCATCCACTCGGAAGGGACCTTATAAATGCGCCCGGCGAGGGTTTTTTTTGTACAGTGCCTCAGCATTCTCTTTCTCTGCTCCCTTCGTCTCCGCCCGACGCGTTCGCTCTCGCCTCTGCCCAACCTCTCCTCGCGCGTCTCGCCGGCAACCATGGCCAAGGAGAAGACGGCGGTGCTGGAACGCGCGAAGAAGGCGTCGGCGACGGAGAAGGCGAAGGGGAGATCCACCAGCCGCGGCGGGTCTTCGTCTAGATCCCGCCTGCCGAAGGGCTGGGTCCAAGGAGACTGGATCCAGTCGACCATCACGGAGAAAGACCTCCTCGACATGGCCAACGAGGGCTTGATCCCCCATAGAGCTGCGAGGCTTTCGGGGAAGGAGTGGCAGCCCCAGCCAGAAGAGGGTGAGTGCGTGCTCTTGGCCACCCATGTTGATCGTGGATTTTCTTTGCCGCCGAGCATTTTCTTCCGTGGTTTCTTGAACTTCTTTGGAGCGCAGCTCCACCACTTTACCCCAAATTCTATCGCCTATCTTGCCGCGTTCGTGTCCATGTGTGAGGGTTTTCTGGGCTGTCGACCGCACTGGGGTTTGTTCAAGCATATATTCACGTGTCGCTCTCAGACCGTGAAGAAGGCGAGCCCAGGCGACGAAAGAACCCGAGTCGTCCAAATGTGTGGGGGCCTAGGGATCCAGGTGAGGAATAAGAGCACCTTCCCAGCCATGACTTTTCCCGAGTCAGTCAGAGGCTGGCAGTCGACCTGGTTCTACTGCCAGGATCAGTCGACGCCGGGGCAGTCGAGTGGACTCCCTCAGTTTACCATGGACCGAGTGAACAAGCCCTCCTCTCTGAAGTTGATTCCGGAGGAGAAAGCTGACGTGAAGATGTTGATGGAGCGCGTGGTACAGTTGGTTCGGGAGGGAGTGACGGGCATGGATCTCCTGGAGGTTTTCCTTAGGCGTCGTATCCAGCCCCTTCAGTTCCGGAGCCACTGCATGTGGTTGTACTGTGGGACTGAAGACGAGACTCGAGTCCATCCAGAAGCAGTCGACGATGTCACTCTGGAAAGGTGGATGGCCGCCGTTACCGGAAACAAGGATAACCCACGCGGAGCCAGAAGGATTCCTCCACTCGACCACAATAGTGATCCAAACAAGGTATGCCTGCTCTGCTCTCCACTGTGTTCTTGTCATATTCATTTCTGTTTATTCTGCTAATTGGTCGATTGATCCTTGTCTTGATGTCTATCAGGCCCTCACCGAGCTGTACTCGATGCCCAATGGAGCACAGGCTCCGACTGAGGAGGGTGAGGCGAGTGGGGGTGAGAGCCAGGAGGAGGAGGAATGGGACTCGGACGTTGCTGAGGATGATGATGACGATGACGGCGATGACGGTGATGAAGATGAAGCTGAAGATGAGGAAGAAGAGGAGGAGGTGGTCGTACCACCCCGCTCAGAAAGGCGGTCGAAGCTTGTCCACGACCCTTCGACTGAACGTGGCAAGGGGGTTGCGACCGTTGCACAGTCGACCAAGCGCCCTCGGACCACCTCTCCGGCGCCGACTGAAAAGGCACCGAAGCAGCCCCGGGCGGCTACGTCGAAACCGACCAAGCTCCTGCCGAAGATGAAGGTGTCCATCCCCACCATATCAGGGTAATCATGCTGCTTAAGTCTTCTTATTTTGTGTGAACTTTGTCTCTGGTTGACGCTGAAGTTAGTCGACTGATTCTTTGGAGTTGCAGTGCTGCTACTTCTGAGACCTCAACCCGGGCTGATGACCATGAGATGGAGGACGCATCAACCTGAAAACCAGGTACTATATTCTTAACGCCGTTTTTAGTCGACTGACTCATGATCTCTAATCCTGATTCTTCTCTGTAGCTCCACCCAATGTTGTTATCACTCTCCCTGATGATGATGAGGACGAGGAACCGCTGAAGCGCAGAAAGAGTAGGAAAGCGTCTGCCAGCAGGGTGCCCCAGGATGTGACGGCGCCTGAGACTCTGATTGCGGAGGAAGAGAATACCACTCGACACACTGTGTCCTTCGCAGATCCATTGACGAGTGCTCAGCAGCCCTCCCTCTTCACGACGCACCACGTCCCAGAGGACCAAGCTGGCGCCGCGAAGGAGGCGATACGCCAGGCAGGGATCATGATGGAGCAGTTAAGGACCATCCGGGATGCGAGCCAGGCAGCTTACGACGCTAGTTCCGCCCTTCAAAGCAATGTTCAGGTCAGTCGACCACCGCCTGTTCTGTTAAGATATGCTACCAAAAACTTTTCTTTCCAGAATTTATAGTAGTCACCCACTGGGTGTGTCGACTTAGACTCCGTGTTAGCGGTGGCACGCTGAGTGCACCCGCTGGGTGTAGTCCCCAAGGCTAAGGTCGACTACTGGCAGTCGGCCTTAGGCTTTATAATTTCAGTCTTTGCGTCATTCTACTATGTCGACTGGATTTCGCAAACTGGTCGACTGGTCGACTCTGTCTTCAATAGGATTAGTGGGGGCACGCTGAGTGCACCCACTTTGTGTAGTCCCCGAGACTGTGGTCGACTTCTTGCAGTCGATTACAGTCTTAAAGGATACATCTCTCTCTCTCTCTTTTTTTGAGGTCGACTGGTCGACTCTATCTTCGATAGGGTTAGTGGGGGCACGCTGAGTGCACCCACTGGGTTTAGTCCCCGAGACTACGGTCGAATGCTTGCATTCGGCTGTAGTCTTAGAAACGTGTGATTTTTCCCTTTTTCACTCGGAAGTGAATTATTTTTGACATCTAGTCGATTGGTTCTTCGTAGGACTCCTGTGATCTTGTGGCTCGTTACTCTGAGCTGGAAAACAAGCACACTCAACTCGAGCTGAACTTGAAGCTGGTTCAGGAGAAGCTGACGAAGGCAAAGGAGGAGACCAAAGGTATGTTTGGTGAGACCATGACGACTGCTTTTCCCCTTGTTTGTTTCAAAATCTGATCTTGCTGCAACTTGCAGGTAAGGTAAGGGAGGCCCAACAGAAGAAAGACCTTGAACTAGCTGAAAAGATCAAGCTTGCTGACGAGAAGTTAGCTTCAGTCACCAAGCTTGAACAAGACAATACCAATCTGAAAGCTGCTCTTGGGATCGCCAACAAGGAGGTCAGTCGACTGAAAACTGATAAAGCTGCCCTGACCGACCAAGTCAGTAAGTTGACTGGGAAGAAAAATGATCTGGAGGCCTTCCTGAGTGGTCTTGCCAAGAAGCTGTTTCTTATGCTTGAAGGTAAACCTCTATGCTCGGCAATCATTTCCAATAGTGGTTTTTCCATTCGACCATTCCCTTGACTCAGTGATCGTCCTTGCAGAATTTTGCCAAAACTTTGAAGAAGAAACTAGCCGGCTGGAGCCAAACCTCGACCCCGTCAATTCTCCGGTGAACGACGAAGTTGCCATGGATGTTTTCCGACTGGAGTCCCGTGTTGCAGCTGTCGTGGACTATCTCGCAAGGCTGAAGGTCGCCACATCTCGCATCGACTCGACGCTCTGGCCCGGGGAGATACTTCAGAATGACCTTGAGTCGCTGATGGCTCGCTTGAACACGATCCCTGGTCGAGTGCAGGAATGGAAGAAGTCCTCGGCTCGGTGCGGTGCAGATGTTGCTCTGTGTCTGGCCCGAGTCCACTGCAAAGATGCGCGAGAAGAGAAGCTGGCGGCCCTCCGGGTGGCCAACACCAAGAAACACGACTTCAGGTCCTTTATGGAAACTTTCCTTGCGGCTGCCACTCGGATCGCAGACGGAATTGATCTTGATGAGTTTGTTGCACCTTCCAGCCCTCCGCAGGAGGGGTAAAAAACTTCTTCTAAGCTCGACGCTTTAAATTTGCCTCGGTATGCCGAGTGGAATTGTAACCGATAAACCTTAACGGGCTTAGCGCCTGAGCACTTTCGGTTCCTTTAGATATCGATTCGAACTTGAATTTGGTGCTTGAATATGATTGCTTTTGGCTCGAAACGTCTTTTGCAGGTTCAAAGCAGTGCGCCTTTATTGCAATCGACTTATTCCTTAGTCCACTTAGGCGAGCACTGGGTTGCGGCTAAGCCTCCGAGTGGAAGTCTGGCTTACCACTCCGTAGGATTTTGATAATCTTAGGCGAGCACTGGGCTGTAGCTAAGCCCCCGAGTGAGAGGTTTGCTCTTCACTCGGAAGGATTTTGATAACTTAGGCTAGCACTGGGCTGCAGCTAAGCCCTCGAGTGAGAGGTTTGCTCTTCACTCGGTAGGATTTTTGATTACTTAGGCTAGCACTGGGCTGCAGCTAAGCCCCCGAGTGAGAGGTTTGCTCTTCACTCGGTAGGATTTTTGATTACTTAGGCGAGTACTTGGACTGCAGCTAAGCCTCCGAGTGAGA
>NC_041381.1:371604540-371616734 GCF_002162155.2 Triticum dicoccoides | reverse complement strand
ATTCGCAGCTAAGCCTCCGAGTGGGAGTCTGGCTCACCACTCGGTAGGATTTTTACAAACTTAGGCGAAACGGATTCGCGGCTAAGTCACCCACTGAGGGGGAATTTTATTGGACAAAAATAAAAAGTGACAAAAATTATGGAGGAACTATGACACTATTATTTTGAGGTCCATGAACTACAGAAGTACTTTATTGCAACTCATCCGAGTGATAAACCTTAAGTGTAAAATGGGCGGAGTAGTTCCGCGTTCCAAGCTCGGGGCTCGTCGATATTATGCTCGACGTTGTAAAGACGGTACGCCCCGTTGTGGAGAACCTTGGTGACGATGAAGGGACCTTCCCAAGAAGGAGCAAGCTTGTGTGGTTTGTGCTGATCCACTCGGAGAACCAAATCTCCTTCCTGGAAGGCTCGACCTCTCACATTTCTGGCATGGAAACGACGCAAATCTTGTTGGTAGATGGTCGACCGGATCAGAGCCATTTCCCTTTCTTCCTCTAAAAGGTCGACTGCGTCCTGCCGCGCTTGTTCAGCTTCTGCTTCGTTGTAGATTTCAACTCGAGGAGCATTGTGGAGAAGATCACTCGGCAAGACTGCTTCAGCTCCGTAGACCAAGAAGAATGGAGTTCTTCCGGTCGACCGATTAGGTGTGGTCCGCAGTCCCCAAAGCACTGAGGGAAGTTCGTCGACCCAAGCTCCAGCTGCATGCTTGAGATCACGCATCAGTCGGGGTTTCAATCCCTTGAGAATCAGGCCATTGGCTCGCTCCGCCTGTCCATTCGACTGTGGATGGGCGACTGAAGCGTAGTCGACCCGTGTGCCTTGAGAGTTACAGAAATCTCTGAATTCCTCCGAGTCAAAGTTTGACCCATTATCCATAATGATGCTGTGCGGGACTCCATATCTGAATATTAGTTCTCTGATGAAGCTAACAGCAGTACCGGTGTCAAGGTTCTTGATTGGTTTAGCCTCGATCCACTTGGTGAACTTGTCGACTGCCACCAGTACATGCGTGAAGCCGCTTCGCCCTGTTCTCAAAGGACCGACCACGTCCAACCCCCATACCGCGAAAGGCCAGACGAGTGGGATGGTCTTCAGAGCCGATGCAGGCTTGTGTGACATATTCGAGTAGAACTGACATCCCTCGCACTTATCCACTATCTCCTTTGCCATCTCATTCGCCTTTGGCCAGTAAAATCCGGCTCGGTATGCTTTGGCCACGATGGTCCGAGAGGACGCATGATGACCACAGGTTCCCGAGTGGATATTATTGAGGATGAGTCGACCTTCTTCTGGTGTTATGCACTTCTGACCAACTCCAGTCGCGCTTTCTCTGTATAATTGTCCTTTGATTACGGTAAAGGCCTTAGATCGACGGACGATCTGTCGAGCCTCTTCCTCATCCTCCGGAAGCTCTTTTCTCAGGATATACGTGATATATGGAATTGTCCAGTCGGGAATGACCACCAAGATCTCCATGACAAAGTCGACCACTGCTGGGACTTCAACCTCAGTCGGATCTGTGGCACTCTTGGGCTGTGGAGCTTCTTCGGTGAAAGGATCGTCTTTGACTGACGGAGTGTGTATATGCTCCAAGAACACACCACTCGGAATGGCTTCTCTCTTGGAACCTATCTTCGCTAGATCATCAGCTGCTTGATTTTTCAGTCGGGGTATATGATGGAGCTCCAACCCCTCAAACTTCTTTTCTAGCTTCCTCACTGCACTGCAGTATCCAGTCATGGCTGGGCTTCTCACGTCCCACTCCTTCATCACTTGGTTGACCACTAAATCCGAGTCGCCATAGACCATCAGGCGGCGGACGCCGAGTGAAATGGCCATGCGCAACCCATATAAGAGGGCCTCATATTCTGCCTCATTGTTGGAGGAATCAAAGTGAATCTGGAGCACATATCTGAGCTTATCTCCTCTGGGGGAAACCAGGACAACCCCAGCACCGGAACCATTCAACATCTTAGAGCCATCAAAGAACATGGTCCAATGCTCCGAGTGAACTTCAGTCGACTGCTGCTGTTCAATCCACTCGGTGAGGAAATCTGCTATTGCCTGGGACTTAATGGCTTTCTTTGCCTCAAACTTGATATCAAGGGGAAGAAGTTCAATCGCCCATTTAGCCACTCGACCAGTTGCATCTCTGTTGTGCAAAATCTCTGATAGTGGGGCGTCGCTGACGACTGTGATGGAATGATCAGAGAAATAATGAGCAACCTTCTTTGTGGTCATGTATATTCCATACACAAGCTTCTGAAAATGAGGATATCTCTGCTTGGATGGAGTCAAGACTTCAGACAAATAATACACTGGGCGCTGAACTTTGAGAGCTTTTCCTTCTTCTTCCCGCTCGACCGTTAGCACAGTACTGACGACTTGTCCTGTGGCTGCGATATAGAGCAACAGAGGCTCTTTGCTGATTGGAGCAGCAAGCACCGGCTGGGTGGAGAGCAGAGCTTTTAGCTCGGCAAACGCTGCATCAGCTTCTGGAGTCCACTCGAACTTGTCTGCCTTCTTCATCAGTCGGTAAAGAGGCAATGCCTTTTCACCGAGTCGTGAGATGAATCGACTTAATGCGGCCAAGCATCCAGTAAGCTTCTGGACATCGTGCACTCGCACAGGGCGTTTCATTCGGAGAATAGTGCCGATCTTTTCTGGATTAGCATCGATCCCTCGCTCGGAAACGAGAAAACCGAGTAACTTGCCACCAGGAACTCCGAATGTGCACTTTGATGGATTGAGCTTGATATCATACCTTCTGAGGTTGGCAAATGTTTCGGCGAGGTCAGCGAGCAGGTCGGAACCCTTTCGTGACTTGACGACGATATCATCCATATACGCTTCCACATTCCGACTGATTTGAGTGAGTAGACACTTCTGAATCATTCGCATAAATGTGGCTCCGGCATTCTTGAGGCCGAATGGCATGGTGATATAGCAGAAGCACCCGAATGGAGTGATGAAAGCTGTTTTTATCTCGTCGGGTCCGTACAGACGGATCTGGTGGTACCCGGAGTAGGCGTCTAGAAAAGACAATCTCTCGCATCCCGCGGTCGAGTCAACAATTTGATCTATGCGAGGGAGAGGAAAATGATCTTTTGGGCAGGCCCGGTTGATGTGCTTGAAATCAATGCACATTCGGAGCGATTTGTCCTTCTTAGGAACCATGACGACATTAGCAAGCCACTCGGAGTGGTATATCTCTCGGATAAATCCTGCCGCCAACAGTCGAGCCACTTCCTCACCAATGGCTTTTCTCTTCTGGACGGCGGACCGCCAAAGATGCTCTTTGACTGGTTTTGCAGATGAGTCGACTCTTAGGTGATGCTCAGCCAGTCCCCTGGGAACACCTGGCATGTCAGCGGGCTTCCATGCAAAAATGTCCCAGTTCTCACGGAGGAACTGGATGAGCGCTTCTTCCTATTTCGGGTCGAGTGTTGTGGAGATGTGGATCGGAGCTGCATCGGGGTCCGTCGGGTGAATGTGAACAGGCTTCGTCTCACCGGACGACTGAAATGCAGACTCTGTGGCGGGTTTCTTGGATCGCAGCAAATCACTCGGATCTGCATTTTGCTTGTATTCTTCGAATTCGACCGCTGTCACCTGGGAATCGGCAATCTTTGAGCCCTTCTGAAAGCACTCTTCTGCCTTTTTCCGATCACCGGTGACAGTGATCACTCCTTTGGGGCCGGGCATCTTCAATTTGAGGTACACGTAACATGGTCGAGCCATGAATCGTGCGTAAGCTGGTCTCCCCAAAATGGCATGATATGCACTCTGAAAATCCACGACCTCAAACGTCAACTTTTCTTTGCGAAAATGTTTCGAATCACCAAACACCACGTCCAGAGCTATTTGGCCGAGTGACTCGGCTTTCTTCCCTGGTATAACTCCATGAAAGCTCATGTTACTGGTGCTCAGTCGGGACATCGGAATGCCCATTCCTTTCAGTGTGTCTGCATACAACAAATTCAGCCCGCTTCCACCGTCCATCAGCACTTTTGTCAGTCGAGTGCCTTCGACAACTGGATCGACCACCAAAGCTTGCCTCCCAGGGGTGGCAATATGAGTCGGGTGATCAGATTGGTCGAATGTGATGGGTATTTGGGACCATTTTAGATAATTTGCTTTTGTCGGGGCAACCATGTTCACCTCTCGGTTAATGACTTTCAATCGACTCTTGCTTTCCACATCTGCAAAGATCATCAGAGTGGAGCTGATATGCGGATATCCTTCCTCACTATCCTCCTTGTCTTCAGCCTTGTCCGACTCCTTCTCCTTGTCCTTAGACTGTTTTCCCTGAAACTGCTGGATCAGGAGTCGACATTGGCGAGTGGTATGCTTCGGGTAGATGATATTCCCCTCTTCGTCTTTCTTCGTGTGGATGTGACATGGCATATCCATCACGTCGTTCCCTTATTTATCCTTTACTTTCTTAGGGTTCCAGGATCCTTGTGGTTTCCCTTTAAACTTTCCCTGAGTCACGGCCAGAGCCTCTCCAGGAGCTGCTGGTTCAGCCTTCCGCTTCTGTTTCCGACTGGTGTTTCCCTTTTCCGACTGGCTCGGCTTGTGCTTGCCGCTTCGGAGCCGGTCTTCTTCTTCGCCGTTGGTGTACTTGGTAGCAATCTCCATCATCCGACTCAAGGTCATGTCGCCGGTTCGACCAAATTTCAAACTTAATTCTCTGTTCTTGACACCATCCTTGAAGGCGCAGACTGCCTGATGATCAGACACATTCTCCACAGTATGGTGCAAAGTGATCCATCTCTGAATATACTCTCTGAGAGTCTCATTGGTCTTCTGCACGCAGACTTGCAACTCTGTCAGTCCAGCTGGTCGCTTGCAAGTTCCTTCAAACGTTCTGATGAACACTCGGGAAAGATCTTCCCAAGTGTAAATGCTGCTAGGAGGTAATTGAGTTAACCATGCCCTGGCAGAACCTTCCAGCATGAGGGGCAAATGCTTCATGGCCACCTCGTCGTTCCCACCACCAATCTGAACTGCCACTCGGTAGTCTTCAAGCCAAGTTTCAGGCTTAGACTCACCAGTGAACTTGCTGACTCCTGTTGCCAACCTGAAATTGGGAGGGATAACTGTGGCTCTGATAGCTCTGCTGAAACATTCAGGACCAGAAACATGCACTCGACTGCTTGTGGGCGCGTCTCTGTCGAGTCCGCCTCGATGGGCTCTGTTCCGGTCGACCAAACCTTGCACGATAATGGATCGCGCGTCGAAGCCTGGTTCTCTGGGGTCGACTGGAACTCTTCGCCCCGTACTGAACTGATGTCTGTCATCTTGCTGCCGAGGAGCGTAAGACCCACCCCTCGGAGGGGAATTGGGCACTCGACGCCTATCATCTCGGTCGAGTCGGTCACCATATTGGTCTCGCCGATTCTCGCGCCCTTCGCGCCGCGGAGGCGATCTGGGACTGTGAGCCGACTGAACCATATTCGCAGCGACGGATCGACTGTGAATTCTGTTGCGCGACTGCGACACGGCCGAATTCTGATCTCCTGCTGCCCGGAGAAGATCCCTGATCTGCATCAAGCCTCTGCCAGCTTCCGACTGAGAAGGCTGGATGGACTCTGCTATACGGGTCGCAGCTGCTAAATTCTGGATTGGGGTTTGATATACCTGAGTCGGCAGGAAGAGTTGACGTCGACTGGTGTCGGGAACTCGTTGCCGCGCGTGCTCGTCGAGTGCTCGCTGAAGATTCTCCAGTCGAGTGCGTTCGGCCAAATTGGCCAAATGTGCCTCCTCCAAGGCGAGAGCCTCAGAGGTTTCTCCTGCGATGGGAGTATGCAGGGCATCCATGTTCCCGCGGCGAAGTTCCTCTCTTTGCAGAGAGCCGAGTGGCTCGGGCTGGTACTCTTCATGGTCTCGTGCGGGGTCGCCTCCGTCGCCTGCTCCACCATCACGGGCGAAGCCAGGGGGACTGCGGGGCCCGTCGACCATCAGGATTTCCGCCGCAGGATCACTGCTATCGCACTCGAATGCGGTCTCTACGGAGCCAGTCGACAGATCGAACAAGCCGTAGAGAGATTCGTCGGGCTCGATTGCCGCAACTTGGGTGGTGGCCGACTGGCGAGCCACCGCGTGCCTCACCCACCGCTGAAGCCTCGACCGGCCTGAGCGCTTGCGCTGGCGGGAGACCGGGAGGGTGGCCGATGGGGGAGTGGACCGATACGGGGTCGACGGTTGCCGCAGCAAAACGCCGCGGACACATGCGCGAAAATGCGTCGCACCGCGGACGGGGAGCGCATCAACGTCGAGTGGAGCCTCCTGGAGCCAGGCGGAGTCGTCGGCGATGAAGGTGAGAGCGCCGAGACGGATCTCTCGACCCTCGACCAAAACTCCAGCAGCCACCGTGATGAAAGTACTCGGAAGAATCGCAACTTCCCCACAAAATCGCTAAAACACCGGCCCCACAGTGGGCGCCAACTGTCGTGGTTCTAAGCCTGACAGTAGAGTGGGGGGTAGGTATGGAGAGGCAAGGTCCTAGCTATGGAGAAGTTGTAAACACAAGGGATGTACGAGTTCAGGCCCTTCTCGGAAGAAGTAAAAGCCCTACGTCTCGGAGCCCAGAGGCGGTCGAGTGGATTATGTGTATATGAGTTATAAGGTGTCGAACCCCTCTGCCTGTGGAGGGGGGTGGCTTATATAGAGTGCGCCAGGACCCCAGCCAGCCCACGTAGGAGAGGGTTTAAGATGAGTTAAGTCCGGGGCGTTACTGGTAACGCCCCACATAAAGTGCCTTTACTATCATAAAGTCTACTTAAATACAGGCCGTTGCAGTGCAGAGTGCCTCTTGACCTTCTGGTGGTCGAGTGAGTCTTCGTGGTCGAGTCCTTCAAGTCAGTCGAGTGAGTCCCTCGTTGGTCGACTGGAAGGTGACCTCTTCTAAGGGTGTCCTTGGGCAGGGTACTTAGATCAGGTTCGTGACCCTACCCTAGGTACATGACCCTATCAGGGGGCACTTGACACTTTTGTCGTCAGCCTCTCAAGCTCGCTGGCCAGTAGCACGCAGGGCTCCACGACACGCTCGTCTTCATGCCCGCTGTCCAGGTTCAAGGAACAGTACGCTAAGGCGGTGACACCTATTCTATCTAGGCCGACTACCACTAGGCAGAAAAGGAAATGACGGACCCCTCCCTCCACGGTACGACGTAGCTTACGGATCAACAGACGGCTAGCTGGTGGTGCTTCGGTGAAAACCCAACAACACACACTCATTGTGCAGCTTGGGATCACGCGTGAGGGCAAGGTTATCGGCGATGAGGCTATGCAAGGCTATCTCGAGCTATTCTCGAAGCCACTTCAGCAGTCTCACATTGCGGCCATTGTTGGTCTCTTCGGCTGGCAGGCGGACGTGCCGCCTTTAGGCAGGGATGTGGAGGGGGTAGCATTTTAGGTGCTGCTCCTCCGGTGGATGTTTGTAGGCCTTTCCCTATGGCAGATCCTAACCAAACGGTGGTTGTGTGGAATGTGCGTGGTATGAACAATCCGGCACAGAGGAATGCAACAAATAATGTCATTTCAAGCTCGGGCGCGAGTGTAGTCTGTCTCTAGGGGACCAAAATTCAAGACATGGACATGACTCTAGTATGGCACTGCCTCGGGCCGGCATTTGACCAGTTCTTCTGCACCGACTGTGGGGACCTATGGCGGTATCTTATTGGCATGCAAGTCCGCATGCGCGCAATTGTCGAACCCTCACATCACGACAAATGCGGTGACGGCGTGGGTCCAGTTTCACGAGTCGGTGGGTTGGCGGTTCACCGAGGTGTACGGGCCCCAGGAAGACATCGACAAAGTCGTTTTCATGCAGGAGCTCAAGGACATCCGGGATTTACATGCATGTCCCTGGATGTTAGCTGGGGATTTCAACTTGATCATGGATCCATCTGATAAAAGCAATGACCGGATCAACATGCAGATGATGGGGCGGTTTAGAAGGTGCATCACAGATCTGGACATGCACGAGCTCTACCTTAATGGTAGGAGGTACACTTGGTCAAACGAGCGGCTGGAACCCATGCTTGAGAAGCTGGACCGTGCTCTCGTCTCCGTGGAATGGGAGTCCCTCTACCCTACATCTTTCCTGTCGGTGCTCAGCACGAACATCTCTGATCATTGCTCACTACATCTTGTGCTGGAGGCAAACTTGAGACGTGGCAGGCGTTCCCACTTCGAGTCCTTCTGGACTAGGGTGGAGGGATTCCAGGAGGTGGTCCGCGAGGCGTGGAGCAGCCAACCTCTGATCCGGAACCCTTTCAAGAGGCTGTCGGCCAAGTTCGAGGCAACGGCAAAACTCTCGCTTGGTGGAGCAACAAGTATGTGGGAAATGTCAAACAACAGATTCACATTGTGAATTAGGTCATTCTACGCTTGGATGTCGCCATGGAGGGCAGAGCCTTGTCGCTGGCCGAGGTCGAGCTTAGAAGGTTGCTCAAGCGCAAGCTGCTCGGTCTTGCTTCAGTTAAGCGCACGATTGCCAGATAGCGAGCTAGACTTCTCCGACTTAGAGAGGGCGATGCATGCACCCAATATTTTCACGCCCATGCTAGTCAGAGACGACGGAAAAACTACATCACCAAGCTCAAAGTGGACAGTTTTCTATCTACAGACCATGAGGTCATGGCCAAGGCCGCGGCTTCTTTCTTCTCAAAGCTGCTTGGGGAAACATCAGATCGGGAGTTCACACTGGATTTGGAGGAACTTGGTGTCACTCGCAAAGATCTAAACCACCTCGACAGTGATTTTTCCGAGGAAGAGGTGTTGGCGGCAGTGCGCGCGCAAGGGCTTGACAAGGCACCGGGGCCCGACGGATTCCCAGCCATATTCTATGTGGCATGCTGGTCGATCATCAAAGAGGATGTGATGGAGGCTTTTGCTTATTTGGAGAGATTGGATTTCCGTGGCCTCACTTCTATCAATCAAGCATTCATTAAGTTGCTTCCTAAATCCTCAGTGCTTCAGAGATACGGGAGTTTCGACCGATAAGCTTTATCCATAGCTTTCCGAAGTTGGTAGCCAAAGTTTTAGCGATCCAGCTAGCCAAGGAGATGTCGGGCTTGGTTGGGCCACACCAGAGCGTGTTCATCAAAGGAAGATGGCTCCACAATAACTTTATGACGGTGCAAGGAATGGCCAAAAAGCTGCATGCGAGTAAGAAGGAAGCGGTTATGCTCAAGCTCGACATTACTAAAGCCTTTGACATGGTGGACTCGGCGTTCCTAATGGATGTCCTACAACACATGTGATTTGTCATCAAATGGACTTCGTGGATCGCCGGGTTGCTCGCATCCTCCTCCACTAGGGTGCTGCTGAATGGTATACCTTGGGAGATCATCTTCAACCGTCAGGGCCTATGGCAAGGAGAGTCGGTGTCTCCGCTCTTGTCCGTCCTCGTGATGGAGACACGATACGTCTCCAACGTATCTATAATTTTTTATTGTTCCATGCTATTATATTACCCGTTTTGGATGTTTATGGGCTTTACTTTACACTTTTATATCATTTTTGGGACTAACCTACTAACCGGAGGCCCAGCCCGAATTGCTGTTTTTTTCCTATTTCAGTGTTTCGAAGAAAAGGAATATCAAACGGAGTCCAAACGGAATGAAACCTTCGGGAGCGATCTTTTTGGAACAAACACAAGCAAGGATACTTGGAGTGGACGTCAAGAAGTAACCAAGGCGGCCACGAGGGTGCCCGGCGCGCCCTAGGGGGTGGGCACACGCCCCACCCTCGTGGGCCCCTTGTGGCTCCCCTGACCTACCTCCTTCGCCTATATATATCCACGTACCCCAAAAACATCCAGGAGCACCACGAAAAATGTGACGCCCCCGATTCAATCGTACACTAATCATGCACGCAAACGTGTACGATCAAAATCAGGGACTCACGGGAAGATATCACAACACAACTCTAAAACATAAATAAGTCATACAAGCATCATAATACAAGCCAGGGGCCTCGAGGGCTCGAATACAAGTGCTCGATCATAGACGAGTCAGCGGAAGCAACAATATCTGAGTACAGACATAAGTTAAACAAGTTTGCCTTAAGAAGGCTAGCACAAACTGGGATACAGATCGAAAGAGGAGCAAGCCTCCTGCCTGGGATCCTCCTAGCTACTCCTGGTCGTCGTCAGCGGGCTGCACATAGTAGTAGGCACCTCCAGAGTAGTAGTCGTCATCGACGGTGGCGTCTGGCTCCTGGGCTCCATCGTCTGGTTGCAGCAATCGAATAGAGATAGGGGGAAAAGGGGGAACAAGGCAACCGTGAGTACTCATCCAAAGTACTCACAAGCAAGGAGCTACACTACATATGCATGGGTATATGTGTAAAGGGCCATATCGGTGGACTGAACTGCAGAATGCCAGAATAAGAGGGGGATAGCTAGTCTTATCGAAGACTATGCTTCTGGTCACCTCCGTCTTGCAACAAGTAGAAGAGGGTAGGTTGAAGTCCTCCAAGTAACATCACATAGCAATAATCCTACCCGGCGATCCCCTCCTCGTATCCCTGAGAGAGAGCGACCACCGGTTGTATCTGGCACTTGGAAGGGTGTGTTTTATTAAGTATCCGGTTCTAGTTGTCATAAGGTCAATGTACAACTCCAAGTCGTCCTGTTACCGAAGATCACGGCTATTCGAATAGATTAACTTCCCTGCAGGGGTGCACCAACTTACCCAACACGCTTGATCCCATTTGGCCGGACACACTTTCCTGGGTCATGCCCGGCCGCGGAAGATCAACACGTCGCAGCCCCACCTAGGCTCAACAGAGAGGCCAGCACGCCGGTCTAAACCTAAGCGCACAGGGGTCTGGGCCCATCGCCCATAGCACACCTGCACGTTGCGTACGTGGCCGAAAGCAGATCTAGCCTAGTGGCGTTCCAGTCCAATTCGGCGCGCGCCGCTCCGTCTCTGACGTCTGAAGTGCTTCGGCTGATACCACGACGTCGGGATACCCATAACTACTCCCGCGTAGATGGTTAGTGCGTATAGGCTCGTAGCCAACTCAGATCAAATACCAAGATCTCGTTAAACGTGTTAAATATCCGCGAACGCCGAACAGGGCCAGGCCCACCTGTCTCCTAGGTGGTCTCAACCTGCCCTGTCGCTCCGCCACCAAGTAACAGTCGGGGGCCGTCGGGAACCCAAGCCCACCTCTACCGGGATGGAGCCACCTGCCCCTTCAGCCCCCAACTCCGAACAGTATCACAGGTAATGTAACAGTGTAAAGTATATAGTATATGCCCGTGCTCACCTCCCGAAGTGATCACAGCCCAGTAGTATAGCATGGCAGACGGACAAGAGTGTAGGGCCACTGATGGAACACTAGCATCCTATACTAAGCATTTAGGATTGCGGGTAAGGTATCAATGACTGTAGCAGCAATGACAGGCTATGCATCAGAATAGGATTAACGGAAAGCAGTAACATGCTACACTACTCTAATGCAAGCAGTATAGAGAAGAGTAGGCGATATCTGGTGATCAAAGGGGGGGCTTGCCTGGTTGCTCTGGCAAGAGAGAGGGGTCGTCAACTCCGTAGTCGAGCTGGGCAGCAGCAGCGTCAGTCTCGTAGTCTACCGGAGAGAAGAGGGGGAAGAAACAATGAATACCAAGTAAACAGATGCATATCGATGCATGACATGCCAAGAAGCGATGCTAGGCGTGCCCTAACGTGGTATGAGGTGGTACTGGTTAAGGGGGGAATCATCCGGGAAGGTATTCCCGGTGTTTCGTGTTTTCGGGCAGAGGAGCCGAAGGGGGAAAGTTGCAGGTTCGATAGGTTAGGGGGGTGTGGCGGACGAACGGACTGCGTATCCGAATTCGTCTCGTTGTTCTGAGCAACTTTCATGTTGAAAATATTTTAATCCGAGTTACGGATTAAAAGATATGATTTTTTAAAGATTTTATTAATTTCTGGAATTTAATCAATTAATTATTTAATTCGAAAAATGGAATTATGACGTCAGCATGATGCCATGCTGACGTCAGCAGTCAACAGGGTTGACTAGGTCAACCCGGACATGTGGGTCCCGTTCGTCATACTCTGTTAACTAATTATCTTAGTTAAGTTTAATTAACAGTAGTTAATTAGGTTAATTAGTCATTAGGTTTAATTAATCAGGATTAATTAAATTAATTATTTACTTAATTAATTAATT
>NC_041381.1:371594981-371603698 GCF_002162155.2 Triticum dicoccoides | reverse complement strand
GGAGTGAGGGGGTTGGGCCGGGCCAGGGGGTGGCCGGCTGGGCCAGGTGGGGGCTTGGCCCAGTTGGGCCAGTGGGGTTTTCTCCCCCTCTCCCATTTTTGTTTTCTTTGTCTTTTCTTATTTTTTTCTGTTTTATTTTATTTAGTCTATCTAGATACTTTATAAAAATGTGTGCACCCCACCATAATTAACTTTGTAATATTTGACATCCCCCGAACATTTTAGATTTAATTTTTGAAAACTTTTATTGTTTGCCTATGTTTTCAATTGAATTTGAACCGGGTTCGAATCAACGTGAGTTTAATCATGGTAACCGAGGTGACGTGGCATCATTAGCAGGGATTACTGTAGCTTAATTATCCGGGTGTTACAAATCTCCTCCACTACAAGAAATCTCGTCCCGAGATTTAGGAGGTAGAAGGAAAAAGTGCGGGGTATTCATCTCGAAGACGATCATCGTGTTCCCAGGTGGCTTCGTCTTCAGAGTGATTTGACCACTGGACTTTGAGGAACTTGATCGCCTTCTGACGTGTGCGGCGTTCAGCTTGGTCGAGAATGCGGACCAGATGCTCTTTATAGGAGAGGTCCTGTTGCAATTCGAGCACTTCATGGTCCACTGCTCGGATTGGGTCCTTGAAGCAGCGTCGGAGTTGTGACACGTGGAACACATCGTGAACCTGTGAAAGGTTCGACGGAAGCTCCAGTTGATATGCCACTTTTCCACGCCTTTCCAGAATAGTGAATGGGCCAATATAGCGAGGAGCTAGCTTGCCCTTGATCCCGAAGAGGTGAGCACCCTTCATTGGTGTAATGCGAAGATAGGCCTTTTCGCCAGGTTGATAGACCATGTCTTTATGATGACGGTCATAATTACTCTTTTGACGTGACTGAGCAGTCTTGAGATTCTCGCGAATAATGCGGACTTGTTCTTCGGCATGTTGGATAATATTCGGACCGAAGAGTGGACGTTCCCTAGTTTCTGACCAGTTCAGAGGAGTTCGGCACTTTCGTCCATATAACACTTCGAAGGGGGCCATCTTCAGACTAGCTTGATAGCTATTATTATAAGAGAACTCAGCATACGGGAGAGATTCCTCCCATTTCTTGCCGAAGGAAACGACACAGGCTCGAAGCATGTCTTCGAGAATTTGGTTGACACGTTCAACTTGCCCTTGAGACTGCGGATGAAACGCAGTACTGGAAGATAAATGAGTCCCCATAGCTTCTTGAAAACTTGCCCAGAATCTTGAAGTGAATAAGCTGCCACGGTCCGAACTGATAACCAGTGGAATACCGTGAAGTGAAACAATTCTGGACATATAGAGAATTGCAAGCTGACTAGCAGTGATCGTTTCTTTGACCGCCAGAAAATGGGCAACTTTAGAAAGCCGGTCAATGACGACAAGAATTGCATCATTACCTTTCTGCGATTTGGGAAATCCAGTGACGAAGTCCATTTCAACATGGTCCCATTTCCATTCAGGAATAGAGATAGGTTGCAGAGTTCCGGCAGGCCTTTGATGTTCTGCTTTGATACGACGGCAAACGTCACACTCAGCAACATAGCGAGCAATGTCTTGCTTCATATTAGACCACCAGAATCTCTGACGAATGTCTTGATACATCTTCGTACTACCAGGATGGATACATAGAGGCGTATCATGAGCTTCTTTCATAACTATCTGAGTCATATTCAGGTTTTCCTTCTTACACGGCACCACTAGGCGGCCTTTGAAGTACAAGGCGCCATCATCGGCAATAGTGAAGGATGAGGGACTTCCTTCTTTGAGGTCTTGCTTAATCTTGTAGACTTCAGAGTCAAATCCCTGCATTGTCTTTATGGTGCCCACGAGATCGGGTTCAACAGCCAGGGTATAGAGGGAACCCTGGGAAACAACACGGAGATTCATCTTGCGGAACTCCGGAGGAGGGGGAGCGAGTGCACCCGGAGGAACAATATGGAGGTTTAGCTTTCTGAATTCTTCAACAAGTGAGGGCTGAACTTTGTGAACCTGAAGGTGGTTGCAGTAAGACTTGCGGCTCAAGGCATCAGCCATTACATTAGCCTTGCCTGGCATATAGGAAATACCCAAATCAAAGTCTGCAACAGTCTCCATCCATCTCTGCTGACGGAGGTTCAGGTCTGGCTGAGTAAACAGATACTTCAGACTTTGGTGGTCGGTGAAGATCTCGCAACGATTACCGAGAAGGTAATGTCGCCACTGCTTTAGCGCATGAATGACAGCAGCAAGCTCGAGGTCGTGAACTGGGTAGTTCTATTCGTGAGGGCGCAACTATCGAGAGGCATAAGCAACCACTTTGGGCTCTTGCATTAGGACACCGCCTAATCCTTGACGAGAAGCGTCGCAGTAAATGACGAAGTCCTTCTTAGTATCAGGAGGAGCTAGCACTGGGGCAGAAGTCAACTTGTCTTTGAGTGCCTGGAAACTTTACTGACACTTATCTGTCCATTGGAATTTGACGCCCTTATGCAACATGTTAGTCAGAGGCCTGGTAATCTTGGAGAAGTTCTCGACGAATCGACGGCAATAGCTGGCGAGACCGAGAAAACTTCTGACTTGCTTAATGTTCTTCGGAGGAGTCCAATCGAGAATAGCCTGAACTCTTTCAGGGTTGACGGCAATACCATCCTTAGAAATGACATGCCCAAGATAGGTTACTTCGGGAAGCCAGAATTCACACTTGGAGAACTTGGCATAGAGTTGATGCTCTCGTAGCTTTTCCAGCACAAGACGAAGATGTTCAGCATGCTCTTCTTCATTCTTGGAGAATATCAGGATATCATCCAGATAAACCACGACGAACTTGTCGAGGTAATCCATGAATATATAGTTCATCAAGCGAGAGAAGGTGGCTGGAGCATTGGTTAAGCCGAAGGACATGACAGTGTACTCGTATGAACCATAACGAGTCACAAATGCGGTCTTGGGGATATCCTCTTCGCGAACACGGATCTGGTGGTAACCCAACCTCAGGTCGAGTTTAGAGAACACTGATGAACCAGCCAGTTGATCATACAGATCATTGATCCGAGGAAGAGGATACTTATTCTGAATGGTAGCTTGATTTATAGGACGGTAATCTTGGACCAATCGGTTTGTTCCATCCTTCTTCTTGACAAAGAGAGAAGGTGCCCCCCAAGGAGAGCAACTTGGGCGGATGAAACCACTTTGAAGAGATTTGTCGATTTCCTTCTTGAGCTCAAGGAGTTCATGCGGCGGCATCTTGTAGGGTCGCTTGGCTATAGGAGTGGTGCCTGGTTTCAAGTCGATGACGAATTCGACAGCTCTAGCAGGGGGAATCCCTGGAAGTTCTTCGGGAAAGACGTCCTGGAATTCGCGAATGACAGGAATGTTTTCAATGCCCTCGAGGGGTGCGGCGTTCAATGCATTCAATGCATAGAGCCTTGCCTCGGCATTCTGAATCAGACGAGCATTGTAGCTTATTATTTCATCAGAAGGGTGTAGCAGATGGACGGTCTTAGTGGCGCAAACGATTGAAGTAGTATGCGCTTTCAACCAATCCATCCCCAAAATGAGGTCGATGTTAGACGTCTTCAGGATAATGGGGGAGGCATAGAATTCCAGCCCTTCGATTTCCACGGGGACGTCGACGCCAACCATGGAGGTTTGACATTGCCCCAAGGGGGTTTTTACCACTACCGAAGAGTTCATCTCCTCACACTTAACGTCGTGCTTGTATGCAAAATCTTCTGACATGAATGAATGCGATGCTCCTGAATCGAATAAAACAGATGCAGGTACTGAATTTACGAGAAGTGTACCCATCACAGTAGCAGGTTGGTCTTGAGCTTCGTTCAGATCAACGTGGTTGGCATGAACCCGACCATAAGGCTTGGCAATCTTGTTGCGGGGCTGGTTGCTTCCACGGCCAGTTGTGGGAAGTGCCAGTTGATTCTGGTTCTGGTTGCATTCTCTAGCACGGTGCCCTGGTTGTCCACACCTGAAGCACAAACCATTATTGGGGGTGGGAACAGGAGCTTGGGGTGGTGGAGCTGGAAGCTTTGGCTGCCTAGTTGGAGTAGGCAGACGAGGTGCAGCATAGCTCTGTCTTGGGGCAGGTGCATTTGGCTGGTACATGCTGTTGGGAATCCATATCTTACGCTTCTGCGAGGACGGGCCCGAAGATGAGCCCGTGTCACGGTTGCGCTTGTTAGAGCTCTGGTATTCCTGCAGACCAGTTTCGACATTGATAGCCTTGTTCACCAAGGTGGCGAAATCAGCAAAGTCGTGCACTAGAAGTGCGAGCTTGATGTCAGCTTGAAGGCCGTCACGGAACTTCTCTTGTCTGCGTGCATCAGTCGCAATATCCTCTTCAGCATAGCGAGACAAGTCCAGAAACTCTCGCTGATAAGCTTCAACAGTCTTGTTGCCTTGGGTGAGGTTGCGGAACTCACGCTTCTTCCGGTCCATGACTCCTTGAGGGATGAAGCGGGCACGGAAAGCAGCTTGGAAGTCTGGCCAGGTGATGATTGTTCCAACTGGCAGAGTACGCCTGTGGCTGTCCCACCATTGAGCTGCGGGTCCCTTCAGGAAGAAGGAAGCAAAAGTGACATAGCTGACAGGGGCTACATCAGCAGACTCCATCTCATAGGTGATGTCACGGAGCCAGTCATCAGCATCCAGCGGCTGGGTTGAGCTGCGGTACACACTTGGGTTGAGGCGTATGAAATCCTGCAGAGTTGTTGTGTTTGGCTGCTGGTTCATATTGGGGCGAGGAAACTGAGCCATCATGTTCTCCATGAACTGGCGATTCATCTCAAGCTGTTGGATCATACCAGCCATGTACTCAGGCGGTGGTGGGAAGTTGCCACCACGACCACGACCAGCTGGTCTAACCATCCTGCTAATATATAACAGGGGTAGTTCAACATTTGAGAAATTATGCAAAGGACAAGAATCATTCATGATGAAACATGCATAATGAAAGCAGCATGATAGGAACTACATAGTAGTCGGCATATCTTACAAAAGGGATCATGCATAGAGTTCGATACATAGAGTTCAGTACATAGACTAAGACATCATAGGTGGCACGCAGGCTCGCGGCGAATGCATCTAACACTAACAAGCAAGACTACATCAGTCCCACGCGGTACTGTGGAGGTAGCTGTAGCCTGAAAGCTGGTAGTGTGGCAGCGGATAGTCCTCCACGTCAGTGACCTGGGGGCCGCGGATACTCTGGTGCAGAACCCGACGCCCAAGTGGCAGAAAAGGACCAAGTGCGGGAGAGTAGCCTCCCACATCTGGCCAACCGACACCCTGGGGCATCACGGTCCTGGCTGGGTAGATCGCAGATCGCGACAGCTCTCTGGATCGGACAAAGGGATGCAACAGCGTCAGAGCACGGTAAAGGTGCTGACGGGTGATGTACAACTCGTGGCGTAGAGCTCGGTTAGCTCGATCGAGCCCATCAGCATGCAGAACAAAGTTCTGATGGTAGAAGGGCTCTCTGGTGACAGTGGAGTAGGCAGCAATGTAGTATCCCTCCTCACCAACATCAGAGGCGATAGCGATGTGCCTGAAGGGGGAGGTGTCCAACTCCCGATACTCTCCATGAAGACGGGTCAGAGCAGCATAAGCAGCATCGTGGACTGCCATATCGATAGTCACCCCAACACCATGTGCGGTGTGCAGCACAGTAGTGGAGTCATACTCCCGAGAGTAGAGGTGGACGATGGCTCGGTACTGCTCCTGGTTAAAGTCCTGGTACTGCTCATAGACGGTGTACTCAGCGTGCCAGCGATAACCCAGATAGGTCATCATCTCTGCTAGCACCATAGGTGATCCCGAGGCACCAATGGCCGTCGTGTGGCGGACGACCTGCCTCATGGGTTCCATCTGAAAACAAAGATGTTTCAAAGGAGTCAATGACAGTGTGGAAATCGTCCAAAATACTATTCCAAGAATACTATGGCTTTATCCAACTTTGGGGTGAATGTGGTCACGGGATCCTAGTGGTAGTTAGTAAAATCGTTTAACCCAAGTAGAAGAGAGTTCAGAGTCCCAGAGTAAAGGTCGAGGAGTAAAAGATCCTAGTACCACCCGATGGCGACGTGGGCCCGTAAGGCACACAGCCAAGTTAGTAAAAGTTTTTGCAATGTCTAGACTCGACTTCGGCCAAGGAGTGTGGAAGGGGGATTCCTACAGGAAGTCGGCTCTGATACCAACTTGTGATGCCCCCGATTCAATCGTACACTAATCATGCACGCAAACGTGTACGATCAAAATCAGGGACTCACGGGAAGATATCACAACACAACTCTAAAACATAAATAAGTCATACAAGCATCATAATACAAGCCAGGGGCCTCGAGGGCTCGAATACAAGTGCTCGATCATAGACGAGTCAGCGGAAGCAACAATATCTGAGTACAGACATAAGTTAAACAAGTTTGCCTTCAGAAGGCTAGCACAAACTGGGATACAGATCGAAAGAGGAGCAGGCCTCCTGCCTGGGATCCTCCTAGCTACTCCTGGTCGTCGTCAGCGGGCTGCACGTAGTAGTAGGCACCTCCAGAGTAGTAGTCGTCATCGACGGTGGCGTCTGGCTCCTGGGCTCCATTGTCTGGTTGCAGCAATCGAATAGAGGTAGGGGGAAAAGGGGGAACAAGGAAACCGTGAGTACTCATCCAAAGTACTCGCAAGCAAGGAGCTACACTACATATGCATGGGTATATGTGTAAAGGGCCATATCAGTGGACTGAACTGCAGAATGCCAGAATAAGAGGGGGATAGCTAGTCTTATCGAAGACTATGCTTCTGGTCACCTCCGTCTTGCAACAAGTAGAAGAGGGTAGGTTGAAGTCCTCCAAGTAACATCACATAGCAATAATCCTACCTGGCGATCCCCTCCTCGTATCCCTGAGAGAGAGCGACCACCGGTTGTATCTCGCACTTGGAAGGGTGTGTTTTATTAAGTATCCGGTTCTAGTTGTCATAAGGTCAATGTACAACTCCAAGTCGTCCTGTTACCGAAGATCACGGCTATTCGAATAGATTAACTTCCCTGCAGGGGTGCACCAACTTACCCAACACGCTTGATCCCATTTGGCCGGACACACTTTCCTGGGTCATGCCCGACCGCGGAAGATCAACACGTCGCAGCCCCACCTAGGCTCAACAGAGAGGCCAGCACGCCGGTCTAAACCTAAGAGCACAGGGGTCTGGGCCCATCGCCCATAGCACACCTGCACGTTGCGTACGCGGCCGAAAGCAGACCTAGCCTAGTGGCGTTCCAGTCCAATTCGGCGCGCGCCGCTCCGTCGCTGACGTCTGACGTGCTTCGGCTGATACCACGACGTCGGGATACCCATAACTACTCCCGCGTAGATGGTTAGTGCGTATAGGCTCGTAGCCAACTCAGATCAAATACCAAGATCTCGTTAAGCGTGTTAAATATCCGCGAACGCCGAACAGGGCCAGGCCCACCTGTCTCCTAGGTGGTCTCAACCTGCCCTGTCGCTCCGCCACCAAGTAACAGTCGGGGGCCGTCGGGAACCCAGGCCCACCTCTACCGGGATGGAGCCACCTGCCCCTTCAGCCCCCAACTCCGAACAGTATCACAGGTAATGTAACAGTGTAAAGTATATAGTATATGCCCGTGCTCACCTCCCGAAGTGATCACAGCCCAGTAGTATAGCATGGCAGACGGACAAGAGTGTAGGGCCACTGATGGAACACTAGCATCCTATACTAAGCATTTAGGATTGCGGGTAAGGTATCAATGACTGTAGCAGCAATGACAGGCTATGCATCAGAATAGGATTAACGGAAAGCAGTAACATGCTACACTACTCTAATGCAAGCAGTATAGAGAAGAGTAGGCGATATCTGGTGATCAAAGGGGGGGCTTGCCTGGTTGCTCTGGCAAGAGAGAGGGGTCGTCAACTCCGTAGTCGAGCTGGGCAGCAGCAGCGTCGGTCTCGTAGTCTACCGGAGAGAAGAGGGGGAAGAAACAATGAATACCAAGTAAACAGATGCATATCGATGCATGACATGCCAAGAAGCGATGCTAGGCGTGCCCTAACGTGGTATGAGGTGGTACTGGTTAAGGGGGGAATCATCCGGGAAGGTATTCCCGGTGTTTCGTGTTTTCGGGCAGAGGAGCCGGAGGGGGAAAGTTGCGGGTTCGATAGGTTAGGGGGGTGTGGCGGACGAACGGACTGCGTATCCGAATTCGTCTCGTTGTTCTGAGCAACTTTCATGTTGAAAATATTTTAATCCGAGTTACGGATTAAAAGATATGATTTTTTAAAGATTTTATTAATTTCTAGAATTTAATCAATTAATTATTTAATTCGAAAAGTGGAATTATGACGTCAGCATGATGCCATGCTGACGTCAGCAGTCAACAGGGTTGACTAGGTCAACCCGGACATGTGGGTCCCGTTCGTCATACTCTGTTAACTAATTATCTTAGTTAAGTTTAATTAACAGTAGTTAATTAGGTTAATTAGTCATTAGGTTTAATTAATCAGGATTAATTAAATTAATTATTTACTTACTTACTTACTTAATTAATTAATTAATTTTATTCATTATTATTTTTATTAATTATATTTATCTAAATTCCTTTTCCCTTTTCTTTTATTTTAAAATCGTCCTGGGGGGTGGGGCCCCCATGTCATAGGCAGGGGGGTGGACCGGTCAGCCCAGCTGACCGAGTCAATCAGG
>NC_041381.1:371577249-371594430 GCF_002162155.2 Triticum dicoccoides | reverse complement strand
CTGCCGACCGAGGGGGGATAAGGGAGTGAGGGGGTTGGGCCGGGCCAGGGGGTGGCCGGCTGGGCCAGGTGGGGGCTTGGCCCAGTTGGGCCAGTGGGGTTTTCTCCCCCTCTCCCATTTTTGTTTTCTTTGTCTTTTCTTATTTTTTTTCTGTTTTATTTTATTTAGTCTATCTAGATACTTTATAAAAATGTGTGCACCCCACCATAATTAACTTTGTAATATTTGACATCCCCCGAACATTTTAGATTTAATTTTTGAAAACTTTTATTGTTTGCCTATGTTTTCAATTGAATTTGAACCGGGTTCGAATCAACGTGAGTTTAATCACGGTAACCGAGGTGACGTGGCATCATTAGCAGGGATTACTGTAGCTTAATTATCCGGGTGTTACAAAAAACTATTTCCACCGCCGCAACCTTCTGTATCCGCGAGATCCCATCTTGGAGCCTTCGCCAGCGCTTCACCGGATGTGGAATCGACCATGGAGGGCCTCTACATCATCTCCAAGGCCTCTCCGATGAGTTGTGAGTAGTTTACCACAGACCTTCGGGTCCATATTTATTAGATAGATTGCTTCTTCTCTCTCTTTGGATCTCAATACAAAGTTCTCCTCGATCTTCTTGGAGATCTATTCGATGTAACTCTTTTTGCGGTGTGTTTGTCGAGATCCGATGAATTGTGTGTTTATGATCAAGTTTATCTATGAGAAATAATTGAATCTTCTCTGAATTCTTTTATGTGTCATTGGTTATCTTTGCAAGTCTCTTCGAATTATCAGTTTGGTTTGGCCTACTAGATTGATCTTTCTTCCAATGGGAGAAGTGCTTAGCTTTGGGTTCAATCTTGCGGTGTCCTTTCCCAGTGACAGCAGGGGCAATAAGGCACGTATTGTATTGTTGCCATCGAGGATAAAAGGATGGGGTTTATATCATATTGCATGAGTTTATCCCTCTACATCATGTCATCTTGCTTAATGTGTTACTCTGTTCTTATGAACTTAATACTCTAGATGCAGGTAGGAGTCGGTCGATGTGTGGAGTAATAGTAGTAGATGCAGAATCGTTTCGATCTACTTGTTGCGGACGTGATGCCTATATACATGATCATGCCTAGATAATCTCATAAGTATGTACTTTTCTATCAATTGCTCGACAATAATTTGTTTACCCACCGTAATACTTATGCTATCTTGAGAGAAGCTACTAGTGAAACCTATGGCCCCCGGGTCTATCTTTTATCATATAAGTTTCCCATCTACTTTTATTTGCATCTTTAACTTTCCAATCTATATCATAAAAATACCAAAAATATTTATCTTATCATATTATCTCTATCAGATCTCCCTTTCGCAAGTTACCATGAAGGGATTGACAACCCCTTTATCGCGTTGGTTGTGAGGTTCTTGTTTGTTTGTGTAGGTACGAGGGACTTTTGAGGAGCCTCCTACTGGATTGATACCTTGGTTCTCAAAAACTGAGGGAAATACTTACGCTACTTTGCTGCATCACTCTTTCCTCTTCAAGGGAAAACCAACGCAGTGCTCAAGAGGTAGCAAGAAGGATTTCTGGCGCCATTGCCGGGGAGGTCTTTGCTCAAGTCAAGACATACCAAGTACCCTTCACAAACTCATCTCCCTCGCATTACATTATTTTCCATTTGCCTCTCGTTTTCCTCTCCCCCACTTCACCCTTGCCGTTTTATTCGCCCTCTCTTTCCCGTTCGTCTCTCTCTTTTGCTTGCCTTTTGTGTGCTTGTGTGTTGGATAGCTTGTCACGAAGGCGCAAGATAATACCAAATTGTGTGACTTTTCCAATACCAATAATAATGATTTCCTTAGCACTCTGATTGCTCCTCTTAATGACGCTGAATCTTGTGAAATCAATGCTACTTTGTTGAATCTTGTTATGAAAGATCAATTCTCCGGCCTTCCTAGTGAAGATGCTGCTACTCATCTAAACAACTTTGTTGATTTGTGTGATATGCAAAAGAAGAAAGATACGGATAATGATATTGTTAAATTGAAGTTATTTCCGTTTTCACTTAGAGATCGTGCTAAAACTTGGTTTTCGTCTTTGCCTAAAAATAGTATTGATTCATGGAATAAGTGCAAAGATGCTTTTATCTCCAAGTATTTCCCTCCCGCTAAGATCATCTCTCTTAGGAATGATATCATGAATTTTAAACAACTTGATCATGATCATGTTGCCCAATCTTGGGAAAGAATGAAATTAATGATTCGCAATTGCCCTACTCATGGTTTCAGTTTATGGATGATCATACAAAATTTTTATGCCGGATTGAATTTTGCTTCTAGAAATATTTTAGATTCGGCCGCAGGAGGCACTTTTATGGAAATCACCTTAGGAGAATCTACTAAACTCCTAGATAATATTATGGTTAATTATTCTCAATGGCACACCGAAAGATCTACTAGTAAAAAAGTTCATGCTATAGAAGAAATTAATGTTTTGAGTGGAAAGATGGATGAACTTATGAAATTGTTTGCTACTAAGAGTGCTCCTATTGATCCTAATGATATGCCTTTGTCTACTTTTATTGAGAATAATAATGAATCTATGGATGTGAATTTTGTTGGTAGGAATAATTTTGGTAACAACGCGTATAGAGGAAACTTTAATTCTAGGCCGTTCCCTAGTAATTCCTCTAATAATTATGGTAATTCCTACAACAACTCTTATGGAAATTTTAATAAGATGCCCTCTGATTTTGAGAATAGTGTTAAAGAATTTATAATCTCTCAAAAGAATTTTAATGCTTTGCTTGAAGAAAAATTGCTTAAAGTTGATGAATTGGCTAGGAACGTTGATAGACTTTTGCTTGATGTTGATTCTTTGAAACTTAGATCTATTCCACCTAAGCATGATATCAATGAGTCTCTCAAAGCCATGATAATTTCCATTGATGAGTGCAAAGAATGAACCGCTAGGATGCGTGCTAAGAAAGATTGCTTTGTAAAAGCGTGTTCTTCTAGTTTCCATGAAAATCATGATGAAGATCTAAAAGTTATTGATGTGTCCCCTATTAAATCTTTGTTTTGCAATATGAATCTTGATAATGATGGGACTGGAGATGAGTCAACTTTAGTTAAAAAGCGTCCCAATGATTCAAAGTTTTTAGATCTTGATGCTAAATTTGGTAAAAGTGGGATTGGAGAGGTCAAAACTTCACATAGCATTGAACCCACTATTATGGATTTCAAGGAATTTAATTATGATAATTGTTCAATTGTATTTCCTTGTTGCAATCCGTGTTGAATTCTCCTCATGCTTATAGTCAAAATAAAGCTTTTACCAAACATATTGTTGATGCCTTGATGTAATCTTATGAACAAAAACTTGAATTGGAAGTTTCTATACCTATAAAAGTTTATGATGAGTGGGAACCTACTATAAAAATTAAAATTAAAGATCATAAATGCTATGCTTTCTGTGATTTGGGTGTTATGTTTCCACGATTCTGAAAACTTTATGTGATGTGCTAGGTTTCCATGATTTTGATGATTGCTCTTTAAACTTGCACATTGCGGATTCCACCATTAAGAAACCTATGGGAATGATCAATGATGTTCTTATTGTTGCAAATAGGAATTATGTGCCCGTAGATTTTATTGTTCTTGATATAGATTGCAATCTTTCTTGTCCTATTATTCTTGGTAGACCTTTCCTTAGAACAATTGGTGCAATTATTGATATGAAGGAAGGGAATATTAGATTTCAGTTTCCATTAAGGAAAGGCATGGAACGCTTCCCAAGAAAGAAAGTCAAATTACCTTATGAGTCTATTATGCGAGCCACTTATGGATTGAATGCCAAAGATGGCAATACTTAGATTTATTCTTGCTTTTATGCCTAGCTAGGGGCGTTAAATGATAGCGCTAGTTGGGAGGCAACCCAATTTTTTTTTGTTTCTTGCTTTTTTGCTTTTGTTTAGTAATAAATATTTCATCTATCCTTTGTTTATATGTGGTTTTATGTTTTAGTTAGTGTTTGTGCCAAGTAGAACCTATAGGACAACCTAAGGTGATAGTTAATTTGATTCTGCTGAAAAACAGAAACTTTTGCGCACACGAGAATTATTTTAATAAATCACATGAATGTGATTTTGTGTTGATTATTTTTGCACTAGATCAGTAGACAAATTTCACAAGACTTCCTATTTTGGTAGGAATTTTAGAGTTCCATAAGTATTCGAAAGTTACAGATTGCTACAGATTGTTCTGTTTTTGACAGATTCTGTTTTTCGTGTGTTGTTTACTTATTTTGATGCATCTATGGCTAGTATCGGGGGGTATGAACCACAGATAAGTTGGAATACAGTAGGTTTAACACCAATATAAATAAAGAATGAGTTCATTACAGTACCTTATGTGGTGGTTTTTCTTTCTTGCACTAACAGAGCATATGAGATTTCCTGTTGAGTTTTGTGTTGTGAAGTTTTGAAGTTTTGGGTAAAGATTTGATGGACTATGGAATAAGGAGTGGCAAGAGCCTAAGCTTGGGGATGCCCATGGCACCCCAAGATATTCAAGGACAACCAAAAGCCTAAGCTTGGGGATTCCCCGGAAGGCATCCCCTCTTTTGTCTTCGTCTATGGGTAACTTTACTTGGAGCTATATTTTTATTCGCCACATGATATGGGTTTTACTTGGAGCGTCTTGTGTGATATGAGTTCTTGCTTTTTAGTTTACCACAATCATCCTTGCTTCACACACCTTTTGATAGAGACACACATGATTTGGAATTTATTAGAATACTCAATGTGCTTCACTTATATCTTTTGAGCTAGTAAGATTTGCTCTAGTGAAGCTTCACTTATATCTTTTTAGAGCACGGCGGTGGCTTTATTTTTTAGAAATTGTTGATCTCTCATGCTTCACTTATATCATTTTGAGAGTCTTTTAGAACAGTATGGTATTTTCTATGGTTATAAATTTGGTCCTAGAATTATGATCATCCAAGTTGGGTATAATAAAAACTATCATAGAAAGTGCATTAAACACTATGATCAATTTGATGCTTGCTAATTGTTTTGAGATATAAAGGTGGTCATGTTAGAGTCATGCTAGTTGGGTGATTATGAAATTGAGAAATACTTGTGTTAAGGTTGGCAAGTCCCGTAGCATGCACGTATGGTAAAAGTTGTGTGACAAATTTGTTGCGTGGGGTGCTCTTTTAATTGTCTTCCTTATGAGTGGAGGTCGGGATCGCGCGATGGTTAACTCCTACCAACCCTTCCCCTAGGAGCATGCATAGTAGTACTTTGCTTTGAGGGTAAGTAGATTTTCGCAATAAGTATGTGAGTTCTTTATAACTAATGTGAGTCCATGGATTATACGCACTCTCACCCTTCCACCAATGCTAGCCTCTATTATACCGCGCAACTTTCGCCAGTATCATGCACCCACCATTTACCTTCCTCAAAACAGCCACCATACCTACCTATTATGGCATTTCCATAGCCATTCCGAGATATATTGCCATGCAACTTTCCACCGTTCCATTTATTATGACACACCTCATCATTGTCATATTGCTCTTTGCATGATCATGTAGTTGACATCGTATTTGTGGCAAGGCCACCTTCATAAATTTTCATACATGTCACTCTTGATTCATTGCATATCCCGGTACACCGCCGGAGGCATTCACGTAGAGTCATATTTTGTTCTAAGTATTGAGTTGTAATTCTTGAGTTGTAAATCAATAAAAGTGTGATGATATTCATTATTAGAGCATTGTCCCAAGTGAGGAAAGGATGTTGAAGACTATGATTCCCCCACAAGTCAGGATGAGAACTTTATAAAAAATAAAAGAGGCCAAAGAAGCCCAAATCAAGAAAAAAAGAAAAAAAAGAAAAAAAAGAGGCCAAAGAAGCCCACCAAATAAAAAAATAAAAAAATAAAAAAATGAGAGAATGAGAGAAAAGAAAGAAAGGGACAATGTTACTATATTTTTTCCACACATGTGCTTCAGAGTAGCACCATGATCTTCATGATAGAGAGTCTCCTATGTTGTCACTTTCATATACTAGTGGGTATTTTTCATTATAGAACTTGGCTTGTATATTCCAATGACGGGCTTCCTCAAAATGCTCTAGGTCTTCGTGAGCAAGCAAGTTGGATGCACACCCACTTAGTTTCTTTTGTTGAGCTTTCATATATTTATAGCTCTAGTGCATCCGTTGCATGGCAATCCCTACTCAGTCACATTGATATCTATTAATGGGCATTTCCATAGCCTGTTGATACGCCTAGTTGATGTGAGACTATCTTCTCCCTTTTTGTCTTCACAACCACCACCCTATTCCACACATAGTGCTATGTCCATGGCTTGCGCTCATGTATTGCGTAAGAGTTGAAAAAGCTGAAGCGCGTTAAAAAGTATGAACCAATTGCTTGGCTGAAACCGGGGTTGTGCATGATGGGAGTATTTTGTGTAATGGAAATGAAGCATGGCCTAACTATATGATTTTGTAGGGATGAGCTTTCTTTGGCTATGCTATTTTGATAAGACATGATTACTTGTTAGTATGCTTGAAGTGTTACTATTTTTATGTTTTATGGACTTTTATCTTGAATCATTTGGATATGAACAATCATGCCACAATAAAGAAAATTACATTGAGAATTATGCTAGGTAGCATTCCACATAAAAAATTTTGTTTTTATCATTTACCTACTCGAGGACGAGCAGGAATTAAGCTTGGGGATACTTAATACGTCTCCAACATATCTATAATTTTTGATTGTTCCATGCTATTATATTACCCGTTTTGGATGTTTATGGGCTTTACTTTACACTTTTATATCATTTTTGGGACTAACCTACTAACCGGAGGCCCAGCCCGAATTGCTATTTTTTTTGCCTATTTCAGTGTTTCGAAGAAAAGGAATATCAAACAGAGTCCAAATGGAATGAAACCTTCGGGAGCGATCTTTTTGGAACAAACGCAATCCAGGAGACTTGTAGTGGACGTCAAGAAGTAACCGAGGCGGCCACGAGGGTGCCCGACATGCCCTAGGGGGGTGCACGTGCCCCCACCCTCGTGGGCCCCTCGTGGCTCCCCTGACCTACCTCCTTCGCCTATATATATCCACGTACTCCGTAAACATCCAGGAGCACCACAAAAAACTTTTTCCACCGCCGCAACCTTCTGTATCCGTGAGATCCCATCTTGGAGCCTTCGCCGACGCTCCGCTGGAGGGGGAATCAACCATGGAGGGCCTCTACATCATCTCCAGGGCCTCTCCGATGAGTTGTGAGTAGTCTACCACAGACCTTTGGGTCCATAGTTATTAGCTAGATGGCTTCTTCTCTCTCTTTGAATCTCAATACAAAGTTCTCCTCGATCTTCTTGGAGATCTATTCGATGTAACTCTTTTTGCGGTGTGTTTGTCGAGATCCGATGAATTGTGGGTTTATGATCAAGTTTATCTATGAGAAATAATTGAATATTCTCTGAATTCTTTTATGTGTGATTGTTTATCTTTGCATGTCTCTTCGAATTATCAGTTTGGTTTGGCCTACTAGATTGATCTTTCTTGCAATGGGAGAAGTGCTTAGCTTTGGGTTCAATCTTGCGGTGTCCTTTCCCAGTGACAGCAGGGGCAGCAAGGCACGTATTGTATTGTTGCCATTGAGGATAAAAAGATGGGGTTTATATCATATTGCATGAGTTTATCCCTCTACATCATGTCATCTTGCTTAATGGTTACTCTGTTCTTATGAACTTAATACTCTAGATGCAGGCAGGAGTCGGTCGATGTGTGGAGTAATGGTAGTAGATGCAGAATTGTTTCGATCTACTTGTTGCGGACATGATGCCTATACACATGATCATGCCTAGATAATCTCATAACTATGCACTTTTCTATCAATTGCTTGACAGTATTTGTTTACCCACCGTAATACTTATGCTATCTTGATATAAGCCACTAGTGAAACCTATTGCCCCGGGGTCTATCTTTTATCATATAAGTTTCCCATCTACTTTTATTTGCATCTTTTACTTTCCAATCTATATCATAAAAATACCAAAAATATTTATCTTATCATATTATCTTTATCAGATCTCACTTTCGCAAGTTACCGTGAAGGGATTGACAACCCCTTTATCGCGTTGGTTGCGAGGTTCTTGTTTGTTTGTGTAGGTACGAGGGACTTTTGAGGAGCCTCCTACTGGATTGATACCTTGGTTCTCAAAAACTGAGGGAAATACTTACGCTACTTTGCTGCATCACCCTTTCCTCTTCAAGGGAAAACCAACGTAGTGCTCAAGAGGTGGAAAGACACTTCACCACCTGCTAAGCTCGGCCACGACGGCGGGCGTCCTACAGCCGCTCATGCCCACTGGATTCCGCCAATATGCCGATGACGTGGTCACCTTCATAAAACCGGACCTACTAAGCCTGAGGGCTTGCTCCATGCTGTTACATGACTTTGGGAGACCGTCTGGCTGCATACCAACCTAATAAAGAGCTCCGCCCACCCTATTCGATGCATGGAGGAGCAAATTCTGCAGATCACCACCAAGTTGGAGTGCCAGGTGTTGACTTGGCCCTGCAAATACCTTGGGCTCCCTCTTAGTGTGCGGAAGATTTCGGCGGCCCAGCTGCAATATTTGATCGACAAGATGGCAGATCGGCTGCCTGCTTGGCAGGCTAGGCTCCTCTTCCATGCAGGAAGATTGGAGCTTCTGCGCATTACCTTGGCCTCCATGCCAATCCATGCTATGATGGCGATTGACTTGCCGGTAAAGACCATTGCCGCGACAAACAAGATATGCCGTGGATTTCTATGGAAGGGGCGTCGTGATGTGCAAGGTGGTCATTTCCTGGTGTCCTAGGATCGGGTGTGCATGCCAAAGGAGTTTGGGGGCCTTAAGGTGCCCAACCTACGGCTATTGAATGCCGCCCTTTGCTCCCGATGGCCTTGGCTAGAGAGAATAGACCCCCACAAGCCCTCGGTCGAGTTCAACATGCAAGTTTCCCAGGACTCGTTGGGTATCTACAAGGCAGCTACTAGGTGCATGCTCGGCGACGGAGAAACCAAGCGATTCTAGACGGACTAGTGGTTGTGTGATGGAAGGCTCGATGACTTGATTCCCAACCTCTATGCCTTAGTTAGGAGGCCAGCTCGGCTGAAAACGGTCGAGCAAGCCATGATGGAGGGCTGATGGCAGAATATCTCTCTGGATATGACCGCGCAAGCTTTGCTTGAGTTCATTGCACTGGTTGACATGATGCAGGACGTGGTTCTCATGCAAGGCACGGAAGACAGGATCCATTGGGCTTGGGAGAGTACGGGACAATTCTCAGTGAAATCCGCTTATAAGGCCTATTTCACAGGCATGATCGAGTCTGATGGCGCCACTCGGATATGGAGATCGAGGGCACCAAACTCTTGCAAGTTTTTTGCCTAGCTGGCGGCAAGGAACAGATGTTGGATGGCGGATAGATTGCAAAGAAGACAACTTCCCACTACTAGGGAAAAGACAAGCAGTAGCGCGGGTCTAAGGGCTATCAGTAGCGCGGGGTATCGCGCTACTGATACGACGCTACGGCTAACATTTAGCAGTAGCGTTGTTTAACACGCTCTATTGCTATGCCTATGATATGTCTCCAACGTATCCATAATTCTTGATTGTTCCATGCTGTTATATTATCATTCTTGGATGTTTTACAATCATTTTATATCATTTTTTCAATAATAACCTATTGACATAGTGCCCAGTGCCAGTTTCTATTTTGTGCATATTTTTTTTACATCGCAGGAAATTATCAAACGGAGTCCAAACGCAACACAAATCCTGGAGGAATATTTTAGGCCAGAAGAAAGCCAATGGGCCACGGAAGCACCTGAGGGGCTGCTCGAGGGGAGCAGCACCCACCAGGGCGCGCCAGGAGGCCCAGGCACGCCCTGGTGGGTTGTGCCCACCTCGGGTGCCCCCCGAACCGCCTCTTTGCTCTATAAATACCCAAATATTCCATAAACCCTAGGGGAGTCGACGAAATATTGATCGAGCCACCGCAGAGTCCAGAACCACGAGATCCAATCTAGACACCGTCATGGAGGGGTTCACCACTTCCATTGGTGCCTCTCCTATGATGCGTGAGTAGTTCTTTGTAGACCTATGGGTCCTTAGTTAGTAGCTAGATGGCTTCCTCTCTCTCTTGATTATCAATACAATGGTATCTTGGTGATCCATATGATGTAAGTCTTTTGGCGGTGTGTTTGTTGGGATCCAATGAACTTTGAGTTTATGATCAGATCTATGTTTTTATCCATGAAAGTTATTTGAGTCTTCTTTGATCTATTATATGCATGATTGCTTATAGCCTCGTATTTCTTCTCTGATAATTGGGTTTTGTTTGGCCAACTTGATCTATTTATCTTGCAATGGGAAGAGGTGCTTTGTAGTGGGTTCGATCTTACGGTGCTTGGTCCCAGTGACAGCATGGGAACTGACACATATGTATTGTTGCTACTAAGGATAACAAGATGAGATCTATATCTGCCACAATAGATAAACGGATCTCGTCTACATCATGTCATCATTCTTATTGCATTACTCTGTTTTCTCATGAACTTAATACACTAGATGCATGCTGGATAGCGGACGATGTGTGGAGTAATAGTAGTAGATGCACGCAGGAGTCAGTCTACTAATCTTGGACGTGATGCCTATATAATGATCATTGCCTGGATATCTTCATGATTATTTGAAGTTCTATCAGTTGCCCAACAGTAATTGTTTTCCCACCGTTTGCTACTTTTCTCGAGAGATGCCACTAGTGAAACCTACGACCCCTGGGTCTCTTTTCATCATATTTGTCTTTGCGATTTATTTTCTCTTGCATTTATTTTCAGATCTACTAAGCCAAAAATCCAAAAATACCTTGCTGCAATTTATTTGTTCCATGATCTATTTATCCTATCTACCACTTTTACCCCACGTTATTTGCCTATCTTGAGGCGCCGTACCTGAAAGGGATTGACAACCCCTTTAACACGTCGGGTTGCGAGTATTTGGTATTTGTGTGCAGGTGCTGTTTACATGGTGTGAGAAGGTTCTCCTACTGGTTCGATAACCTTGGTCTCATCACCGAGGGAAATACCTACTGTCGCTATACTACATCATCCCTTCCTCTTTGGGGAAATGCCGAGTAGTTCTAGCACACATCAAAAGGAATTTCTGGCGCCGTTGCCGGGGAGGATCTTCAACATCAACTAGGTTCCTAATCACAAATCTCATCTCCTCACAATTTACATTATTTGCCCATTTTCCTCTCCCCCACTTCACAAAATTTTTCCATTTTATTCACCCTCTTTTTCATTCGTCGTTTCCTCGTCAGATCTTTTATTTGCTTGAACTTATCACCATGAGTGACTTTGTATGGCAGAAACAGATGATGGCCTAACTCCTAAAGTGGAGTGTACGGGTAATCTGGATGCCAAAACATTTGTTTTGGGGCAAGGGAATTTTATTGGAAAAGAACATATACAAGAATTTTTCATTTGTGTTGGAAAATTAAGTCTTGATGATATTCCTATATGTCGTGGTTCTAAGTCTGACGGTAGTGTAGGGGGGTACTAATGGAGAGGCAAGATCCTAGCTATGGAGTAGTTGTATACGCAAGAGATATACGAGTTCAGGCCCTTCTCGGAGGAAGTAACAGCCCTACGTCTCGAAGCTCGGAGGCGGTCGACTGGATTATATGCGTATAAGTTACAGGGGTGCGAACCCTTTACACTGAGGAGGGGGGTGGCTTATATAGTGTCTGCCAGACCCCTTCGGCCCTCAGTTATGCAGGGTTTAAGATACATTAAGGTTGGGTGTTATTGGTAACACTACACTTAAAGTGCTGATGACCATAAAAGCTACTTAATGATCGACCATTGGCATGCAGAGTGACTTTAGGTCTCCTGGCCGTCTAGTGGTTGGCTTCATGGTCGAGTGTCTTCGAGTCTGTCGAGTGTAATACTTCTGAGTCGATTGACAGGTGGTTTCTTCTAGGGATGTCCTTGGGTAGGGTAGTTAGGACAGGTCCATGACCCTACCCTAGGTACATAGCTTCATCATTAGCCCCCGAATGGATCGAGGTTTGAGTGGGGAAGGAGTTGAGAACTCTTCCGACCCATTTCTCATGCTATGAGTATGTCTTGTTCTGGATCAACGAACCTTAGGTGACGCCACCAGCTTCTTTTTCAGTCGCCTTGATCCATTCTTTGTATCCGTCGAGTGAAGTTTTCACTTGAGAAACTCCGAGTGACGATGTGGAGGGGATCCTCCGTCTGACAAGTTGTTCTGCTGTCCGCGGATTTTGTGGGATTCGAATTTTGGGGAGCGCGCGGGACGGAGCGAGGCCGCAGTAATCGGATGGGATAAGGCAGGGATGCCTCAATCTTCGCGCCACCTTTTTCGCCACGTATCGTGCGCGCGACTGTTGCAGGATTTGATAGGATCGCCCGGGCCTACATGTCAGTCACTCGGAAGCAACCTTATATAAAGCGCCGGATGGTTTTTTTTGAACAGTGCGTCCTCATTCCCCCCCTCTCTTCTCCAGACTCGTCCGCTGCGTTCGCTTCTGCCTCAGCACCGCTGCTCCATGCGCATCTCGCCGGTGACGATGGTGAAGGAGAAGACGGCGCCTCTGGAGCGGGCGAAGAAAGCGTCAGCGAAGGCGAAGGGGAGGGGAACCAGTCGGAGCAGATCTTCATCGAGGACCGGCCTGCCGCCGGGCTAGATCCAGGGCGACTGGATCCGCTCGACAATCAATCAGGCGGATCTGGACGACCTGGCCGACGGAGGGCTGATACCCCATGGATCGGCGCGGCTCCCGGGGAGGGAGTCAGAGCCGCAGCCTCAGGAGGGTGAGTGCGTTCTCTTGGCCACCCACATCGACCGTGGGTTTTCTTTGCCGCCCCACCCTTTCTTTCGGGGATCTTTGAATTTCTTTGGGGCACAACTCCAGCACTTCACACCCAACACCATCATGTACCTCGCTGCTTATGTGTCTTTGTGCGAGAACTTCTTGGGTTGCCAGCCTCAAGCACATCTTCACCTGTCGCTCCCAGACAGCGAAGAAGGCCAATCCGAGTGACGAGAGAACACACGTGATTCAAATGTGTGGGGGTCTTGGGGTTCAGTTGAGAGGAAAGAGCTCCTTCCCGACCATGATTTTGCCCGACTCCGTCCGTGCATGGCAGTCGACTTGGTTCTACTGCAAAGACCAACCGACGCCAGGGCAGTCGACTGGGCTCCCTCACTTTTCCATGGAACGAGTGAGGAAGCCCTCCTCTTTGAAGGTGGTCCCGGAAGAGAAGGCGCAGGTGAAGGTGCTAGTCGAGCGTGTCGTGCAGCTCATCCGCGACGGGGTGACTGGCATGGACCTCTTGGAGGTCTTCCTCTGACGACGCATCCAGCCTCTCCAAGCTCGAGATCATCCAATGTGGTTGTATTCTGGCACTAAGGACACCACTCGGATCCATCCGGAGGAGATCGACGATGCCACGTTGGAGCGGTGGATGGCGAGCATCATAGGGAACAAAGACAACCCCCGCGGAGCCGGGAGGATAGTCCCACTCGACCGATCATACGAAGTAGACAAGGTCTGATTCTGCATTTCCGACTGTGATTCTGCTTTCTCCATTCTGCTTGCTTAAAATCAGTCGACTGACTTTTGTCTTGTTTGTTGTCTTCTAGGCCACGACTGAGATGTACTCGATGCCCAACGAGGCGCAAGAACAAGCTGAGGAGGGAGAGGCGAGTGGAGGTGAAAGCGAAGAGGAGGAGTGGCAATCTAAAGGTGGGGGGGGGGGGAAGAGGATGACGACGGCTCCAGCAAGGAGGAGGAGGAGGAAATGGAAGTCGATCCTCCTCGCACGGAAAGGAGATCCAAGCTTGCCCACGACCCCGCGGGTGAGCGTGGCAAAGCGGTCACGCCTGTTGTGCAGTCGTCCAAGCGCCCTCGGGCGGCTTCTCCGGCGCCGACTGAGAAAGCACCGAAGAAGCCGAAGCCGTCAAAGCCGCCGAAGGCCTTGCCCAAGATGAGATTGGCCATTCCCACTATCTTCGGGTAACCGCAGATCTTGTGTTTCCTTGTTTAGCTCGGACGAACTTTTGGTCGACTCATCAACTAACCGACTGACTTCTGAAATATGCAATCCTGCTACCTCCGAGACCTCCGCCAAGAATGACGACCAGGAAATGGAAGACGCTGCCACCTCCAACCCAGGTATGCTCTCTTGCATTTTCACTTTTGGTCGATTGGATTTTGTTTCTGACTCTGGATTTGTCCTGCAGCTCCTCATCATGTCATTGATCTCCCTGATGATGACGACGAGGTGCCACTGAAGGCGAGGAAGAATAGAAAGGCGCCGGCTGGCAAGGCCACTTGGACTGCATCAGTACCTAAGGTACTGGTTCAAGAAGGTGGCGATGTCACTCGGCATTTTGTGACCTTTGCGGTGCCACTGACGAGTGCCCGACCTTCGTTGTCGACTGCTGATCCGCCCTCCCTTTTCGCCACACACGACGTCCCAGAGGACCAAGCGGGTGCTGCTAAGGAGGCTATACGCCAGGCGGGGATTATGATGGAGCAGGTGAAGGCGATCCGGGAAGCTAGCCAAGAGGATTATGATGCGAGCTCAGCCCTTCAGAGCAATGCCCAGGTTAGTTGGTCACCACCTGTTCTGTTAGGATATGCTATCTGAAGGCTTTCTTTCAGAAGATCTTTGAATCTGTACACCCACTGGGTGCGTCGATTGATTTTTTGAACTGGTGGGGGCACGCTGAGTGCGCCCACTGGGTGTAGTCCCCGAGACTATGGTCGACTGCTGGCAGTCGACCGTAGTCTTTGTATTTTGAATTTCCTCATTCCAACTTCTTCAGTCAGTCTGGTCAGACCATGTCGAATGGAACCTTGGAACCGGTGGGGGCACGCTGAGTGCACCCACTGGGTGTAGTCCCCGAGACTACGGTGGACTGCTGGCAGTCGACTGTAGTTTGAAGAACTTTCTCTCTCTTCTTTTTGGTAGATCGTGATGAGACCATGACTGACTGCTGGCAGTTAGCTATGGTTTTGGAACCGCAATCTCTTTGTTCCTTTCGGTCGACTGATCGGATCAAGTCGATAAAAACTAGTGGGGGCACACTGAGTGCACCCACTGGGTGTAGTCCCCGAGACTACTGTTGAATATTTTGATTCGACTGTAGTTTTAGAAATGTTATGGTTTTTCTCTTAGTTACTCGGAAGCAACCTCTCTTTGATAACTGTCGACTGATTCTTCGCAGAAATCTTGCGAGCTTGTCGCCCGCTATACTGAATTGGAAAACAAACATATCCAGCTCGACCTTGACATGAAGCTTGTTCAGGAGAACTTCCAGAAGGCAAAGGACAAAGCAAAAGGTATGATTGGTGAGAACTTGATGACTGTTTTTATCCTTATGCCCATTCTTGATTCTGATCTCATTGTCATTTTGTAGATAAAATGAAGGAGGCTCTGAAGAAGAAGGACCAGGAACTTGCCGAGGCATGGAAGGCGGCTTCGGACAAAACAAAGCTTGCAGAAGAGAAGCTGGCTTCAGTCGGCAAACTTGAAGAGGAGAACGCCAACCTGAAAGCTGCTCTCGACGCGGCCAACAAGGAAGTCAGCCGTCTAAAGAATGACAAGATTGCTCTGAGTGACAAGGCTAGTGAACTGGTGTGGAAGAAGAACGATCTGGATGCTTATCTGGAAGGGCTCCCCAAGAAGCTATTCATCATGCTTGAGGGTAATCTCTCCTGCCCGACTGACTTGTAGTCACTGACTTATCATAGAACCGCTGGCTTATCTTTGAGTTGTGTTTACAGAATTCTGCCAAAACTTCGAGGAAGAGACCAGTCGAGTGGAGACAGGCCTGGATCCCATCAACTCTCCTGTGAAGGACGAAACTACCATGAACGTGCTCTGACTGGAGTCTCGTATCGCTGGTGTGGTTGACTATCTTGCTCGACTGAAGGTTGCGGTGTCACGAATCGACACGACACTCTGGCCAAGGGAGACGCTTCAGAATGACCTCGAGTCTCTGATGACTCGACTGAATGAAGTTCCAGGTCAAGTGCAAGAATGGAAGAAGTCTTCCGCCAGGTGTGGTGCCGATGTTGCTCTTCCTCTGGTCCATGTTCACTGCAAGGATGCGCGAGAGGACAAGCTGGCATCCCTCGAAGTGGCCAATACTAAGAAGCATGACTTCCAGTCTTTCATGGAGACCTTCATTGCGGCTGCCACTCGGATTGCAGATGGAATCAACCTGGACCAGTTTGTCGCGCCTTCCAGTCCTCCACCGGAGGAGTAAAAACTTCTATGCTTGATGCCTTAAATTTGCCTCGGAATGCCGAGTGATTTTGTAACCGATGAACTTTAACAGGCTCGATGCCTGAGCACTTCTGAATCCATAGGATGCTATCTGAACTTGGCTTTGCCGTCGAATATGTTTGCATTTGCCTTCGAGCGAACATTGTTCTTCACTCGGAATATATTTTAGTGCTTTGACATACTCTTGTAGGTTGGAGCACAGATTGCAGTCGACCTGCATCCTTGTGGGTCGGGATGGAGCGCACATTGTATTTATGGCGGAGCTCCGAAGGGGAACGTAGCAGTCGGCCTGTACCTCATCGTCCTTGCAGAGCGCACATTGTATTTGTGTCGTAGCTCTGAAGGAGAAGGTAGCAGTCGACCTGCACCTCGTCGTCCTTGCAGGGCGCGCATTGTATTTGTGCCGTAGCTCCAAAGGAGAAGGTAGTAGTCGACCTGCACCTCGTCATCCTTGCAGAGCACACATTGTATTTGTGCCGTAGCTCCAAAGGAGAAGGTAGCAGTCGACCTGCACCTCGTCGTCCTTGCAGAGCGCACATTGTATTTGTGCCGTAGCTCCGAAGGAGAAGGTAGCAGTCGACCCGCACCTCGTCGTCCTTGCGGATTGGAATGAATTTCATACTTAGGCTAGTACTGGACTGCAGCTAAGCCTCCGAGTGGGAGGTTTGCTCTCCACTCGGTAGGATTTTCAAACACTTAGGCGAGTACTGGACTGCAGCTAAGCCCCCGAGTGGGAGGTTTTCCCTCCACTCGGTAGGATTTTCAAACACTTAGGCGAGTACTGGACTGCAGCTAAGCC
>NC_041381.1:371576603-371577094 GCF_002162155.2 Triticum dicoccoides | reverse complement strand
TGCCGTAGCTCCGAAGGAGAAGGTCGCAGTCGACCTACACCTCGTCGTCCTTGCAGAGCGGAATGAATTTCATACTTAGGCTAGTACTGGACTGCAGCTAAGCCCTCGAGTGGGAGGATTGCTCTCCACTCGGTAGGATTTTCAAACACTTAGGCGAGTACTGGACTGCAGCTAAGCCCCCGAGTGGGAGGATTGCTCTCCACTCAGTAGGATTTTCAAACACTTAGGCGAGTACTGGACTGCAGCTAAGCCCCCGAGTGGGAGGTTTGCTCTCCACTCGGTAGGATTTTTAAATACTTAGGCGAGTACTGGACTGCAGCTAAGCCCCCGAGTGGGAGGATTGCTCTCCACTCGGTAGGATTTTTAAATACTTAGGCGAGTACTGGACCGCAGCTAAGCTCCCGAGTGGGAGGATTGCTCTCCACTCGGTAGGATTTTCGTATTTGTGGTGTAGCTCCGAAGGAGAAGGTAGCAGTCGACCTACACCTCAT
>NC_041381.1:371485315-371576476 GCF_002162155.2 Triticum dicoccoides | reverse complement strand
TTGCTCTCCACTCGGTAGGATTTTTGTATTTGTGGCGTAGCTCTGAAGGAGAAGGTGGCAGTCGACCTGCACCTCGTCGTCCTTGCGGATCAGAATGGATTAAATTCTTAGGCGAGTACTGAACTGCAGCTAAGCCTCTGAGTGGGGGGTTTGCTCGCCACTCGGTAGGATTTTCAAATGCTTAGGCGAGTACTGGACTGCAGCTAAGCCCCCGAGTGGGAGGATTGCTCTCTACTCGGTAGGATTTTCAAATACTTAGGCGAGTACTAGACTGCAGCTAAGCCCCCGAGTGAGAGGTTTGCTCGTCACTCGGTAGGATTTTCAAATACTTAGGCGGAATGGATTCGCAGCTAAGCCCCGAGTGAGAGGCTTGCTCGTCACTCGGTAGGATTTATTTTTTACAAACTTAGGCGAAACGGATTCGCAGCTAAGCCACCCACTGGGGGATTTCTTACACAAACAAAAGCAACAACAATCAATGGGAAAATTATAACACTTTTGTCTTTGATAAGCAAACTACAGGAGTACTCTTATTACAACTCATCCGAGTGAGTACTTAAGTGTAAAAGGGGCGGAGCAGGTCCGCATTCCAAGCTCGTGGCTCGTCAATCTGGCGGACGACATTGTAAAGACGGTATGCTCCATTGTGGAGAACTTTGGTGACGATGAAGGGGCCCTCCCAAGTAGGGGCAAGTTTGGGTGGCTTCTGTTGGTCCACTCGGAGGACCAAGTCTCCTTCTTGGAAGGCTCGACTCTTCACATTTCTGGCATGGAATTGACGCAAGTCTTGCTGATAGATGGTCGATCGGATCATGGTCATCTCTCTTTCTTCTTCTAGAAGGTCGACTGCGTCCTGCCGGGCTTGCTCTGCTTCAACTTCAGAGTAGAGCTCGACTCGAGGTGCATTGTGAAGCAGATCGCTCGATAGAACCGCTTCAACCCCATAAACCAGAAAGAATGGAGTTCTCCCAGTCGACCGATTAGGATTAGTCCTCAATCCCCAAAGAATTGATGGAAGTTCTTCGACCCATGCGCCTGCTGCGTGTTTGAGATCACGCATCAACCGGGGTTTCAGTCCTTTGAGAATTAGGCCGTTTGCTCTTTCTGCCTGTCCATTCGACTGGGGGTGAGCGACGGAAGCATAGTCGACTCGTGTGCCTTGAGAAGCGCAAAGGGCTTTGAATTGGTCAGAATCGAAGTTTGACCCATTGTTAGTGATGATGCTATGCGGAACTCCATATCTGAATATCAACTCTCTGATGAAGCTGATAGCAGTGCCTGCATCGAGACTCTTGATAGGCTTGGCTTCGATCCACTTAGTGAACTTGTCGACTGCCACCAGTACGTGGGTGAAGCCGCTCCTGCCAGTTCTCAGTGGTCCAACCATATCTAATCCCCAAACAGCGAAGGGCCAGACGATTGGAATGGTCTTCAAGGCTGAGGCGGGCTTGTGCGACATATTGGAATAGAACTGACATCCTTCACACTTGTCGACTATCTCTTTCGCCATTTCATTTGCTCTGGGCTAGTAAAACCCCGCTCGGTATGCTTTAGCCACAATGGTCCGAGAGGACGCATGGTGGCCACAGGTCCCCGAGTGGATATCGTTAAGAATTATCTGACCCTCTTCTGGCGTTATACATTTCTGACTGGCTCCAGTCGCGCTTTCTCTGTACAACTGTCCCTTCATCCCAGTAAAGGCCTTGGATCGACGGACGATCTGTCGAGCCTCTTCTTCATTCTCTAGGAGCTCTTTCCTTAGGATATATGCGATGTACGGCACTGTCCAGTCGGGAGTGATAACCAAAACTTCCATGATCAGGTCGACCACGGCTGGGACCTCGACTTCAGTCGGATCCGTGGCACTTTTTGGCTGCGGGGCTTCCTCGGTGAAAGGATCCTCTTGAACTGATGGTGCGTGGATATGTTCCAAAAACACACCACCGGGAATGGCTTCTCTCTTGGAACCTATCTTTGCCAAATCATCAGCTGCTTGATTTTTCAGTCGGGGTATATGATGAAGCTCTAACCCCTCAAATTTCTTCTCCAGCTTTCTTACTGCATTGCAGTAACCAGTCATGGATGGGCTTCTGACGTCCCACTCCTTCATCACTTGGTTAACCACCAAATCCGAGTCGTCATAGACCATGAGGCGACGGACGCCGAGTGAAATGGCCATACGCAACCCATACAAAAGTGCTTCGTATTCTGCTTCATTGTTGGAGGAATCAAAGTGAATATGGAGTACGTATCTGAGCTTATCTCCTCGGGGGGAAACCAACACTACCCCAGCACCGGAACCATTCAGCATCTTAGAGCCATCAAAGAACATGGTCCAGTGCTCCGAGTGAACTTGAGTCGGCAATTCTGTTCAGTCCACTCGGCGATGAAATCTGCTATTTCTTGGGACTTGATAGCTTTCTTTGCCTCAAATCTGATATCCAGGGGAAGGAGTTCAATCGCCCATTTTGCCACTCGACCAGTTGCATCTCTGTTGCGCAGAATCTCTGACAATGGGGCGTCGCTGACAACTGTAATGGTGTGGTCAGAGAAGTAATGAGCAACTTTCTTCGTGGTCATATAAATCCCATATACAAGCTTCTGATAGTGAGGGTATCTTTGCTTTGATGGGGTCAGGACTTTAGAAATATAATATACTGGGTGCTGAACTTTGAAGGCTTTTCCTTCTTCTTCCCGCTCAACCGTAAGTACTGTACTAACGACTTGTCCTGTGGCTTCAATGTAAAACAACAAAGGCTCTTTGCTGATCGGGGCAACAAGCACTGGCTGGGTGGAAAGTAGGGCTTTTAGCTCTGCAAACACTGCATCAGCTTCAGGAGTCCACTTGAACTTGTCTGACTTCTTCATCAGTCGGTAAAGAGGCAATGCCTTTTCACCGAGACGAGAGATGAATCGACTTAAAGTGGCCAAGCAACCAGTAAGCTTCTGAACATCGTGCACACGCACATGTCTTTTCATTCGGAGTATAGTGCCCACTTTCTCTGGATTTGCGTCGATTCCTCGTTCGGAAACGAGAAAACCGAGTAATTTTCTGCCAGGAACTCCGAATGTGCAGTTTGATGGATTAAGCTTGATATCGTACCTCCTAAGGTTGGCAAATGTTTCAGCAAGGTCAGTCAACAGGTCGGAACCTTTCCGTGACTTGACCACAATATCATCCATGTACGCTTCCACATTCTGACTGATTTGAGTGAGCAAACACTTCTGAATCATCCTCATGAACGTGGCAACGGCATTCTTGAGGCCGAATGGCATGGTGACATAACAGAAGCACCCGAACGGGGTGATGAAAGCCATTTTGATCTCATCGGGTCCATACAGACGGATCTGATGGTACCCAGAATAGGCGTCTAAGAAAGACAGTCGCTCACATCCCGCAGTCGAGTCGACTATTTGGTCGATGTGGGGGAGAGGAAAGTGATCTTTCGGGCAGGCCCGATTGATATGTTTAAAGTCAATGCACATGCGAAGTGACTTGTCCTTTTTGGGGACCATGACAACATTGGCGAGCCACTCGGAGTGGTAAATTTCTCGGATAAACTCTGCTGCTAAGAGACGAGCCACCTCCTCACCAATGGCCTTCCTTTTCTAAATGGTGGACCGTCGCAAATGTTCTTTGACATGTTTCGCTTTTGAGTCGACTCGTAGGCGGTGCTCAGCCAGCCCCCTGGGAACACCCGGCATGTCAGAAGGTTTCCATGCGAAGATGTCCCAGTTCTCACGGAGGAACTGGATGAGCGCTTCTCCCTATTTGGGGTCGAGCATTGTAGAGATATTGGTCGGAGCAGCATTTGGATCGGTCGGGTGAATGTGAATCGGTTTCGACTCACCGGACGACTGAAATGCTGATTCCGTAGCGGGCTTCTTGGCTCTCAACAAATCACTCGGATCTACATTTTTCTGGTGTTCCTGCCACTCCTCCGCTACCATCTGAGCATCGGTGATCTTTGAGCCTTTCTGAAAGCACTCCTCCGCCTTCTTTCGATTGCCAGTAACAGTGATCACACCTTTGGGGCCAGGCATCTTCAATTTGAGATACACGTAACATGGTCGAGCCATAAAACGTGCATAAGCTGGCCTGCCCAAAATAGCGTGATAGGCACTCTGGAAATCCACAACTTCAAATGTCAACTTTTCTTTGCGGAAATTTTTGGAATCACCGAAAACCACATCAAGAGCAATCTGGCCGAGTGACGCAGCCTTCTTGCCAGGAATGACTCCATAAAAACTCATGTTGCTGGTACTGAGTCTGGACATCGGAATGCCCATCCCCTTCAGTGTCTTTGCGTATAGTATATTCAAGCTACTGCCTCCATCCATCAACACTTTAGTCAGTCGAGTGCCTTCAACGACTGGGTCGACCACCAGAGCTTGCCTCCCAGGGGTGGCTATGTGTGTCAGGTGATCAGACTGGTCGAACGTGATGGCAGTCTGAGACCATTTCAGATAATTGGGAGTCTCCGGAGCAATCATATTCACTTCTCGATTGATAACTTTCAATCGACTTTTGCTCTCAACGTCAGCAAAAATCACCAAAGTGGAATTGACCTGGGGATATTCCTCATCACTATCACCCTTGTCTTAAACTTTGTCCGACTCCTTTTCCTTATCTTTGAGTTGTTTCCCTTGGAATTGCTGGATCAAGAGCTGACACTGTCGAGTGGTATGTTTCGGGTAAATGAAGTTACCCTCTTCATCTTTCCTCGTGTGGATGTGGCATGGAAAATCCATCACGTCATTTCCCTCTTTGTCTTTCACCTTCTTAGGTCTCCAAGGCCCTTTAGGCTTCCCTTTAAACTTTCCTTGAGTCACGACCAAGGCTTCTCCAGAAGCAGCTGGCTCGACTTTTCGCTTCTGCTTCCGACTGGAGTTCCCTCCCCCGGTTTCGTGGGCGACTGATTGGTGCTTCCCACTCCGGAGCCGATCCTCTTCTTCACCATTGGCATACTTGGTGGCTATCTCCATCATTCGACTCAGAGACATGTCTCCGGTTTAACCAAATTTCAGGTTTAGCTCTCTGTACTTGACGCCTTCCTTGAAGGCACACACTGCCTGGTGATCAGATACGTTCTCTACCGTGTGATGCAATGTGATCCATCTCTGGATGTAATCTCTCAAAGTCTCATTTGACTTCTGCACACAAGTTTGCAGCTCTGCCAGTCCTGCTAGTCGCTTGCAAGTTCCTTCAAACATTCTGACAAACACTCGGGAAAGATCTTCCCAAGTGTAAATGCTGCTGGGTGCCAACTGATTCAACCATGCTCTAGCCGAGCCCTCCAAGATAAGAGGCAAATGTTTCATGGCACCTCATCATTTTCGCCGCCAATCTGAACAGACACTCGGTAGTCTTCAAGCCAAGTGTCAGGCTTGGACTCACTAGTGAACTTACTGACTCCAGTCGCCAACCTGAAGTTGGGAGGAATCACCGCGGCCCTGATGGCTCTGCTGAAACACTCTAGTCCTGAGACATGCACTCTGCTGCTGGTGGGTACATCTCTGTCGTGACCCTCTCGGTGAGCTCTGTTCCTATCGACCAGACCTTGAACGATAATGGATCTCGCATCAAAGCCTAGTTCCCTGGGGTCGACTGGAATCCTTCGCCCAACACTGTGCTGGCGTCTATCATCCTGTTGTCGAGGCGCGTACGATCCACCCCTTGGGGGAGGGGTGGGCATTTGACGTTGATCATCGCGATCGAATCGGTGATCATACTGCTCACGGTTCTTGTACTGATCATGCCGGTCCCCACGCCCCTCACGCCTCGGGGGCGATCTGGGGCTATGAGCCGACTAGACTGTATTCGCAGCTACGGATCTGCTATGAATCCTATTCCGCGACTGTGATACAGCTGAATTTTGATCTCCTGCTGCCCGGAGTAAATCTCTGATCTGCAACAAGCCTCTGCCAGCCTCTGGCTGGGAAGGCTTAATTGACTCTGCTATACGGGCCACAACTGCTAAATTCTGAATTGGAGTTCGATATACCTGAGTCAGTTGTGGAAAGAGCTGACGTCGACTAGAATCTGGAACCCGTTGACGCGCACGCTCGTTGAGTGCTCACTGGAGGTTCTCCAGTCGAGTGTGCTCAGCCAAGTTGGCCAAACACGCGTCCTCCAAGGCATGAGCCTCGGGGGTTTCTCCAACGAAGCGGATCCATGTTCCGGCGGTGAAGTTCTTCCCTTTGCAGCAAAGTGAGGGGCTCGGGGAGATACTCCTCATGGGCCTGCGACGGATTGCCTCCACAGTCGCCCCCGTCGGCGCCGAGGAAACCGGGAGGACCGCATGGTCCATCGACCATCAGAACCTCCGCCGCTGGATCACTGTTGTTGCACTCGGATGTAGTCTCTGCGGAGCCAGTTGACAGATCGAACAGGCCGTAGAGAGATTCGTCGGACTCGATTGCCGCGACTTGGGGGGTGGCCGATTGGCGGGCCACCGCGTGCCTCACCCACCGCTGAAGCCTCGACCGACCGGAGCGCTTGCACCGACGGGAAGCAGGGAGGGAGGATGACACAACGACCGACCGATACCGGGTCAACGGTTGCCACAGGAGGACACCGCGGACGCACGTGCGAAAGTGCGTCGTTCCGCGGACTGGGAGCGCGTAGATGTCGAGCAGAGCCTCCTGAAGCCAAGCAGAGTCGTTGGCGACGAACGTGAGCACGCCGAGACGGATCTCGCGGCCCTCGACCAAAACTCCGCCTGAAACCATGTTGAAGGAGATCGGAAAAAATTGCAACTTCTCCAATAAGTCGCTAAGACACCTGCCCCACGGTGGGCGCCAACTGTCGTGGTTCTAAGTCTGACAGTAGTGTAGGGGGGTACTAATGGAGAGGCAAGATCCTATCTATGGAGTAGTTGTATACGCAAGAGATATACGAGTTCAGGCCCTTCTCGGAGGAAGTAACAGCCCTACGTCTCGGAGCCCGAAGGCGGTCGACTGGATTATATGCGTATGAGTTACAGGGGTCCGAACCCTTTACACTAAGGAGGGGGTGGCTTATATAGTGTCCGCCAGACCCCTCCGGCCCTCAGTTATGCAGGGTTTAAGATACATTAAGGTTGGGCGTTACTGGTAACGCTACACTTAAAGTGTTATGATGACCATAAAAGCTACTTAATGACCGACCGTTGGCGTGCAGAGTGACTTTAGGTCTCCTGGCCGTTGAGTGGTTGGCTTCATGGTCGAGTGTCTTCGAGTCTGTCGAGTGTAATACTTCTGAGTCGATTGACAGCTGGTTTCTTCTAGGGATGTCCTTGGGTAGGGTAGTTAGGACAGGTCCATGACCCTACCCTAGGTACATAGCTTCATCACTATACTTAAAAGGACTAAATCTTATGTGGAAGCTATTTTGGCACTTGTTTTGAAACTTGAAACTAGATTTATTCGTACTCATCCTACCTTGCAAATATTGTTTTAGGAGTTTCCCGTTATAAAGGATCCTAAAGCTAAAAAGTTAGCCACTCTTGTTTTGATGAATGAATTTGACTACATAATACGGGAAGCTAGGGAAATATTTGATTTTTATGGCATGAATCGTGAAAAACCCATGATTGATGAAATTATTTATAATAGTGGTTATGCTTTGATACATTTTCTTGGAGACAACCAAATCTTTGATGAGAATCTTAAAAATCAAGTCCCTATTTTAGATATGATCCAACAAGTTTTTAACGATGTGAATCAACACTATTCTTGGATCACTGCCGGAAATCAAAGGGGTTATGATAAAAAGCAACTTGATAGTGCTAAGGTTTCCATGGATAATGTGTTTTATGTCTTATTTACAAAACCTCCTGACACAAATACATCCAAGGGATACAAGAATAAGAGCGACAAAACTTAGATCCTACGCGTTATGCCTAGCTAGGGGCGTAAAACGATAGTGCTTGTCGGGAGGCAACCCAATGAATAAAACTTATTTTTTGCTTTTTGCTTTCTGTTCTTGAGTGTTAGAACAATTATTCTACTATTATGATTGTGTTTTTTGTGTTTTAATTAGTGTTTTTGCCAAGGAATGCCTTTGGGAAGACTTGGGTGAAAGTTTATTTGATCTTGCTGAAAAACAGAAACTTTTGCGCTCACGAGATTCGTTTGTCATTTTTACCGAAGAGTGCTTTTAAGTTGATTCTTTTTGCAGAGGATTAATAGACAAATTCCTCACTTCCACCAATTTATTTCATAATTTTTGGAGTTACATAAATATTCTAAATTTTCAGATTGCTACAGACTGTTCTGTTTTTGATAGATTCTGTTTTCTTTGCGTTGTATGCTTGTTTTGATGATTCTATGGTTTTCTTTGATGGTTTTTGCCATAGAGAAGTAGGAATATAGTAGATATAATACAAAAACAAAATAAGAATAGGTTTTCTACAGTACTTATAGTAGTGGTTTGGTTTCTTATACTAACGGATCTCACGAAGGTTTTGTTTGAGTTTTGTGTGATTGAAGTTTTCAAGTTCTGGGTTATCTTACGATGGATGAAGGAACAAGGATAAGCAAAAGGATAAGCTTGGGGATGCCCGAGGCACCCCAAGATAATATTCAAAGAAGTAGCAAGCAACTAAGCTTGGGGATGCCCCCGAGTGGCATCCCCGCTTTCTTCTAACAACCATCTGTATTTTACTTGAAACTATATTTTTATTCGTCACATGATACGAGTTTTGCTTGGAGCGTATTGTATGATATGAGTGTTTGCTTGTTTTGCTTTGTGTTTTAAGTGTTTAATACTTGCTGGACACACCCTTTTTAGAGAGCCAAAAATTTATGCTATGATTGCTCCTATGCTTCACTTAAATTCTTAGAGCCATGGACTTGCTCTAGTACTTCACTTATATCTTCTTGAGCATGGTGTGCTTTGTTAATTTTGAAGAAATGCTCTCATGCTTCACTTAGATTTATTTGGGAGTTAGTAAACTTTTAATAAATTCTCTCTTGCTTCACTTAGATTGGTTTGAGAGAAATAAAAAATTTATGCTCATGATCTTCACTTATATTTGTTTGAGCTTAGCAATATATGAAAATAGTCCCAAAGTGATAGATATCCAAGGAGGATATAATAAAAACTTTCATGAAGATCATTGGACAAAATAAACTTGATTCTTAGTAATGGTTTTGAGATATGAAGATATGATATGTGAGTCATGTTGATGAGTAATTGTGCTTCAGTAAGAATATTGATGTTAAGGTTTGTGATTCCCTATGCAAGCACGAAAGTCAATAGTTATGCAATGAAGTTTATATCCTACTTATGTTGCATTATTCGGTGTTACTTACGCTTAATGCTTGGGTATGAGATTTTTTGCTTTTTGATGGTCGCTTCTCAATCTTTTTGCTAGCCTTCATTTTGCACCAAGTATGATCACTACTTGTGCATCCAAAACCCTTTAAACATGTTTTGCCTTATGAGTCCACTATACCTACCTATATGTGGTATTTCCATGCCATTCTAAGCAAATTTGCATGTGCCATCTCTAATATTCAAAATAAATTTCTCTTTTGTGTGCTCTACTACTCGCGAGGCGGTAAAGGGTAGCCAATATTTTCCATGCTAGATGTCTTATTCTCACGATGAGTGTTTATTAACTTGTCATTGCACGATTGTACGGAAAAGGTATTAGGGATGCGCAGTGCTGAAATGAATAAATGAATTTACTTTAGGTTGTCAAATAATAGATTCCTTAGAAAGTGTTGGTATGGAGGGCACCTGTGGATACGGCTAGCCATGGAAAGTGAAAGTTATGGTGGAAAAATGAATAAACTTTATTTTCTGTTTGGGAACCACCTATGATGTATCTAGCATGGAAAGTGTTGGGATGCTCCAAGTCATTTTCATTGGTAGGAAAAGTATGCCTCTCAAAATAATTTTATCTCTCAATTTAAGCTTTGAGCTCTGGCACCTCTACAAATCACTACTTCCCTCCGCGAAGGGCCTTTCTTTTACTTATGCAATTTTTATTTTGAATTTGAGTCTCCATCCTCTCTTATAAAGCACCAACTAAGGGGAACTATGATCGTATTTGAGCATTGGGTGTAGCTAATATTCGAGTGTGTTTCATGAATGGATCAATGATTGAGCATGATGGGCTAGGGATAACTTACTTTAGTGTTGATATTTTGAAAGACATGGTTGCTTGTTGGTATGCTTGAGTATTAAAGTCTTCATGTCAAAACTAGACTATTGCTTTGAATCATATAAAAGTCCATATGTCCATGCTATAAAGAAAAGAATGTGATGAACAAGTTAGGCAGCATTTGACATCAAAAATTCTGTTTTTATCATTTACCTACTCGAGGACAAGCATGAATTAAGCTTGGGGATGCTGATACGTCTCCAATGTATCTATAATTTTTGATTGTTCCATGTTGTTATATTATCTTTCTTGGATGTTTTACAATCATTTTATAGTCATTTTATGTCATTTTTTTGGTACTAACCTATTGACATAGTGCCCAGTGCCAGTTGCTATTTTTTGCATGTTTTTTTACATCGCAGGAAATCAATATCAAACGGAGTCCAAACGCAACGCAACTCCTGGAGGAATTTTTTTGGGCCAGAAGAAAGCCAATGGGCCAAGGAAGCACCTAAGGGGCTGCTCGAGGGGAGCAACACCCACCAGGGCGCGCCCTGGTGGGTTGTGCCCACCTCGGGTGCCCCCGAACCGCCTCTTTGCTCTATAAATACCCAAATATTCCACAAACCCTAGGGGAGTCGACGAATATTGATCCAGATGCCGCAGAGTCCAGAACCATGAGATCCAATCTATACACCATCATGGAGGGGTTCACCATTTCCATTGGTACCTCTCCTATGATGCGTGAGTAGTTCTTTGTAGACCTACGGGTCCGTAGTTAGTAGCTAGATGGCTCCCTCTCTATCTCTCTCTCTCTTGATTATCAATACAATGGTCTCTTAGAGATCCATATGATGTAAGTCCTTTGGCGGTGTGTTTGTTGGGATCCAATGAACTTTGAGTTTATGATCAGATCTATGTTTTTATCCATGAAAGTTATTTGAGTCTTCTTTGATCTCTTATATGCATGATTGCTTATAGCCTCGTATTTCTTCTCTGATATTTGGGTTTTGTTTGGCCAACTTGATCTATTTATCTTGCAATGGGAAGAGGTGCTTTGTAGTGGGTTCGATCTTACGGTGCTTGATCCTAGTGATAGAAGGGGAACCAACACATATGTATCGTTGCTATGACAAGATGAGATCTATATCTGCCGCAATAGATAAACGGATCTCGTCTACATCATGTCATCGTTCTTATTGCATTACTCCGTTTTCTCATGAACTTAATACAATAGATGCATGTTGGATAGCGGTCGATGTGTGGAGTAATAGTAGTAAATGTAGGCAGGAGTCGGTCTACTAATCTTGGATGTGATGCCTATATAATGATCATTGCCTGGATATTGTCATGATTATTTGAAGTTCTATCAATTGCTCAACAGTAATTGTTTTCCCACCGTTTGCTATTTTCCTCGAGAGAAGCCACTAGTGAAACCTACGGCCCCCGGGTCTCTTTTCATCATATTTGCCTTTGCGAGCTATTTTCTCTTGCATGTATTTTCAGATCTATTAAACCAAAAATACAAAAATACCTTGCTGCAATTTATTTGTTCCGCGATCTATTTATCCTATCTACCACTTTTCCCACACGTTATTTGCCTATCTTGAGGCACCATACCCGAAAGGGATTGACAACCCCTTTAACAACGTCGGGTTGCGAGTATTTGTTATTTGTGTGTAGGTGCTGTTTACGTGGTGTGAGGAAGTTCTCCTACCGGTTCGATAACCTTGGTCTCATCACTGAGGGAAATACCTACCGGCGCTATACTGGATCATCCCTTCCTCTTTGGGGAAATACCGACGTAGTTCTAGCAGACATCAACCTACTTAGCAGCAACGCTTTCCCAACCAGGGCTACTACTAAGTGCTTTAGCAGTAGCGTTTTCCTGTCCAGGGCTAAAGAGCGCTACTACTATATTTTCTCATATAATTTTTTGCTGTGTATTTGCAATATTTTTGTATAGGTTTTATACATTATTCTAATCATATCATAAACATGCAATATGCTCATCATATCATACACATAATAGTCTCATTATATCATCCAACACAAATCATGTCGTCACACCATAATCACGAGATAGCTATACAAGTTACATGACATGTCTCATCATACATAATGTAGTACTTCTTGAGGCGTCGGTTCGTATCCCTCTCTCGCACTAGCGTGAACCCAAACTAACTAGTGACTGTCGCTCGGAAACCAGTACACCCGGGCCTGACACTCCGGCCACTCGTCGTATACTCTGGCGTATCACTTCTTCGCCATCGATGATTTATGCACCTGCATCGTCACATGAGTCGATGATATGCAACATATGTAGTTGAGCAACAGCAAGAGACAGACTTGGCAAAAAATAGAAGCAACATATCATAAGCATAATGTTGAGGACATCAATACCGTCGTTACACCCACAACCCCTGCTACAATACATACTGGACCAATTACTAGAGTTCGCGCACACCAATTAAATTACTAGGTACTTTCGTTTCTTGGTAATGATTCTAACGTTCATGAGAATATGATGCTACCTAAATTGGATACATTTGTTTTTCTTACAAATGAAGGGCCTAGCTTGGAGAAGGATGAACATTGGAGCAACAACAAGCATGGAGATGATGGCATGCACAAGGGAAGCAAGAACGGAGTTTCAAGTGATGATTTCAGGACTTTGAAGCCACCGTAATGAGTGCATGAAGGCTTGGATGAAATATACAAGATGCCACTTTACAAATTTCGCCCAAAGGCTATTATAGGTGCTGCATCACCTTATTATTGGGCATGGCCCATGTAATTTTGAACTACATAACTATAGGCTGTTTTTAGAGTCCGTATGTGTCAGGAAACAAAGTTAGGGTTGGATTTGGACCCCTCCTACAAGGGGTCCTGAAATTCCCCCTACTCCTTCATATATACAGGCCTTAGGGCATCGTTTAGACTTTGGGTTTTGTTTAGATTAAAAGTTTGCCATAGCTGCAACTTCGCGTACTTCGTTTGTGTTCAACGACCAGACCAAGACATCACAAAACCCCATCTTGATCAATAAAGTTTTTCATCTTATATTCACAATATCCAGATTGCAATATCAGTTTCTTGCTTGTTCTTTGTTTGCTTGTATGAAATAGACCCTCGTGGCCAAGTTGATCATGCTCCGGCGTGGTCAATAACCCCTTGGAAGTTGGTTTAGCGATTGCTAAGGCGCGACGTCTTCGCACATTCATAGTCGAATTGTCAAAGTCGACTCCCACAGAAAACGATAGCTATCTCATTGAAACATCAGGACACCTTTGCGTCTATCAAGTGGTATCAGATTTCCAGGTTGCTTGGTGAGATTTTACAGTTTTTCATAGTTTAGATCGAGTCTGTTCTTCATACCTACAGTCCACGAAAAATCAAAAAAAAATTAGGGTTAGTTCATCATATCCGAACCAATCTGAGCCTTTGCATAATCTTTTTAGGGTTTTGCATTGTTGAATTTGCGGTTACATCGTCGTGTCTAATTGCTGGTCTTAGTGGCTAGTCCTTTAGAGTTTTGAGTTCTGTTCACAAGTTGTCACGCCGCCGCCACACCATCGTCATCACCGCTGCCATATACCACCATTGTCATCACCGCTACCATATACCACCATCATCGTCACCGCTGCCATATACCTCCATCGTCATCACCATTGCCATATACCACCATCGTCATCACCGCTGCCATATACCACATATTCACCGCCATCACGATAATCCGAGTCCACCACCATCACAGATTTGCCACCAGTCCGTGTTCCACCGCCCTACATATATCCGCCACCAGTTCGAGATTCCACCAGATTCATCGCCGCCAGCAGTCCTAGTCCGAGTCCAATATTTGTTCCTTTGTTTTCGATATCCAGATCACGCCATACTCCAAGTCGTGACCAAGTCGGACTCCCCAACTTCAGTGCTATCTGAAGTAGAAAAATAGTTCCAGTTTAAAAAAAAACTAAGTCTAGAAAATTCTGGCTAGGCATTTTTTCGACCATTTGTAGACTTTTTTGCAAAAAATTGTTGCGGAGCAAAAAAAGAGAGGGAAAAAGTGCAAAAAAGTAAAAAAAAGAGAAAAATAAATTCAGTGAGTGCTCCTCCCTTGTTTATGTGCAGCGCCGTGATTTTGTTAGTGTTTTAAGCTCGCGTCTCTAGCACGGTCTAGCCTAGGACCAGCACAGTACGGTCGTTGAGCGTTTATTCAACTTTGCATATCTGAATTGATTATTGCTGACCCTTTTTGCTACCATATTATAAGCCTTCGTAGCTCCACATACATCTATGTTGTGCGTTTGACTCTCCCTGGTATTCGCTCTATCCAAGATTTCATAGTTTTGACTACAACGGTTGTCGATCACCACCCACTGGTGGGTAAGAACTGGTAAGAATTTGAGATTTGCTTGACGGTTTTGTGACACACCACCACCACCACCACTTCCTAGTAGTCTATAGGATCATATTCTTGTGTGTTTCTATTGTTTCTAACCATGGCAGGATCACAAGCCGATGAGACTGATTCGAAGAACATGACGAACAAACAGCTACATGATAAATTTCAGCAAATGATGAGTGGACAGGTGCAAGATGTGCTAAACATATTTGAAGAGGCCATGGAGAAGATAGATGGTATTGAGAAGACGTTTGAAACAAAGCTCGATAACAAGTTTAATGAATTGCTCGCATCTCTTCCACAACCACCGCCGGCTGCTCCTGTCGCACCTCTACAACAACAACAACAACATCGCCTTCCAAATCAAGTGGGACAAGCACTGCGCGTTCCCCTTGAGCTAGGACAATATTCTGGTACCGCTGCTACTACTGTTGATGCTTCTGTAGCTCCTGCTGCTACTGAAGAGGTGGATGACACTTACGAGGATGAGGTTGATCAAAATTTGAACTACGTGCAACCACCGGCACCACCACCAGCAGGTCAACTTCAGGCATATAATCACAACCGTAGGGCTGCAGCAGCACCTTAGGTACGAGATTATGACCATATTCCTAAACTAAAATTGAATATTCCATCGTTTGAGGGTAGATACATTCCTGATGTTTTTCTCACTTGGGAGTTAGAAACTGAACAATGTTTCATATGCTTACAATATCCTGAGGAGATACGTGTTGCTGCTGCTGTTTGTGAATTCACTAGCTTTGCTTCTATTTGGTGGTCTGAACATTGTAGATTATATCCTATTCCAGCTACTTGGGCTACTTTGAAAACTGCTATGCACACTCGTTGGGTTCCACCATATTATCAACATGAATTGCTTTAAAAATTGCAGCATTTAAGACAAGGAAAAAATTATGTAGAAGAATATTATTAGGAATTACAAACTGGCATGATTAGATGTGGTATTGTTAAGTATAATGAAGCTACGCGTGCATGTTTTATGGGTGGACTAAATAAAGAGATTCAGACCATTCTAGAGTATAAGGAGTATAATAATATCACTCGTTTATTCCATCTTACTTGTAAAGCTGAACGTGAAGTGCAGGATTGACAGACATTGGCGCGAACTAATTTTTCTGTAGGTCAATCTTCATCATGGACACCACTTACATCCTCTACTCCCACACGTCCTACTATAGCACCACTGACTTAAGCCGCCAATTCCAACCGAGATACAAGAAAACAGGCACCGCCACCACCATCTGCCAGGAGTACACCTTCCGGTCCCGCACAGAGCTCTTCTTCATCCATGGCATCAACAGGGCAAACACATGATATTGTTTGTCAACGTTGCAAGGGTGGAGGTCATTATGCGAGAGAATGCCCATCTAAGCATGTGATGATTGCTACTGAGGATGGTGGGTATGAGTCCGCTAGTGACTATGATGAGGAGACTTTGGCTCTTATTACAAGTGAAGAACACGGTGGAGATGATTCTGATCATGAGACACAATACATGGCTCCTGAAGACACTGACAGGTATGAACGTTTAGTTGCTCAACGTGTTTTGAGTGTGCAGGTCACACAAGCTGAGCAAAATCAGAGGCATAATTTGTTCCATACAAAGGGAGTTGTGAAGGAACGTTATGTCTGCGTCATCATTTATGGAGGGAGTTGCAACAACTTGGCTAGCATGGATATGGTGGAGAAGCTATCTCACACCACAAGACCACATCCACATCCTTACTACATCCAATGGTTCAACAACAGCGGCAAGGTTAAGGTAACACGTACTGTTCGTGTGCATTTTAGTATCTCTACATATGCTGATTATGTTGATTTTGATGTGGTACCTATGCAAGCATGTTCCTTATTACTTGGTAGACCATGGCAATTTGATAAAAATTCTCTACACCATGGTAGAAACAATCAGTATACTCTTCTTCATAAGGATAAACATATTACTTTGCTTCCTATGTCTCCCGATTCCATTTTGAAAGATGATATTAATATAGCTAATAAAGCAAAACATGAGAAAATTAAGAGTGAAAATCAGATTGCGACAAAAGAATTTGAGCAACAAATGAAGCCTAATAATAAACCGTCTAGTGTTGCTCCTGAAATTAAATTGAAAAGTGTGTGTTTACTTTCCACCAAATCTGATATTGATGAGCTAGATTTCAGCAAATCTGTTTGCTATGCTTTTGTGTGCAAAGAGGCATTATTTTCATTCGATGACGTGCCTTCCTCTTTGCCTCCTACTGTCACTAACATTTTGCAGGAGTTCGCTGACATCTTCCACAAGACGTGCCACCGGGATTACCACCTATTCGAGGGATTGAGCTTCAGATTGACTTAATTCCCGGTGCTTCGTTGCCAAACCGTGCGCCATACCGTACTAATTCAGAGGAGACGAAGGAGATTATGCATCAAGTACAGGAGCTGCTCAACAAAGGTTATATACGCGAATCTCTTAGTCCTTGTGCTGTTCCTATTATACTAGTGCCAAAAAGGATGGTACGTCGTGTATGTGTGTTGATTGTAGAGGCATTAATAATATTACTATGCGTTATCGTCATCCTATTCCTAAGCTAGATGATATGCTTGATGAATTGAGTGTCTCTACGATATTCTCCAAAGTTGATTTGCATAGTGGATACCATCAAATTCATAGGAAATTGAGAGATGAATGGAAAACAACATTTAAAACTAAGTTTGGATTATATGAGTGGTTAGTCATGCCTTTTGGGTTAACTAATGCACCTAGTACCTTCATGAGATTAATGAACAAAGTTTTATGTGCTTTCATTGGACGATTTGTGGTAGTCTATTTTGATGATATACTGATTTATAGTAGATCTTTGGAGGAACATTTGGAACATTTATGTGCTGTTTTTATTGCTCTACGTGATGCACGTTTGTTTGGTAACCTTGGGAAGTGCACCTTTTGCACCGACCGAGTATCTTTTCTTGGCTATGTTGTTACTCCACAGGGAATTGAAGTTAATAAAGCCAAAATTGAAGCTATTGAGAGTTGGCTGCAGCCCAAAATGGTCACACTAGTGAGGAGTTTTCTTGGCCTCGCTGGATTCTATAGGCGTTTTGTGAGAGATTTCACCACCATTGTTGCACCTTTCAATGAGTTTACAAAGAAGGATGTGCCTTTTGTTTGGGGTACCGCACAGGAAGAAGCCATCACGGTATTGAAAGATAAGTTGACGCATGCTCCTTTACTCCAACTTCCTGATTTTAATAAGACTTTTGAGCTTGAATGTGATGCTAGTGGAATTGGATTAGGAGGTGTGTTATTACAAGATGGCAAACCTGTTGCATACTTTTATGAAAAATTGAGTGGGCCTAGTCTGAATTATTCTACTTATGATAAAGATTTATATGCTCTTGTTCGGACTTTAGAAACATGGCAACATTATTTATGGCCCAAAGAATTTGTTATACAGTCTAATCATGAATCTTTGAAACATATTAAAAATCAAGCTAAACTGAATTGTAGACATGCTAAATGGGTTGAATTCATTGAGACTTTCCCTTATGTCATTAAACACAAGAAGGGTAAACAAAATGTTATTGTTGATGCATTGTCTCATCACTATACTATGCTTTCACAGCTTGATTTTAAAATATTTGGTTTGGAGACCATCAAAGATCAATATGTGCATGATGCTGAATTTAAAGATGTATTGCAGAATTGTAAAGAAGGGAAAACATGGAACAAGTTTGTCGTTAACGATGGATTTGTGTTTTGTGCTAACAAGCTATGCATTCTAGCTAGCTCCGTTCATCTTTTGTTCTTGCCCCAGGCCCATGGAGGAGGATTAATGGGACACTTCGGCGTGAAGAAGACAGAGGATATACTTGCTACACATTTCTTTTGGCCAAAGATGAGACGGGATGTTGAGCGTTTTGTTGCTCGCTGCACTACATGTGAAAAAAGCTAAGTCACGACTCAATCCTCATGGTTTATATATGCCTTTGCCTGTACCTAGTGTTCCTTGGGAGGATATATCTATGGACTTTGTTTTCGGCTTACCTCGAACAAAGAAGGGGATGGATAACATATTTGTTGTCATGGATAGATTCTCGAAAATGGCACACTTTATACCATGTCATAAAAGCGATGAAGTTGTTAATGTTGCTGATTTGTTCTTTCGTGAAATTATTCGCTTGCATGGTGTTCCAAATACTATTGTTTCAGATTGTGATACTAAATTTCTTAACCACTTTTGGAGATGTTTATGGGCTAAGTTGGGGACTAAACTTCTTTTTAGTACTACTTGTCACCCCCAAATTGATGGACAAACTGAAGTAGCCAATAGAACATTGTCTACTATGCTTAGGGCTGTTTTGAAGAATAATAAGAAAATGTGGGAAGAATGCTTGCCTCATATTGAATTTGCTTATAATCGTTCGTTGCATTCTACTACAAAGATGTGCCCTTTTGAAATTGTGTATGGTTTCCTACCTCGCGCACCTATTGATTTGTTGCCTCTTTCATCTTCGAAGAAGGTTAATTTTGATGCTAAACAATGTGCTGCATTGATCTTAAAAATGCATGAGTTAACTAAGGAAAACATTGAGCGTGTGAGTGCTAAATACAAAATTGCTGGAGATAAGGGTAGAAAACATATCGTGTTTGCACCTGGAGATCGTGTTTGGTTACATTTGCGTAAGGATAGATTTCCTGATTTGCGAAAATCAAAGCTAATGCCATGTGTTGATGGTCCTTTTAAGGTGTTATAGAAAATAAATGATAATGCGAATAAACTTGAGCTGCCTGTTGATTTTGGGGTTAGTCCCACTTTTAACATTGCAGATTTGAAGCATTATTTGGGTGAGGAAGATGAGCTCCTGTCGAGGACGACTTCATTTCAAGAAGGGGAGGATGATGAGGACATCAATACCGTTGTTACACCCACAACCCTTGCTACTATACATACTGGACCAATTACTAGAGCTCGTGCATGCCAATTAAATTACCAGGTACTTTTGTTTCTTGGTAATGATTGTAATGTTCATGAGAATATGATGCTGCTTAAATTGGATACATTTGTTTTTCTTACAAATGAAGGGCCGAGCTTGGAGAAGGATGAACATTGGAACAAGAACAAGCATGGAGATGATGGCATGCACAAGGGAAGCAAGAACGGAGTTTCAAGTGATGATTTCAGGACTTTGAAGCCACCGTAATGAGTGCATGAAGGCTTGGGCGAAATATACAAGATGCCACTTCACAAATTTCGTCCAGAGGCTATTATAGGTGCTGCGTCACCTTATTATTGGGCAAGGCCCATGTAGTTTCAAAATACATAAGTATAGGCTGTTTTTAGAGTCCATATTTGTGGGGAAACAAAGTTAGGGTTGGATTCGGATCCGTCCTACAAGGGGTCACGAAATTCCCCCCTACTCCATCATATATACAGCCCTTAGGGCGTCATTTAGACTTTGAGTTTTGTTTAGATTAAAAGTTCACCATAGCTGCAAATTCGCGTACTTCGTTTGTGTTCAACGACCAGACCAAGACGTCACAAAACCCAATCTTGATCAATAAAGCTTTTCATCTTATATTCACAATATCCAGATTTCAATCTCAGTTTCTTACCTGTTCTTCGTTTGCTCGCAGGAAATAGACCGTCGTGGTCAGGTTGATCATGCTCTGGCATGGTCAATAACCCCTCGGAAGTTGGTTTAGCGATTGCTAAGGGGCGACGGCTTTGCAAGTTCGTAGTCGAATTTTCAAAGTCGACTCCCATAGAAAACGATAGCTATCTCATCGAAACATCGGGACACCTTCGCCTCTATCACATAAATAACAAAGTTCATCGTACCCAAAATGCCCTAACTAGAGTGATCTTTGCTAGTTGAGGAGGACGGTTTAATTACATCACAAATAAAGTTTCACCGTGCATAACTCAAAGTTTCATCATAGAGAAAGTATGGACTAAATGGAGACATTGTCATATATCGTCAATCACTCCAACATGTCGTGCCATCCATCCAAGTCAGGGAGATAGTCCCTGAGCTTAGTGAAAGGCTTCATGTCGAGACGTTGAGCTGATACGCGTGTTCGGACGTCTTCCCATGACATTTGCCCTTCTTCGTAGAACATCTCTGTTTTTCGACGACCTCCTTCATGATGATTTGGGAAAGTTCACGCTGGATGTGATAGAACTCAGCTCGAAGTCAATGATCATTGATATCTCCTAAGTTCTTTGCCCATTGCAGAATATGGGCATCGCCGGATGTAGGTGATATGCGAAGGTTCTACTGATCCCATCTGTACTCCAGCATGTGGTGGAGGACATAAAATCCATCACTAAAAGTACCACTCGGTTGCTGGATGCAGCAGAAGTAGGTATTATGGCCGAAGGCGGGCGCGCGGTTCTTTGTCTTCTTGGTCTTGATCTCTCCACCCCGTACGCCGTACCTAAAGATAGCACTATCGAGAAGAGACTTGATGTGGGTGTAATCCTTTTTGGTCATGTTCTTCGACGATTACAAGTAAAGAGCGTGGGAGAATCGGGGGTAAATGATGATGAGGACAGCGCGCCCGCCGCTGCGCAAAATAAGTACACCTCAAATTAGCCTCCACCGTGCAAATGAATGATTGAAATCGAAGGAAGGATATCCGCATGGATGCCTTACATGGGATGATAAGGCACGATAATCGTCTCCTTGTCCTTATTGGCGACCATGAAATCGATGATGTAGTCCCTCAGGTATTATTGGTGCTTTGGGCAGACTGCCAAGAAGGCCTCGTGCATGAAGTACGGGTCAGCGACACAGATATGACGTATCTGCTCAATCCCGATGATGTAGTTAATGTACAAGGCAAAAAGGCGGACAAATGTAGAATCGAGCCTTGTCAAGTGAAACATGTTGAAGATGTAATCGAATCGAAGGAAGAACTTCTCCGCGGGGAATGTGTCGACGTACAACCTTTGTCGCGGCACGTTAAGCACGTAGAGTGAGTATCCTAGATTTTCCGAGGCGATCAGGCTTTTCTCTCTCCGTAGCACATCATCATGAAGTCTCCTTAGGTCGCCGTACATGGCCTCTACCGCTTTCTTAGGTAGGACCGGATCACCGGGGGTATGATATTTTGCCGCACTGGGGATAGGTATACGGTCTTGAACCCGAGGCTGCTGAGGCGGCTGGATCATATCAAGAGCTTTCTTGCCTTTCCTCGATATCTTCCTATGCTTCTTTCCTACTGGAAGGTTGTCTATAATATGTTCATCCTCCTTCAATTCAGCCACCAACTCATGACGCTCAAACCCTGAGTACTCATACTACTGAGCCATCAATCCTCCATCGTCATAGGCGCCAGTATTGAGATACTGTAGAGTGTCATCGTCATCCTCATCCTCATCCATGGCATCTATATAATGCCGACGGCGGTGACGTCATCAGCAACTAATGGAGCCTCTCCCTCACCCTGTCTGCTATCACGCGGCATGACAAGCGACGCTAATTGGATAGGTGGGGTGCTGATGTTCATACCTTGTGGAGGCTGCGTGGTCGTGGGTGTGCTCCCGGCCGCCTCCAGGCGAAGCAGACTCTTTGGCCACAACAGGAGCCACGTCTTGTAATCGCCAAGCCGCCACGGGATCTCGTCCTCATCTCCCCATAGTATCGGAGGAGCCAAATTCTCGTGGCCTGGTTTGACACTGACCACGGAAACCATGAAGACATCAGGGGGGACCGGCCGGCTATGGAACAATTGTTCCTTCGACTGCATTATTGTTGCCTTCCCCAAGTCCACCTTTTGGCCCCTGATTGTGTACAGTAAGGTGCACGGGGTTACCTTGGCCTGCAAAGACATGTCCGTGACGTGAGACATCTGAAAGGCAATGGAAACGGGAGATTATACATTTATTGAAGAGGGAAGGTGTGACAGGTACCGTGAGGGCGTCGAGCTCAGCCAAAGACGAAGCATCACCAAGCATGTCCGAGGCGGAGGACGAGATGCTATGAGCAGGTGCGGGAGCCGGTGCAGGAGCTGGTGTGGGAGCCGGTGTGGGAGTAGGTGCTGGTGCAACACTAGTCGAGCTGCTCCGAAAGAGGTTGGAAAGGGGAAAGTCTGCTGCCTCTTTATTTGGATTTTGCCTGGTCCAATTGACGATAGCCGGAACCAAGACACCATACGAAGCTGCAAACTTCTTCTCAACCACAATCTCAACCTTCTTGTCAATATCTTCTTCATTTAACCTCCATCTTTCCTTTCTCTCCTCCATGGTTGAATGGTAGTACTTCTTCCATGTGGCGCCGTCTCCGACGTCGTGCACGCGTCCATACGACGGCCGAGTGTCCACCGAGAGTCTTTTCAATATGTTCAAGGCCCGGTTGAATGGGGTGTCCCACTTGGGCCTCGCCAATGCCTTAGACGGTGAGTCACTTTCGGCCGCAATCCTGTGCTTCTCTCTCTGCAAAAGGAACAAGGATCATTTACAAATATGAATAAACGTGCAGTCAAATTGATCAGAAGCTAAAATTACCAGCAGTCTCATGAACTCTGTCGTGACCGCATTCATCTCGAAAACCTTCTTCACTGGGTCCCAATGGTACCGGGCCCTGAGGACGTCATGCTCCTGCGGGGTGGTGAACTTCGCCAAGGGGTCTGGGATGTCAAGACTTTCACATTTCGCGTCCTCCTTGGCCCATATGGACCTCTTGCCCGCATAACCACAGCTTCCAATATGGTGGCACTCAATGTTCCTCTCTTGAAGCCCCTTCATGTACTTCGGCAGCTTCGGCAACACAAGCCGCCTTGAATATTTCAAACTGCTCTTCTGTAATTGTCGGATTATCATTTACAATCTCGGAGTAGGGTTCCTTTTTGACGATGATCCGATGTTTCACCCTTAATTTCTAGGTGGCCAACGCGTCGCTAAACTTGCTCATGGCGCATTTGTTTATCTTCTTCATTGCCGGGTCTTTCTCTGGATCAGTATATTGGATTTCATCTCGGCCCAGGAACAAGAATATCTGGTGCGGCAGGGTTAGGAGGGAGTGCTTCATATTTTGAATCTTCTTTAGTGCCTCATCGTTGATGGTGGCGCACGTCCATATGATGCATCCTATTTGATTGTCGTACCACGACTGCGCTTCCACAGGCTGTTTTGGCTCAAAATTGCTCTCGTCCACCTCCATGACCACTATTCTAGTAGTGAGGAGCTGGTTTGGGCGTCGACATCTCCTCTTCGGTTTCGGTTCTATGGATTTGCCAGTCTCGGCGCCGGTCTCGGTGCAGGTCTGGGTCTCAACGCCAGTCTCGGTGCCGATCCGGGTCTCAACGCCAGTCTCGGCGCCTGTCTCGGTGTCGGTCTCGGATGTGACAGGTGGGCCCTGCAACAACGGTTGCTCATCGAGAAGGTTCAAAAAAGTGTCTGCCGCCTCGTAGACATCACATTCACCAGAACCCTGTCCTTCATTGTTGCTAGCCATGTTTCATACGATTAAATCTGGTCAATTAATTCTATACCTAATAAAATGAATAATGGCATAAAAAAGACCTATGTTTTGCAGGAACGTTTATTCCTTCATGGTGTGACGAATCGCGGGCACTCGATATGTCCTAGTTTGTAGCACAAGTCGTGCCAAAATTCACGGAAAATTTCAGCATGACCTTTGCTAAAAAGTGGACAAATCGAGTACCTGAAATTTTGCGGAATGGAAATGAATCAACATTCCAACAAAACATAGGCCACTCATCTTCATTCCCTGGAAACAACAAAAGGCAACTTGGGCACAATCGAACCACTTCAATGTTGCATATAACATGAGCAAACACTATTGAGGAATTTGCATATAACATGACCACTTCCATGAAAAGATATAATCAACAATAATGGAATATGCAAATGAACATCAATGACATATATCATATAACATCAATCTTGTTTTTTGTTTACATAGCAACAATTACTTTAACCAAGTTTTTGAAAAGAAAAATAATTCTGTTTTTGTTTATAGCTAAATGTCATAGCTACTGTTTTTTTATTTATAGCTAGATACTTTTGTTTTTTGTATAAAGCTAAAAGTCTAGGAACTCCATTTTCTCTAACCCTTCTGATCTCACCAAAATTTCCACAGCAAGACCTTAGTACCTACACCCAATTTCTTCAAAAATATTCTGGTCCATAGTCCAAATAATTCAAATTTCATCTGAATGAAATTTGGACCAGATTCAGGTCCATAGTCCAAATATTTTTTTATAGCTAACTATTTTTGTTTATAGCCTTTATTAAGTTAAAGCTAAATGCTACTATATATACCCTTTATTAATTTAAAGCTAAATGGAACTACTGTTTAGGCATTTTCATAAAAATTTGCCCTAGCTAATTTCCTGAAAATTTTTGCAAATCATTTTTCCTAAATGCTAAAAAATGCCTACTGCCCTAAACAAATCTAGGGTTCATATGAACACCTAAGGTTCATATGAACATCAACACAACAACAACATATGAATTTCCCTAGCAGAGAGAGAGAGAGAGGAGGGTAGGGGAGAGGAGAGGCAGAGCCTTACGGTCAGCGGCGAGGGCAGGCTCGGGCTCGGGCGGAGGCGGTGAGGTCGAGGACGGCGACGGTGAGGTCGACGACGGCCTCGGGCGGCGGCAGTTGAGGGAGTCCTGGATTAGGGGGCCCTCGGACGGCCGGACTATTAACATGGGCTGGACTGTTGGGCTATGAAGATACAAGACAGAAGACTTCTTCCCATGTCTGGATGGGACTCTCCTTTGCGTGGATGGCAAGCTTGGTGGTTCGGATATGTAGATTCATTTCTTTGTAACCGACTTTGTGTAACCCTAGCCCCCTCTGGTGTCTATATAAACCGGAGGGTTTAGTCCGTAGAGGCAACAACAATCATAATCATAGGCTAGACTTCTAGGGTTTTAGCCATTACGATCTCGTGGTAGATCAACTCTTGTAATACTCATATTCATCAAGATCAATCAAGCAGGAAGTAGGCTATTACCACCATAGAGAGAGCCCAAACCTGGGTAAACATTGTGTCCCCCGCCTCCTATTACCATCAGCCTTAGACGCACAGTTCGGGACCCCCTACCCGAGATCCGCCAGTTTTGACACCGACATTGGTGCTTTCATTGAGAGTTCTGCTGCGTCATCACCAGAAGGCTTGATGGCTCCATCAATCATCTACAACAACGCAGTCCAGGGGGAGATCTTCCTCCCTAGAAAGATCTTCATATTCGGCGGCTTTGCACTGCGGGCCAACTCGGGTTATCTGCCTTTATCAATGCCCTATTATTTTTATGCCACACCTCGGGTTTGAAGTTGTTACCGGGCGGTAGTGTCCTCTTGCGTCCGAGCTCCAACACCAGACTATATTCGAGGTATCTTTTGCAGCTGAGCACCAACGCCGGGCTGTATCCGAGCTCCAACGCCGGACAGTATCCGATCTCCAACGCTAGACTATATCCAAGCTCCAACGCCGGACTGTATCCGAGGTGTCATAGATCACCTTGGTTCTAAAAAGTTGAAGGAGTTTAGCTGTGCTTAATGCCGGAAATGCCCTCTATGGAGCCAGGCACTGGCGCCCAAGCTTTATGTCGTACTGCTTCCGAGGTGGTGCACCACCCCTGACTGCGGGCTGATGTTTTGATTGGTGCAATTTATTATCTGCCGAGATATATAGCTAGTATATGTATATCCTGTAGCCCTCAAGGTGTGTATCAGTCTAAAACCCGAGATGCACCTAAAGGATTACATGAAACCGCTATTCCTAGTAGCCCCTGAGACTCAGGTCGATGCGCCAAATCGGCCTAAGGATCAACTCCTAGCTCGGTAGCATACATAGGAATAAAAACGCAGTGTAATATATTAGAGATAATAGTGATTGGCGAACGGGCCCTTGAGAGAGGGTCTTGAGAAGTTGCCGCACTATATTAGCTTGACGCCAGATAGGCCCATATGGTACCTATTGTTGTCCGAAGACGCATTTGCGCATAGTTCGGTCAAGCCGAATACTGAGCACTTTAATTTTCTGCATTGAATAGGCAATGCAGTAGCCCCCGAGACACTGGTCGGGTGGCAACACTAGATCAGGGGATCGATGTGCCCCTTTAATATTTGTAAATCATAAGCGCAAAGCCCAGTAGCTCCCGAGCCTTAATGCGGGCACGGGTGGCCGAATTAAGGATCGATATCCATAGTATAATCACAAATTATGTGTAATGACTCTATGTATCCAAGTACTTTACGTCATTAATGCTTGGATCTGCATTGTATAAAACTTCGTTGACAAACCATCGGCTTCAACCTCTTCGGCCAGTAGCTGAGGAGTGTTTTCCTACTTTATGAAGTCGTTTCAAGGGCAAAGATTTATGGAAAACAAGGCAATCCGGCCATACGGTTTTATAAACAAAGGTACGCGGAGAGATATGTTATATTACTTTTTAACGTAAGAAACATCTTCCAAAGAAAATAGTCCCGCTATCGGTTCCTTTCTTTGGGTTGTCATGCTAAGCATGATTGTGAAACCTTAGCTCCGATCAATGTGGGAGCAAAATATTGTGGATTTAGTTCGGGGAAAGTTCCTGAATTCTTTGGTATTAATGAACCAAAAATTTCACTTCCATCGTTGCCGACCAATGTGATCTTTTAAGATTGCTAGCTATCGGCTTCACCCAGTCTGAGGTACTAACTTAGACGACCCGGTAGTAACAATCATAGAGGTGCTCCCTTTACCACCTAGCCGAACAATCGGGAACGTAGGGGTAAGCACAGGAGCCAGGCAACCCAGCTTGGCCAAAATCTTAAGTCAAATTGATGCATATTTATGGCTTTATAACGATGATTACGGAAGGCAACTCTTCGTATAATGAATACAAATGCTGATGATATACACTTATTTTGACTCCATTGCGACCGTTTATCATTTGAAAGTGACCCATCGTCAGCTTCTATCCCTTTGTACATACTATGCAGGGTGTTTCTACAATAACCAAACAACCCTTAGCCGACGTCTTGGTGCAATCAGATATCTTGGCTTTATAACTTTCACTTAGTCATAGGAGCTTTAAACTGGGGAAGCTAGCTAAGCCACCAGTTAGTGTCCGGCGATAGCAGAGGTCAAGCCGTAAACACTTCGGCCAATGTTATGAACGGATCATCATTTAACACGGTCATCGGATCGCTGACCAGTTTGCGCTTATTGTGACAGTCAGTTTTCGGCTCTCTCCATTGAGGTGCTTAACCATACGAGCTGGAAGTACGATCGTAGTGGTTCTCCCGTTGCACACCTAGTCGAACAAAGCGGAACATAGGAGGCAAGCACAGGAGTCGGGCAACCCAACTATTGATCAAAGACACAATTCGAAACCGATGCATATATAGCAACATCCAAGGATGTTTTTGCCGAATCTCTAAAGGTGTCCGGTGTTGCAGTGTGAGACTTATGCGAAAAACACACAAATAGTTTAAAAGTGCAAAAAGCTTGGGAAACCAAAAAACGCCTGTAAAAACATGACGTCCGAACAAGATCAAGTGTTCGGTGCCAATCCGAAAATTGGAAAAAATTGTGCTTATGTCGACTAAGAAGAAAACACATTTACAGCTCATATATAAATTCTAAGAGCCCCCAAGTGACTTGGGCAAAAGGATTTTATGTATAATGATTGTATGTACCGAAGTACTTATATCATATTTGTGTTCACCCGAACTTTAAACGCGTCTTAACCGACCCTCGGCTTCTCGCTCTTTGGCTAAAGGCCGAAAAGTGTTATGTACTCCACCTGTCGAGAATATCGACGATGTTTTCGATAACCAGGCAATCAGGCCATAAGGCTGTAACAGACAAAGCATGCTCAGGGAACTTATGCTATATTACCGATGAAGTGTAAGAAGCTTCTTCGAAGAAAATAGTACCCCCACCGATACCTTTCTTCGGTTGCTCATTATTACTATGAGACTTGTGCAATAGATTTTTTGTACTCATGAGTTGCATTGTGTGCCGACCATTATTGAAAACAGTAAGAGCGCTAGCTTTTGGCTTCACCCAGTCTGAGGTCCGGCTCGGATGACCTGATCGTGACAATGGCAGAGGTGCTCCCTTTACTCCCTAGCCGAACAATCGGGAACGTAGGGGTAAACACAGGAGCAAGGCAACCTAGCTTGCAAATCGCTTAGGTCAATATGGTGCATATTGTGACGTAATACACGAACAAGGAACGAAGCCCTACAAGTATAACCATATGCAAGAGGAAAAGCTCCATCAAGGGAGCCCCCAAATAAACGGGGTATTTGAATATGTGCATCACAAAAAAAGTTTTGACAAGGTACTTTGTCACAAACAACTTTGTGCCAAAAAGTATAATGCTTGGTTGAACCGAACAAAATTTAAAACTAAAAGTTTTTGAGCATGAAAGCAACTTAGCTGGTTAATGTGTTCGGTGTCGATGACGCGATTCGGGCTTGTGGCGGGACGAAGACGCCCATTGATCCGACAAGGTTCGTAGTCCTCGGCATGGCCGAGGTCCCAGCCCCCAGGCCCGAGGTGTCCGAGCAAAGAGTTCGGGATTCCGGAGTAGCGACCACGTAACGCGGTCAAAATTGATTACCTGCACAGATAAAACAGTCCGGTCTAGGAAATAATAATATATATAATCCTTGAATAATTGCTTTACGCAAGAATAATTTACTTAAAGAGATGTGGCCTGGCGCCGAAGCCAATGTCAATGCAGGGCGTCGCCTTGACGCAGTGAAGGCGTGACAAAGCCTGAATTTGCAGGGTAGTCTGAGTTTTGGATGCGGTGTTCGCCGAACTATGTACGAAAACTGACTGAACCACCACGCGACCGTTTTTATTGTGGCCGCCATTTGATAGACCTGTGTACAGATGATGGAACAAACCAGACTAATAAAACTTTAAGAAAAATAGTCATAACAAACGAAAATTGTTAGGATTAATAGCACCTGGTTTATTTGTTGTAGTAGTCCAAAGAAAAGCGACTCCCAAAATTGGGAATCGATCGGCACACCCATTGCCTGATGGGCGATAAAGCGATGGCATGGAGATGCTGGCAAAGGTTGGCCTGCTGAGGCAAAGCCCCCGGTCCAGCTAACGTTATGAAGCTGGTCGGATGGTGACACCGAAGTCACCAGAGTATGTTGATGGAGAAATAGCCAAGTCCCCGGTCTAGCCGAGGTGACGGAGCAGGCCGGTGAGGAGTTGTTGCAGCTGCCATGTCAGCCGAAGTGTTGAAGCAGTTCGGCGTGACGTACATTGGCTCGAAGAGGCAACAATGCGGCCATGCCGACCCAGGTCGTAACTTGTGACGTGGTCAAAGCTGGCTTGATGAAGTGACCGTGCAGCGATGCGGGTGTGCCCGCTCCATGTAATCCGTGTAGCGGCGATGTTGGTGACCATTTATCCTTAGCGATGCCGAATTATTGTTCGGCTGGCCGAGATGATGATCTGAAGAAGTTGAGGTCGGCTCAACAAAGCGATGACGTGTCTAACGCAGGTCGGCCGCCATGGAGTGATGTTGTCGAGCCGGTTTGACACCGGCGCGATGGTGAAGATCGTATTGTAAAAATACTTTTGATATTAATGGGATGTGTTTGAGAATAAAACACAATACCCCATACAAAAAGTTCCTTCAAAAAGGATGTTCGAAATCCCGTTCATAAAGAAGATGAACTCGGGTCGGATTTGTTCTCGCGCAGAAAATAGATCCAAAAAGTGATGCACTAATCGGAATGTTCCCGGAGTTTGGACGGTCGGATCGAGCTGAATGTTTGACAGGTGGTAGATATAGGAATTTCGCGGTCGATCAACGGTTGGATCTCCCAAAGGACGCCCGAGCTAGATTCTGGACACCACACTCCAAACTCATCTGGATTCTCGTCCAGATTCAACAGGGCTCCGATATATCGGAGATTGCCGGAGATTCCTCCATTGGCACTCGACGAAATTTCGCAGGGTTGTTGTAGACTTAATTATGCATATTCCACCGAAGCAATCGTTTAAGCGACACTCGAGGAGGTAGTGGCGGCGGATATGAGTTTGTTCTCTAGAAAAACAGCACGGGCGCCCGAGGGCAATGTTGACGTTGAGACCCCGAGCTTCATGGATGATTCCTCCATGATCTTGATAGAGATCAGAGTTGGTGTTGATGAAGGTCCTCTTCCGAACATGACAATCGGAGGCAGGGCATAGTACTCGGTCAAGCCAAGGTGACTAGTCGAGCCGGTGACGAAGAAGTCGAGGTCGCAGTTGATCTGTAGTCGAGCCATTGGTCCTCTTACCGATCACACAGCGGAACTCTCAATGAAAGCACCAATGTCGGTGTCAAAACCGGCGGATCTCGGGTAGGGGGTCCCAAGCTGTGCATCTTAGGATTGATGGTAACATGAACACGTGATTTTACCCAGCTTCGGGCTCTCTTGATGAGATAATACCCTACATGCTGCTTGATTGACTTTAATGAGTATAGGGGTTACAAGAGTTGATCTACCCCGAGATCATATGTTGTGGTCTAAACCCTAGAGGTATGATGAGTAATGTCATAATGATCTATCGACTACCCTGGCCTCGGTTTATATAATGTTCCAGAGGCCTAGGATAACAAGAGTCCTAGCCGAATACGCCAGTGGGGCGGAGTCCTTGTCTTGATCACCAAGTCTTGTGGAATCTTCCTTGTATGCGGCAACTGTCCGAATTGGCCCATGAGTATACGGCCACAGGGGTCCTCGGCCCAATCTAACTGATTGGGAGACGACGTGGTGAGTACCCCCTAGTCCAGGACACCGTCACCTGCCCCCATGATGAACATGACCTAGATCTGTCATCGGACCGCGCTCAGAAGACATCACCTGTAAGCACTCTGGCCCTAGATCTGGAGCAGACCGCGCCGTCCGAGGACGGGAAGCTCAACTCCGCAACAGAAGCCGTAGACTCGGCGGTATTCGAGCCGTGCATAGACCCGACGTCGAGCTGGGCTCGTGTCACCGGAACCTCGGATTCGTCTCCGGCCATAGTTTCTGGGTCGCGTGCATCCGCGCCCATCGAACATGATTGGGCGCCGATCTTAGAGTTCAGCTCCGCGGACATCTTCCAGCACTCACCTCAAGGCGACGTGTTAAACTCATTGAAATCCCTCTCCTTGTTGGGGGACTCTCGGCTGAACTATGTCCGACTCGAATTGGAAGCAGACGATGAAGAACTTCGTTTCCCACCCACCACCCACCTTATAGCCACTATCGACGACTTAACCGACATGCTTGATTACGACTCCGAAAACATCGACGGTATGGACGATGATGTTGGAGAGAAGCAGGCACAAAAACCTTATACGATATATACCTGGTGGACTGATACGTCTCCATCGTATCTATAATTTTTGATTGTTCCATGCCAATATTATTCAACTTTCATATACTTTTGGCAACTTTTTATACTACTTTTGGGACTAACATATTGATCCAGTGCCTAGTGCCAGTTCCTGTTTGTTGCATGTTTTATTTTTCGCAAAAACCCAATATCAAACGGAATCCAAACAAGATAAAAACGGACGGAGAATTATTTTGGAATATTTGGGATTTTCCGGAGGAAGAATCGACGCGAAACGGTGCCCGAGGTGGCCACGAGACAGGGGGGCGCGCCCTCCCCCGTGGGCGCGCCTGGCACCCTCGTGGGCCACCCGTAAGGCGGTTGACGCTCTTCTTTTGCCGCAATAAAGCTAATTTTATGAGAAAAATCGGGGCGAAAGATTCACCCCAATTGGAGTTACGGATCTCCGGACATAAAAGAAACGGTGAAGGAGAAGGATCTGGGAACGCAGAAACAGAGAGAGACAGAGAGACAGATCCAATCTCGGAGGGGCTCTCGCCCCTCCCACACCATGGGAGCCAAGGACCAGAGGGGAAACCCTTCTCCCATTTAGGGAGAAGGTGAAGGAAGAAAAAGAAGAAGGGGGCTCTCTCCCCCTTGTTTCCGGTGGCGCCGGAATGCTGCCGGGGGCCACCATCATCACCGCGATCTACACCAACACCTCCGCCATCTTCAACAACATCTCCATCACCTCCCCCCCTTCTATATTCAGCGGTACACTCCCGCGCAACCCGCTGTACCCTCTACTTGAACATGGTGCTTTATACTTCATATTATTATCCAATGATGTGTTGCCATTCTATGATGTCTGAGTAGATTTTCGTTGTCCTATGGGTGATTGATGAATTGCTATGATTGGTTTGAGTTGCATGTTTTATTATTGGTGTTGTCCTATCGTGCTCTCCATGTCGCGCGAGCATGAGGGATTCCCGCTGTAGGGTTTGCAATATGTTCATGATTTGCTTATGTTGGGTGGTGTGAGTGACAGAAGCACATACTCGAGTAAGTAGGTTGTTTTCGTATGGGATAAAGGGGACTTGATACTTTAATGCTATGGTTGGGTTTTAAATTAATGATCTTTAGTAGTTGCAGATGCTTGCTAGAGTTCCAATCATAAGTGCATATGATCCAAGAAGAGAAAGTATGTTAGCTTATGCCTCTCCCTCAAATAGAATTGCAATAGTGATTACCGGTCTAGTAAAGTAGTCAATTGCTTAGGGACAATTTCACAACTCCTACCACCACTTTTGCACACTCGCTATATTTACTTTATTGCTTCTTTATCTAAACAGCCCCTAGTTTATATTTACGTGTTCTTTATTATTTTGCAAGTCTATCCAACAACACCTACAAAGTACTTCTAGTTTCATACTTGTTCTAGGTAAAGCGAACGTCAAGCATGCGTAGAGTCATATCAGTGGCAGATAGGACTTGAGAGAATATTTGTTCTACCTTTAGCTCCTCGTTGGGTTTGACACTCTTACTTATCGAAAGAGGCTACAATTATCCCCTACACTTGTGGGTTATCAAGACCTTTTTCTGGCGCCGTTGCCGGGGAGTCATAGCGTGGGGTGAATATTCTCGTGTGTGTTTGTTTGCTTTATCACTAAGTAATTTTTATTTGCTGTTATAAGTTGTTCTCTATCTTTAGTTATGGATATGGAACATGAAATACCAAAAAAATTAGGTGTACTTGCTGCTCATGGAGATGGGGAACCTCCTAAAACCCTCTATGATCATTATGTGAAAAATATTATGTACTAGTTTGATAATCCTGAGAAAACCCAATTCAATTATGTTATGGGAGACATGTTGGATCAACGTGAATACTTTAGGGATTATCGCTTGACACAAAAAGGGAGACTATTATGGAATCAAATTCATATGTTACGTTGGTATGCTCGTCAACTATGCTTGATACATGATTATACTTGCTGCTCTAGGATGAAGGCTCCACACCTTCCCTTTTCATGCAAATTTAATGATAATGAAACCTTAGCTTCTTATGCTAATGGTAGATATGATTACTATGATGTGGAACAAATAGAAGAATTTGTTGCTTTTATGGGTGCTTATGAGATTGAATCTATGTTTAAACAGTTTGATGATTTTGATGATTCAGTTTATAGACCTGAAAATTTTGCTATACTTAAATATTGTTATAAGAATTATGAATACAATTACAATATTAATGCATTTATTGAGAAAGTCTCCGCTGTCCAAGAAGAGACTAATATTTTGCAGGAAGCTATGGAAGAAGAAATTGATGAAACTGTGAGCTCGTTGGATGAAAAAGATGATGAGGAGAGCGAAGAACAAAAGGAGGAAGAGCGGATTAGCTACCCGTGCCCACCTTCTAATGAGAGTAACTCTTCAACTCATACATTGTTTAATTTCCCTTCGTGCTTACCGAAGGATGATTGCTATGATGATTGTTATGATCCCATTGATTATCTTGAAATATCCCTTTTTGATGATGCTTGCTATGATTGTGGCCAAGATGCCAATATGAATTATGCTTATGGAGATGAACTTGCTATAGTTCCTTATGTTAAACATGAAATTGTTGCTATTGCACCCACGCATGATAGTCCTATTATCTTTTTGAATTCTCGAAACCACACTATATCGGAGAAGTTTGTGCTTATTAAGGATTATATTCATGGGTTGCCTTTTACCGTTGCACATGATGATTTTGATAGATATAATATGCATGTGCTTGCTGCTCCTACTTGCAATTATTATGAGAGAGGAACTATATCTCCACCTCTCTATGTTTCCAATATGATAAAATTGCGAGAAACTGTTTATACTATGCATTGGCCTTTACTTAGTGTGCATGAATTGTTCTTTTATGACATGCCGATGCATAGGAAGAGAGTTAGACTCCATTGTTGCATGATATATGTTACTTTGTGCTCACTACTAAATTACAAATCATTGTTAATTAAAATTGGCTCTGATATACCTTGGGATCCGGGTGGATTCATTACTTGAGCACTATATGCCTAGCTTAATGGCTTTAAAGAAAGCGCTGCCAGGGATACAACCCGTAAGTTTTAGAGAGACATTCATTTATGTTGAGTGCTTTTATATAGTTTAAAAACAAAAAAATAAAGAGGGGAACCTAAAAACTTTTCAAAAAGGAAAGTGAAAGTGAGAAAGACAAGCATTGTTGAAGTGGGAGCTAGCCTTGAACTCTTTTCATGCTCACAGAAACTTTGTGAATCTTAATTACAGAAACTTTTCATCAAAAATAATTATCCCCTTGTACAATTCCATTGTATTATAAAAATAATGTGCTAAGGTTTGCCTTTAGGATGTTTACAATGCTTGTTGGTTTGTACGGTGCAGGACAAAAACTTTGGCTGTAGTGCGCGATTTTACATTTTTAACTTGAAGGTCAAATGGTTCTGATTATTTTTGCACTGTATTTATGTACAAATTGTTTATTGTTCCTAATTTTGGTAGAAGTTTTGGAGTAACAGAAGTATGGTGAATGTTCAGATTGCTACAGACTGTTCTGTTTTTGATAGATTCTGTTTTTGATGCATAGTTTGCTTGTTTTGATGAATCTATCAATTTATATTAGTGGATTAAGCCATGGAAAAGTTATATTACAGTAGACACAATGCAAAAAAAATATGAATTGGTTTGAAACAGTACTTAGAGTGGCGATTTTCTTTATTATACTAATGGATCTTACCGAGTTTTCTATTGAAGTTTTGTGTGGATGAAGTGTCTAATCGAGGAGGTCTCGATATGAGGAAAAGGAAGAGAGGCAAGAGCTCAAGCTTGGGGATGCCCGAGGCACCCCAAGTAAATATTCAAGGAGACTCAAGCATCTAAGCTTGGGGATGCCCCGGAAGGCATCCCCTCTTTCTTCAACAAGTATCGGTATGTTTTCGTATTCGGTTCATTCATGCGATATGTGCAAGTCTTGGAGTGTCTTTTGCATTTAGTTTTCACTTTTCTTTTATGCACCATGATGGTATGAGTTAGTCCTTGGTTGATTTATAGAATGCTCATTGCACTTCACTTAAATCTTTTGAGTATGGCTTTATAGAATGCTTCATGTGCTTCACTTATATCATTTGAAGTCTGGATTGCCTGTTTCTCTTCACATAGAAAACCGCCATTTGTAGAATGCTCTTTTGCTTCATTTATATTTGTTAGAGCGTGGGCATATCTTTTGTAGAAAGAATTAAACTCTCTTGCTTCACTTATATCTATTGAGAGAGATGACAGGAATTGGTCATTCACATGGTTAGTCATAAAATCCTACATAAACTTATAGATCGCTGAATATGATATGTTTGATTCCTTGAAATAGTTTTGCGATATAAAGATGTGATATTAGAGTCATGCTAGTGGGTGGTTGCGGATTGTAGAGACACTTGTGTTGAGGTTTGCAAGTCCCGTAGCATGCACGTATGGTAACCGTTGTGTGACAAATTTGAAGCATGGGGTGTTTCTTTGATTGTCTTCCTTATGAGTGGCGGTTGGGGACGAGCGATGGTCTTTTCCTACCAATCTATCCCCCTAGGGGCATGCGTAGTAGTACTTTGCTTCGATGGCTAATAAATTCTTGCAATAAGTATGTGAGTTCTTTATGACTAATGTTGAGTCCATGGATTATACACACTTTTACCTTTCCATCATTGCTAGCCTCTTTGGTACCGTGCATTGCCCTTTCTCACCTCGAGAGTCGGTGCAAACTTCGCCGGTGCATCCAAACCCCGTGATATGATACGCTCTATCACACATAAGCCTCCTTATATCTTCCTCAAAACAACCACCATACCTACCTATTATGGCATTTCCATAGCCATTCCGAGATATATTGCCATGCAACTTCCATCATCATCATATACATGACTTGAGCATTCATTGTCATATTGCCTTGCATGATCATAAGATAGCTAGCATGATGTTTTCATGGCTTGTCCGTTTTTTGATGTCATTGCTATGCTAGATCATTGCACATCTCGGTACACCACCAGAGGCATTCATATAGAGTCATATCTTTGTTCTAGTATCGAGTTGTAAGTAAATAAAAGTGTGATGATCATTATTATGGAGCATTGCCCCATGAAAAAAAAGAAAAAAGAAAAAAAGGAAAGGCCAAAGAAGCCTAAATAAAAAAGGGGGCAAAGAAGCCCACCAAAAAAAGGAAAAGAAAGAAAAGAAAAAAAGAAAGAAGGGGGCAATGTTATTATCCTTTTACCACACTTGTGCTTCAGAGTGGCACCATGTTCTTCATATAGAGAGTCTCCTATGTTATCACTTTCATATACTAGTGGGAATTTTCATTATAGAACTTGGCTTGTATATTCCAACGATGGGCTTCCTCAAATGCCCTATCTTCATGAGCAAGCAAGTTGGATGCACACCCACTTAGTTTTCAGTTTGAGCTTTCATACACTTATAGCTCTTAGTGCATCCGTTGCATGGCAATCCCTACTCCTCGCATTGATATCAATTGATGGGCATCTCCATAGCCCATTGATTAGCCGCATCAATGTGAGACTTTCTCCCTTTTTGTCTTCTCCACATAAACCCCACCATCATATTCTATTCCACCTATAGTGCTATATCCATGGCTTGCACTCATATATTGCTCGGCTTGTCATCGGGATTGTGCATGATGGGGGCATTTTGTGTGACGAAAATGAAGCATGGCCAAACTATATGATTTTGTAGGGTAAGCTTGCTTTGGCCATGTTGTTTTGAAAAGACATGATTGCTTTATTAGTACGCTTGAAGTATTATTGTTTTTATGTCAAATGATAGACTATTGCGTTGAATCACTCGTGTCTTAATATTCATGCCATGATTAGACATATGATCAAGATTATGCTAGGTAGCATTCCACATCAAAAATTATCTTTTTTATCATTTACCTACTCGAGGACGAGCAGGAATTAAGCTTGGGGATGCTGATACATCTCCATCGTATCTATAACTTTTGATTGTTCCATGCCAATATTATTCAACTTTCATGTACTTTTGGCAACTTTTTATACTATTTTTGGGACTAACATATTGATGCAGTGCCCAGTGCCAGTTCCTGTTTGTTGCATGTTTTATGTTTCGCAGAAACCCAATATCAAACGGAATCCAAACGGGATAAAAATGGACGGAGATTTATTTTGGAATATTTGGGATTTTCCGGAGGAAGAATCGACGCGAAATCGTGCCCGAGGTGGCCACGAGACAAGGGGGCGCGCCCTCCCCCCTGGGCGCGCCTGGCACCCTCATGGGCCACCCATAAGGCGGTTGATGCTCTACTTTTTCTGCAGTAAAGCTAATTTTATGGGAAAAATCTGGGCGAAAGATTCACTCCAATCGGAGTTACGGATCTCCGGATATAAAAGAAACGGTGAAGGAGAAGGATCTGGGAACGCAGAAACAGAGAGAGACAGAGAGGCAGATCCAATCTCGGAGGGTCTCTCGCCCCTCCCACGCCATGGGGGCCAAGGACCAGAGGGGAAACCCTTCTCTCATCTAGGGAGAAGGTCAAGGAAGAAGAAGAAGAAGGGGGGCTCTCTCCCCCTTGCTTCCGGTGGCGCCGGAATGCTGCTGGGGGCCATCATCATCATCGCAATCTACACCAACACCTCCGCCATCTTCACCAACATCTCCATCACCTTCCCCCTTCTATATTCAACGGTCCACTCTCCCGCAACCCGCTGTACCCTCTACTTTAACAGGGTGTTTTATACTTCAAATTATTATCCAATGATGTGTTGCCATTCTATGATGTCTGAGTAGATTTTTGTTGTCCTATCGGTGATTGATGAATTACTATGATTGGTTTGAGTTGCATGTTTTATTATTGGTGTTGTCCTATGGTGCTCTCCGTGTCGCACAAGCGTGAGGGATTCCTGCTGTAGGGTTTGCAATATGTTTATGATTTGCTTATGGTGGGTGGCGTGAGTGACAGAACCACATACCCGAGTAAGTAGGTTGTTTGCGTATGAGATAAAGGGGACTTGGTACTTTAATGCTATGGTTGGGTTTTACCTTAATGATCTTATTAGTTGCGGATGCTTGCTAGAGTTCCAATCATAAGTGCATATGATCCAAGAAGAGAAAGTATGTTAGCTTATGCCTCTCCCTCAAATAGAATTGCAATTGTGATTACCGGTCTAGTAAAGTAGTCAATTGCTTAGGGAAAATTTCACAACTCCTACCACCACTTTTCCACACTCGCTATATTTACTTTATTGCTTCTTTATCTAAACAGCCCCTAGTTTATATTTATGTGTTCTTTATTATTTTCCAAGTCTATCCAACAACACCAACAAAGTACTTCTAGTTTCATACTTGTTCGAGGTAAACCGAATGTCAAGCGTGCGTAGAGTCGTATCAGTGGCAGATAGGACTTGAGAGATTATTTGTGCTACCTTTAGCTCCTCGTTGGGTTCGACACTCTTACTTATCGAAAGAGGCTACAATTATCCCCTACACTTGTGGGTTATCATGGACACACTTAAAGAGAAGGAGGCCGACAACGATAATGATATGCCTGTCAATGAACCTCCCAAGCGTCGGCGTCAGAAGCGCCGATCTCGATCCGGCAAAAGGAAAAACATCAACATTGTCACGGACGACGGTGATAATCCGGACCAAGCCGAGGACCGCGCTGACCCAGCGTTGGAGCAGGACGTGCAAGAGGACGGGGAACATAGTCCGGGGATGTTGTCCGACCACAGCGATGTCGAAGATAGCAATTATCAACCTATCTCTGAAGAGGAGACCAGCCTGGGCGACAACGAATTCGTCGTCCCGGAAGAACCATTAGAACAAGAACGCCTCCATCAAAGGCTTATCGCCACTACAAGGAGCCTGAAGAAGCAGAAGCAGTGGCTCAAAGCAGCACAGGATACGCTAAACGACAGATGGAACGAAGTGCTAGACGCCGAGGAAAAATACGGTTGTAATCGCCAAACAAAGAGCTATCAAAAGTGTAAGTTGCTGCACGAATTCGATGACGAGGCTATTGCGCCTATACCGCCGAAAAAATATGTCCGACAAGTCGGACCGACCACCTCGTGGTCGAGACAGAGCGGCTAGCAATGCCGCACACAAGCCTGCACCCCGTCCCCGTAAAGGAAGGGAGGTAGCGGCTCAGGACCAGAAACACGATCTACATGAGGACCTGAACAAAAAGGCTGGCAAAACCAGGTCCATCTACGGATCTAGGGAACGTGCTCCTACAGGGGATAATGATTATCAAACCAAATATGCCGGTCATTTACCAGTTCGGAACCAATACCAAACATTACAACCATCGGACCCACACCACGACATAGCCAAATATAGGGGTGCCGCACACCCCCTGTGCTTCACCGATGAGGTGCTGGAACACGATTTTCCAGAATGGTTTAAACCCGTAAACATCGAGGCATGCGATGGAACGACAGACCCTGCAGTTTGGATAGAAGACTTTATTCTTCACATCCACATGGATCGCGGAGATGATCTCCACACCATCAAATACTTACCCCTCAAGCTGAAAGAACCTGCTCGGCACTGGCTGAAAAGCCTCCCTGAAAACTCCATTGGAAGCTGGGAAAACTAGAGGATGCTTTTCGGGCCAATTTCCAAGGGACCTATGTCCAGCCCCCGGATGCAGACGATCTAAGTCACATAATCCAACAACCCGGAGAATCGGCCCGTATGCTTTGGAACCGGTTTCTCACTAAGAAGAACCAAATCATCAATTATCCAGACGCCGAAGCCTTAGCAGACTTCAAACACAGTGTCCGGGATGAATGGCTAGTCAGACACCTTGGCCAGGAGAAGCCAAGGACAATGGCAGCTTAACCACACTCATGACCTGCTTTTGTGCGGGTGAGGACAGCTGGTTAGCCCGTAGCAACACCAGTGATCCCGACACATCTGAGGTCAGGGATGGCAATGGAAAATCACGACGCAACAAAAACAAACGTTGGAACAATGAAGAAAGCCCAGAAAATACAGCGGTAAACGCCGGATTCAGGGGCTCCAGACCCGGTCAACGGAAGAAGCCATTTAAAGGCAATAAAGATGGTCCATCCATCCTGGATAAAAAGCTAGACAGGCCCTGCCAGATCCACGGCAACCCTGCTAAACCTGCGAATCATACCAACCGTAGTTGTTGGGTCTTCAAGTAGGCCGGTAAACTCAACGCCGAACACAAGGGGAAGGGACTTCAGAGCAAAGACGAGGACGAATGTTGCTAGCCGAACACGGGGGGACAGAAGAAATTTTCGCCGGAGATCAAAACAGTGAACATGATCTATGTCACTCATATCCCAAAAGGGAACGCAAATGCGCACTCCGAGATGCCTATGCCGTTGAGCCCGTCGCCCCCAAATTCAACCCATGGTCGGCCTGTCCGGTCGCCTTTGATCGTAGGGATCATCCGACTAGTATCCGTCACGGGGGTTCGGCTGCCCTAGTGCTCGACCCAATAATCGACGGATACCACCTCACTCGAGTCCTTATGGATGGCGGCATCAGTCTCAATCTGATATACCAGGACACAGTCCGCAAGATGGGGGTAGAACCGTCAAGAATCAAGCCAAGCAGCACTACCTTTAAAGGAGTTATACCGGGCATAGAAGCCCGCTGCATGGGCTCTTTAACATTGGAGGTTGTATTCATCTCTCCCGATAACTTTCGAAGCGAAGAACTAATCTTCGACATAGCTCTGTTCTGAAGTAGCTATCATGCACTACTCGGAAGAACGGCCTTCGCCCGTTTTAATGCAGTCCTGCATTGTGCTTATCTAAAGCTCAAAATGCCTAGACCACGTGGCGTCATTACGGTCAGCGGAAATATAGAGCGCTCTCTTCGTACAGAATAATACACGACGGCTCTAGCAGTCGAAGCACAAAACGACCTATTCAAGCCGAGCAGCTCATCGATCGTTAAGACCGCAGACACAGCTAAACGTATTCGGTGCACACCTCAGTGCGACAGCTTAGATAAACCCGAGCTCAATTAGTAGCTACGCCCCCATCGACCGCCCCATAAGGAGATAGCACACGTGCCACGTATACACAAATATACACTCAAAATTCCTTGGGCGGCGCCGGGGGCACACTGCACACAAAAAGTCCATAGTTTGGCTCGACCCTATTCGAACTCCAGAAGTTATCTATCACAGTTCATTAAAACAAACCAGCTTTACTTATGGCCACACCAGATTCTTTTACCTGGTTTTTTCCTTTTTACAGATGGCCATCACACTATACCCTTCAAGGACACTTCACAACAGAAAACGGCGCAGACGTGCAACAGGGCCCCGCATTAAGGTTTCTTTTTTAGATTAAGACCACGTGTAAACCTTTTTATCTCTTTTTGTTTTATACTTTCCTGGCATGTAAAGTGTCCAAGAAAGATATTGGCATTACCTATAAATATACGACTCACCGTACTAAAAGTGGATGATATAGAAGCAACTTGGTTCATATTGAGTTTTGAGATTTATTCTCTCACCACCTGCATTCTTTCCCCATGTCAGATTGCCATACGTGCCTTGATACCAGGGTCTATTACCAGGGGCTGTATTCAGCCCAGTATATATTGAAAAGTATGAACACCTGTAGGGAGTGTTTGGCGTCGCGAGTTTGGCCTTATATGCATCAACTCTGAATCATGTCTTTGGTCAATAGTTGGGTTGCCCGGCTCCTGTGCTTACTACCTTACGTTCTGCTCTATCGACTGGGGTAGTAAAGGGAGAACTACTGTGATTGTGTCCCGGTTCATCCGGATGAGCACCTCAGTAGAGAAAGCCGAAAACTGACTGTCATGATGCGGCGAGAGCTGGTCAACCACTCAATGACTCAACAGATTCTTCGCGATTCCTTCTGCATTAACGAAGGACCTTTTTTCAATCACGTATCTAAACGCACCGTATTCGGATAACTGCGTACATACTAGGGGCTATATCATAGACCCACCGTCAAACTCCTATGGCTAAGTGAAAGTGTTAAAGCCCTATAGTCTGATTGCCTGGTTTGCCGCATTGGCACCTCCTTAATGGACCAAGATGTTGGGTCAAGAGTGATCAAATGCTTTTCCGAACACCCCAGTGTTATACGCAAGAGGGGCTGAAGCCGACGACTCGTACACTTTCAGATTATATACAAACCGCCGCACATGAGGCATCAAAAACTTTTTCAGGCAAAAGTACAAAAACATAGCCTTAAATATATCATAATATTGTTTTTACAGTTTCAATACAACTTCAATCGAACATAATACCTTTCGAGCACTGACCCTCTATTAAGCGGGCACCCTCTAAGACATCTTCAAAATAATGTTCTGGCACGTGATAGTCCTTGCCCTCGGGTGGACTATTTGTTGCAATATCACTGGCCTTCATCTTCGCCCAGTATGTCTTGACACGGGCAAGGGCCATCCATGCACCTTCTATGCACGTTGACCGCTTTACAGCATCGATACGGGGTACCGCATCAGCAAGTCACTGCACCAAACCAAAATAACTATTCGGAATTGGCTCAGCTGGCCACAGTCGGGCTACGACATCCCTCATGGCGGATCCGGATAGCTTGTCGAGCTCGGCCCACAGGGTCATTTGTTCGTTCAACAACAATGGACGCTTTGGCATGCTAAATTGTGACCAGAAAAGCTTTTATGTAGCGTGTCCTTCTTGCGCCTGGAAAAACTGCGTCGCATCGAAGACACTCTTTGACAAGTCCAACAATGTGTCTGGAGAACTCCACACCTGATTAACCGGGCATATTTTGGATCGCCAAATTTAGTTTGAAGTAAGGAGGGCTTACCAGCCGCGATCTCCCCAGCTTGCCGGATCTCCTCTCGAGCCGCTCTAGACTAAGACCGTGCTTCTCTCGCCTCTTGTAAGGCCTTGTCAAGATTAGCCATTTTTTCTTGGTTATCTTTTTCGAGCAATCCGCATCGGCCAGTGGCATCCTTTAGCTCCAGCGCCATAGTGGATATTCTCTCCTTGCACTGGTGCCGGGAAGCCTGTTCGGCCTTCAATTCGGCAACCACATTTTTGGCAACCGCATTACTCATCCTGGCTTGCTCCTTGGCCTGGGCAAGTTCAGTATCACACCCATTTCATAATACTAGCATGAACTGAGTGCCCCAAATACATACGTTGAGCCTTGTCGAGCAGCTTGTTAATAAGCTGATGTCATCATCCGCTACATCAACTTTCTGCTTTAGATGTGCTACCTCTGTAGCTTGGGAAGTTGCCACGGATGAAACAAATTGTATTTCAATTAGTCAGATCATTTCATGGGATATATTTTTGATCCTCCGATCTCCTCCCTTTGGACATCAACCAGAGTCTCAGGGGCTACTATCTATACACAGGTGCATTTTGCATTTATAACACAAATAAACTTACATTACGTACCTCAAAGCCTCTTAGCAGGCTCGTAAAGGCTTCATTAAATCCGCTTTTCATGGATCGAACCTTCTCGGCCACCGTACCCAGCAAGGTATAATGTTCCTCTAATATGGATGTACGTCGTAATGTGTCCATCAATGTATCCGGCGCCTCCAGATCTAGAGCAGGTTGCGCCATCTCTCGGACATTGGATAGTCCGAGACTTTTGTTGTTGGTCCCCGTAGGGGCCGCACACCCTGGACCGTAGTGATGGTGTCCTGGACTAGGGGGTACTCACCACGTTGTCTCCCAATCAATTATATTGGGCCAAGGACCCTCGTGGCCGTATACTCATGGGCCAGTTCGGACAACTGACGCATACAAGTACGATTCCACAAGACTTGGTGATCAAGACAAGGACTCCTCCCCACCGGCGTATTCGGCTAGGACTCTTGTTATCCTAGGCCTCTGGAACATTATATAAACCGTGGCCAGGCTAGTCGATAGATCATTATGAGATTACTCATCATACCTCTAGGGTTTAGACCACAACATATGATCTCGGGGTAGCTCAACTCTTGTAACCCCTATACTCATTAAAGTCAATCAAGCAGCATGTAGGGTATTATCTCATCAAGAGAGCCCGAAGCTGGGTAAAATCCCGTGTTCATGTTACCATCGATCCTAAGACGCACAGCTTGGGACCCCCTACCCCAGATCCGCCGGTTTTGACACCGATATTGGTGCTTTCATTGAGTGTTCCGCTGTGTGATCGGCAAGAGGATCAATGGCTCGACTACAGATCAACTGCGACCTCGACTTCCTAATCACCGGCTTGACTGGTCACCTTGGCTTGACCAAGGATTGTGCCCTGCCTACGGTGGTCATGTTCAGACGAGGGCCTTCATCAACACCAACTCCGATCTGTATCAAGATCATGGAGGAATCATCCATGGAGCTCGGGGGCTCAACGTCAACATTGCCCTCGGGTGATTGTGCTGTTTTTCTGGACAACAAACTCGTATCCACCGCCACTACCTCCTCGAGTGTCGCTTAAACGATTTCTTCGGTGGAATTATGCAGAATTAAGTCTACAACAACCCTTCAAAATTTCATCGAGTTCCGATGGAGGAATCTCCGGCAATCTCCGATATATTGGAGCCCTGTTGAATCTCGACGAGAACCTGGACGAGTTTGGAGTGTGGTGTCCAGCATCTAGCTCGGACGTCCTTTGGAAGATCCAACCATTAATCGGCTGCGGAATTCCTATATGTACCACCTGTCAAAAATTCATCTCGATCCGACCGTCCAAAGTCCGGGAACCTTCCGATTAGCGCATCACTTTTCGGATCTGTTTTCTGCGCGAGAACAAATCCGACCCGAGTTCATCTTCTTTATGAACGGGATTTCGGACATCCTTTTTGAAGGAAGTTTTTGTATGGGGTATTGTGTTTTATTCTCAAACACATTCCATTAATATTAAAAGTATTTTTACAATACGATCTTCACCATCGCGCCGGTGTCAAACCGGCTCGACAACATCACTCCACGGCGGGCGACCTGTGTTAGACACGTCGTCGCTTTGTTGAGCCGAGCTCATCTTCTTCGGATCGTCATCTCGATCAGCCGAACAATAGTTCGGCATCGCAAAGGATAAATCGTCACCAACATCGCCGCTACATGGATTACATGGAGCGGGCACACCGGCATCGCCGCACGGTCACTTCATCAAGCCAGCTTTGACCACGTCACAAGTTACGACCTAGGTCGGCATGCCCGCACTGTTGCCTCTTCGAGCCAATGTCCGTCACACCGAACTGCTTCAACACCTCGGCTGACATGGCAGCTGCAACAACTCCTCACCGGCCTGCTCCGTCACCTCGGCTAGACCGGAGACTTGGCTATTTCTTCATCAACATACTCCGGTGACTTCGGCGTCACTCGCCGACCAGCTTCGTCACGTTAGCTGGACCAGGGGCTTTGCCTCGGCAGGCTAACCTTTGCCAGCATCGCCATACCGTCGCTTTATCGCCCATCAGGCAATGGGTGTGTGGATCGATTCCCAATTTTGGAGTCGCTTTTCTTCGGACTACTACAACAAATAAACCAGGTGCTATTAATCCTAACAATTTTTGCTTGTTGGGCTTATTTTTCTTAAAGTATTATTACTCTGGTTGGTTCCATCATCTGTACATAGGTCTATCAAATGGCGGCCACATTAAAAACGGTCGCGTGGTGGTTCGGTCAATTTCCGTACATAGTTCGGTGAATGCCACATTCGAAACTCAGACCACCCTGCAAATTCAGGCTTTGTCACGCATGTTGGTGTCAAAACCGGCGGATCTCGGGTAGGGGGTCCCGATCTGTGCATCTTAGGCTGATGGTAACAGGAAGCAAGGGACACGATGTTTACCCAGGTTCGGGCCCTCTCGATGGAGGTAAAACCCTACTTCCTGCTTGATTAATATTGATGATATGAGTAGTACAAGAGTAGATCTACCACGAGATCATAGAGGCTAAACCCTAGAAGCTAGCCTATGATGGTTATGATTGTAATTGTGACCGGCCTTCTAAGGACCAACCTCTCCGGTTTATATAGACACCGGAGAGGGCTAGGGTTTACATGGAGTCGGTTACAAGGAAGGAAACACAATATCCGGATCGCCAAGCTTGTCTTCCACGCAAAGGAGAGTCCCATCCGGACACGGGACGGAGTCTTGAGTCTTGTATCTTCACGCTCCAATAGTCCGGATGATGTATATAGTCCGGCTATCCGGATACGCCCTAATCCAGGACTCCCTCAGTAGCCCCTGAACCAGGCTTCAATGACGATGAGTCCGGCGCGCAGTCTTGTCTTCGGCATTGCAAGGCGGGTTCCTTCTCCGAATACTCCAAAGTTATTATCGAACACATAGACCGTGTCCGGATCTGCAAAATGATCTTTACATACCACCATAGAGAGAATGCTATTTCAGCTGACAACTTTTCTAGACAACGTGATATGTCATTACGGTCGGGTCATTATTCGAACCGTTTTCCCACAACGAGCCACAACGCGTATTGCGAGGCGGTTTCCTTGACATGTCTTGTAAAAGCAGAGATCGTGTCCCCTTATCACGGGATTCTCATCAATACGGGTATGGGTAATCCCACCGCGCCATCAATCGTGGCACTTGGGAAGTAAGCGATTCTCAACGGGCAAGTGAGGAGGCGCACCGCTTTCGTCGCCTCTATAAAGGGATAAAGGATCCCCATTTTCGCCCACGCCTTCCTCCTCCTTTGCTCATCCTTGCCTCCTCGAGCTCGAGCGCCCTAGTCCAAGTCTTCTTCGCACAACTGAATATGTCTGGAGCAGGAGACAAGTGGGTGGCTTCCACCGTGAAGGAGAAGCATATCGCGAATCTTCGGGCAGCCGGATACTTGACCGTAGACATAGCACACCGGCTACCGACGACGGGCAGGTCATTCCAACCCCGGGACCCCACGAGAGGGTAGTGTTTCTCGCCCACTTCATCCATGGACTGGGAATTCCGCTTCATCCCTTCGTCCGCGGGCTCATGTTCTACTACGGGCTAGATTTCCATGATCTAGCCCCAAACTTCGTCCTCAACATCTCGGCGTTTATCATCGTATGTGAGGCCTTCCTCCGCATGCAGCCTCACTTTGTCTTGTGGCTTCAAATCTTCTGCGTGAAGCCAAAGATCGTGAGCGGCCAGCAAGCGGAGTGCGGAGAGGCCATGGTGGGTAAGATTCCTAACGTCACCTGGCTTGACGGCTCCTTCACGGAGACCATGAAAGGGTGGCAATCGGGGTGGTTCTACATCACCGAGCCATGCGACGCCAACTGGGTGGCGGCCCCCGAATTCCGATCTGGAACCCCCATGTGGCTCACCTCCTCGGAAAAGAAGGGCCTGGCCTGGGGCGAACCTGCGGAGCTGAACGGACTCCAAAACTGCATCAAGAATATGAAGTACAAGATCATCAAGCTTGTCAACGTGATCCAGGTCATGCTCGTTCGCCGGATTCTTCCGTGCCAAAGGCGGGTGTTTAATCTGTGGGAGTTCGTCCCGACCGAACACCAGACGCTTCGAAAGCTCTATGGCATGAAGCACAAAGACGCATGGAAGGCACTGTTCAAGGCCTCCGAAGTACCTCCTCCCGTATCCGAGGACCGTGGACTTCATGTCACGCGGCCTCCTCGTCCGGTGAGTTTTCTGACTATCACCAGATTCAGTTCTTCCCAATGTATTTGTGGGGGAGTCTTAAGTAATTGTGCATATTTGATCAGGATTATGTGGAGACAGCGGAGCGGATTGACTGTCCAGCTCCGCTACCTGAAGGTCCAGCCGATGCTCTCCTGACGGAGATGCTAGTACACGCGCCCTACAAGGCACCAGAGAAGAAGGCCGAAAAGAAGGCCCTGGGGACCAGGAAGGGTCTTCGGCGTAAAGTTGTACCGAAGGCCTCGTCCAAAGACGACGAGGCACACTCCTCCCCTTTAGGGGAGGAAGAAGAAGAAGAGGCCGCCCCATCTGGAGAGGAAGGGGGGCCTAATAAGGCGGACCAGGCGGCCATGACAGGCTCCCGGCGCAAGGCCGTCATACCCTCGTCGTCCGACAACGACGAGGCAGATTCCTCCCGCAGAGACGGGGGAAACGAGAAGAAACTCTACCTCCCCACACTAGGGGTGGGAGAAAAAGAGGAAAGCCACCCCGGAGGGGGGGGGGCTGGGACGTCCAAGAAGGGAAAGGCATCCCATCCGGACTACTCCACCACCACCCGATAGCGAGGCGGGGTGGCTGCCCAAGGGGAAGCCCCTAGCATGATCGTAAGTATCCACACTCTATTGTGATTTTGCTTCATAGTCTTATTATAACGCCAAACTTGTATACAGTCCAGCCAGGGTCCATCCCGAGGTGTCGTCTTCAGATGGGTCCTTGAGCGATTCAGCGATGAACTCGCTTCCGACGGCCACTACTCCTCAGCCTGCGGATGACACATAGGTGTTGTCCCAAAGGCTCCCAAAGCGGGGGCAGGTGACTCTGGAGGCGCCTCAAGATGGAATTCCAGACATCGGACACGCGGGGTTCAAGATCCCCGCGGATTATGTTGATGAGAGCCGCAGTAAGCCGGGCTCTCAGCCGAATACTGTTCCGGAACCTCCAGTGGTTCCAGACTCAGGCGGGCAGCCCCTCGTTAGGGAAGGCGAGCCGTATGTGCCGAGGACTTCCGCTATGCCCGAGGCGTCGGATTGTCTGCTGGAAGCGCTTCGTGGCGCTTCCATGGATGAAGAGCACCGTACTCTTATGAGTGCGGTGATTCAGAAGGTTTTGTCCGTCAAGAGCGGACTAACCGAAGCTTGCACCAGCCTCCTGACAGGCTTTGAGGTAAGTAATAAAAATGTGTGAAATTACCACCCGATAGGTAGTAGCCCCTGATACTCTGTTTGGTGTTCGGAAAGAAAAACCAAACGGAGGGTCAATTATAATCCGCAGAAGTCTAATAATAAGTGTGAATGTGAATAATCAGGTTGTGCTGCTTGCCGCTGCTGTCCGCACAACTAAGATCGCCGGACTAAAATGGGATCTGGAGCAGGCGCAGGGAGAGCTCGACCTCGCGAAGAGACAGCTCGAAGAGAACAAAGGTGAGTGATTCCCTGCTCTCATATAATGAAGGATAGATAAAATTGGTTATTCTAACAACGAAGCGTCGTGATTTTGTAACAGGGGCCACCACCGAAGTGACGTCTCTGAAGAAAGCGGTGTCCGAGGCCGAAGGCAAGGCGGCCTTGGAACGCAAGGAGCGCGAAAAGCAAGGTGCTAGAGTGGGCGAGGTACAGCAAGAGCTCCAGGAGCTCGGCAAGAAGTTCGAGTCCGTGGAGCATGAGCTTTAGGTGAAAGAGACCGAGCTTGCGAAGGCCCTTGCTAGTATAAAAGACGCCAAGGATGAAGCTGAGAAGGCACAACAGGAAATCCAGGAGGCCAAAAAGATATCGGCGGGTAAGAAATTCTTTATGCAAAGCAAGCATGTGGAGGAGGCGTTTCTTTTACTTACCCGAACTCGGAGCTCTCTAGGGGCATTCGTAGATCTGCCATGTAGCGTATCAGATGCCGCGGAGTTCTACCATGCCGAGGAGGGGAGCGCGACGGAGAAGCTGTTCTGGTCTCAGTATGCTGGGGCCGAATATCCAACGCCTCTGAGTGACCAACTGAAGCAGTTGGTTGAACTCCAAAGGGCGGCCGAAGTGGCTATGAAGGATTTCATAGTCTGGATGTGGCCTGGTGAACCTAAGCCCACTAGCTACTTCGGCCTGATCAAGCGGATGGTGAATGCCTGTCCGCGGCTTGAAGTTATCAAGCGATCCGGTTGCATTGAGTGTGCCCGCGCAAAGGTGCATTGGGGCAAGCTGGATGCGGAGAAGCTGGTGAAGGACGGGCCACCGGAGGGCAAGGCGCATCGCTATCCCGAGAAGTATGATGATGGCGTTATGAAGGGCGCTCATCTCGTGGCCGATGAATGTACCAAGGACACAATCCTTGAGTAAATGTACTTCTGTCATTGTTGTAATATAAGGACGAAGTTACTTGCGCTATGTAGCATTGTTTGATTTAAAATATTACCTTCTGTGCGGCTGTTTATAAAATTCTGAAAGTAGGCCAGTCGTCGGCTTCCGCCCCCACGTAACTAGTACCGGGGTGTTCCTAGAAAAACCCGCATACTCTTTATCCAATTTTTTGGTCCCTTAAGAAGGTATCTAGCGCAGCGAACAAGGCAATCGGACTATGCGGCTTTATAACTTTCACTTAGCCATAGAAGTCTACAATTTTAAAATTCGGTGAAGCCCCTAGAATTCGGAAGACCGAATTGGGGCGCTATATACGCCTAAATCGGACGAGGCCGATTCCTCGCCTAAAGCGGAAAAAATCTTTAAGGATTTTAAGACCTCGCGAACAACCAGCTCTCGCCACATCATGCCGGTCAGTTTTCGGCTTTCTCTACTGAGGTGCTCGTCCGGAGGAATCGGGACACAATCGCAGTAGTTCTCCCTGCGCTACCTTATCCAATATAATGGAACGTAAGGTACCAAAACAAGGGAGCCGGGCTAACCCAACTGTGGATCCAAGACATGATTCGGAGCTGATGCATATAGTGCTATAAGTTCGGGGTGCCACACTGTTGAAAGTGTTCGGACTTTGCTTGCCGTATTGCGGGGCGCCATAAGAAGCCCCTGGCAAAATAAACGTACCAAAGTGTACGGATGCAATAGTAAATAAACATTTATAGAAAAAATGTGCATATAGGAATAATAAGCTGGCACTATATATGATCTCCCATTGATGAATAATACGTTTAAGCATATGTTTACAATGGGTGCGTTTAAGCAGAAGTAAATAGGACTATTTAACATGTCCTATCCAAGGGCAGGCTGCGTACAGGTATATAAAACAGGTATAACGATCGTGAATAGATTCCACCTGGGTATTTCCTTTTGTGCGCAAAGCCTATTGCCTCCTTGGTTTTCTCCCCTGTGTAAGTCCGACAATCTGGCTCTTCTGAAGAGGCTGCCCTAAAGCAATGTCCCGAAAGATAAAAAGGGAGGGTGATGAAAGTCTGTTGTGGTGATACCGCACTGTTGACCGAGTCACTGCTGCGCCTCCGCCTGTGCCCATGGTATTTTGAATGCATAATTATGTATGCGTGGCAGGAATGCTACTTTGATGGGGCTTGAGGGAGGCCAGACTGCTAGTCATGCTCTTGGCGTGCCTGGTGATCCTGTTGCGGGGTGCTCTGGACTCACTTGACGGTGCTCGAGGTTGTTGTCGCCGGATTGGTGGTTTGTCGGAGGAGGCCGCATTGTACTTCCGCCGCGAGGGCTATAGTATGCTCTTCTGTACGGAGAGAGCGGTCCATGTTTCCGTTGAATGTTATGACCCCGCGCGGGCCTGGCATTTTGAGCTTCAGGTTTGTATAGTGTGGTACCGCATTGAATCTAGCGAATGCGGTTCGTCCGAGCAGTGCGTGGTAACCACTACGGAAAGGGACGATATCGAAGATTAACTCTTTGCTTCAAAAGTTATCCGGAGATCCGAAGACCACTTCCAATGTTATAGAGCCCATACAACGGGCCTCTACTCCAGGAATTACACCTTTAAAGGTGGTTTTGGTGGGCTTGATCCTTGAAGGGTCGATGCCCATTTTGCGCACTGTTTTCTGATAAAGCAGGTTCAGGCTGCTGCCTCCCTCCATAAGGACTCGTGTGAGGTGAAATCCATTTATGATTGGGTCTAGAACCAATGCGGCCGAACCGCCGTGACGGATGCTGGTAGGGTGATCCCTACGATCAAAGGTGATCAGACAGGCTGACCATGGGTTGAATTTTGGGGCGACTGGCTCCATCGCGTAGACGTCCCCTAGTGCTCGCTTCCGTTCCCTTTTGGGGATGTGGGTAGCGTAGATCATGTTGACCGTTTTCACCTGGGGGGAAATTTCTTCTGTCCCACCGTGTTGGGATGCTGGGGCTCTTCGACATCATCGCTGTGCAGCCCCTTGTCCTGGTTTTCGGCGTTTATTTTACCGTCCTGTTTGAACACCCAACAGTCTCTATTAGTGTGGTTGGCTGGCTTGTCTGGGGTGCCATGAATTTGGCACGGGCGTTCCAGTATGCGGCCCAGACTGGACGGTCCCTGATTGTTTCGTTTGAACGGTTTCTTCCGCTGACCGGATTTGGATCCGGTGAATCCGGCATTGAGTGCCGTGTCTTCGATGTTGTCGCCGTTGTTCCGTCGCTTGTGTCTGTTGCGCCGTGGCTTGCCATTATTCTCACGACGTCCGAAGTGCCAGAATATGGAGTAGTGCTACTGCGAGCCAACCATCCGTCCTAGCCCGCGCAAAAGCGGGTCATTAGTGTTGTGAGAGCTGCCATGGACTTGGGTTTCTCCTGGCCGAGGTGTCGGGTGAGCCACTCATCATGGATATTATGCTTAAAGGCCGCCATGGCATCGGCATCCGGACAGTCAACTATTTGGCTCTTTTTAGTTAGGAACCGAGTCCAGAATTTCCTAGCTGATTCTCCGGGCTGTTGAGTAATGTGGCTCAAGTCATCGGCGTCCATTGGTCGCACATATGTGCCTTGGAAGTTGTCGAGGAATGTGTCTTCCAGGTTTTCCCAACTGCCAATGGAATTTGCGGGCAGGCTGTTTAGCCAGTGTCGGGTGGGTCCTTTGAGCTTGAGGGGAAGATACTTGATGGCGTGTAGATTGTCTCCGCGGGCCATGTGAATGTGGAGAAGGAAATCTTCAATCCATACCGCGGGGTCTGTTGTGCCATCGTATGATTTGATGGTTTGCACCCTTCTGGGAATTCATGATCCATCACTTCATCGGTGAAGCAGAGGGGGTCTGCAGCGCCTCTGTGCCGGGCTATGCCGCGACGCAGTCCGACTAAGTCTGGTTGATTGTGTTCGGCCCAGTCGGATTTACTGTTAGTGTATCCGGTATGACGGTTATCGTCATGTGCTGCAGCGCGCCCCCGTGATCCATAGATCGATCTTGGTTGTCCTGTGGTGTTTTCCAATTTGTCTCACAGGTCCTGAGTATTGCCCCGGGCCGTAGTAAACAGGCGCGGGGGTGCGGACTGGTATTTGGGCTGATATGCCGTTTTATCCCAGCCACGAGGTGGCCGGTCAGCCGTGTGGCGCTCGAGTCCATATTCCTCGGCTGTCAGGACTTCTGTCCATCTGTCTGTGAGCAGGTCTTGATCAGCTTGAAGCTGCTGCTGCTTCTTCTTCAGGCTCCTTGCAGTGGTAATAAGCCGGCGCTTGAAGCGCTCCTGCTCCACGGGGTCCTCAGGCACGCCGAACTCGTCGTTGCCGAGGCTAATCTCGTCTTCGGAGGGGGGCATGTAGTTGTCCTCCTCCGGATACCCATCCGTCGCCTGTTCATCTGGGCTGTCCTGCCCATCTTCCTGCTCGGCCTGCTCGAAGGCGGGCTGATCGGGGTTGTATTCATCTTCGGCACCGTCTGTATTGTTTTCGTCTCCGGTGCCGGTATTTCTGTGGCGGGGCTTGGAGCGGCGCTGGCGACGCCCATGCTTTGCTTACTTCATGGAGGGGTTATCCTCCATTGCCTCATCGCCATTGGTTTCTTTCGGAGTGTCCACCATATATATGTCATATGAAGAGGTGGCTGTCCACCGCCTCGTGGGTGGTGGTTCCTGTTTTTCTCCTACATCGTCGTCCAAACCATCGATGTCTTCGAAGTCGAAGTCCAGCATGTCGGTCAAATCATCGACCGTGGCTATGAAGTGGGTGGTGGATGGGCAACGAATTCCTTCGTCGCTAGCTTCCCACTCGAGCCGGACATAGTTCGGCCGAGAGCCTCCTGACAAAGAGAGATACCTTAATGAATTCAGCATGTCACCAAAGGGCGAGTGCTGGAAGATATCCGCAGCGGTAAACTCTGTTACTGGAGCCCAACCAGGCTTGGCAGGCTCAGGAGCGCACGGACTGGAACCTACAACCGGATACGAGTCTGGGGGTCCGGAATCATAGGCGTCCCTAGAGCTGAGGCCTGGGTTCGTCTCTAGCGCCGATGAGTGTGCGTCTTGTGGGGCGGGGTCCATCCACCCATCCTTGGGCCACACAGTCTGCTCCGGATTTAGGTCCGGGGTGCTGCAGGGGTGATATTCCGAGCACTGTCTGACAACAGGTCTAGGCCGTGCTGATCGTGACTGTCCGGCGCTCCTGGCACGGGCCAGATTCCGTCGAAGATCAAGTCTCCACAGATATCGGCCGTGTAGTTCAGGTTTCCGAACCTGACCTAGTGGCGAGGGGCGTAGCTGTCGATCTGCTCCAGATGGCCAAGCGAATTGGCCCGCAGTGGGAAGCCGCCGAACACGAAGATCTGTCTGGGGAGAAAAGTCTCACCCTGGACCGTGTTGTTGACGATTGAAGGCGCCATCAAGCCTCGCAGCAGCGACACAGAGGAACTCTCAATGAAAGCACTAATGTCGGTGTCAAAACCAGCGGATCTCGGGTAGGGGGTACCGATCTGTGCGTCTTAGGCAGATGGTAACAGGAAGCAAGGGATACAATGTTTACCCAGGTTCGGGCCCTCTTGATGGAGGTAAAACCCTACTTCCTGCTTGATTAATATTGATGATATGAGTAGTACAAGAGTAGATCTACCACGAGATCGTAGAGGCTGAACCCTAGAAGCTAGCCTATGATGGTTATGATTGTAATTGTGATCGGCCTTCTAAGGACCAACCTCTCTGGTTTATATAGACACCGGAGAGGGCTAGGGTTTACATGGAGTTGGTTACAAGGAAGGAAACACAATATCCGGATTGCCAAGCTTGTCTTCCACGCAAAGGAGAGTCCCATCCGGACACGGGACAGAGTCTTGAGTCTTGTATCTCCACGCTCCAATAGTCCGGATGATTTATATAGTCCGGCTGTCCGGATACCCCCTAATCCAGGACTCCCTCAACGCCTTCACTGCGTCACGCCGACGCCCTGCATCGACATTGGCTTCGGCGCCAGGCCACATCTCTTTAAATAAATTATTCTTGCGTAAAGCAATTATTAAAGGATTATATATATTATTATTTCCTGTACTGCATTGTTTTATCTGTGCAGGTAATCAATTTTGACCGCGTTACGTGGTCGCTACTCCGGAATGCCGAACTCCTTGCTCGGACACCTCGGGCCTGGGGGCTAGGACCTCAGCCATGCCGAGGACGGCGAACCTTGTCGGTTCAATGGGGGTCTTCGTCCCGCCAAAAGCTCGAATCGCGTCATCAACACCGAACACATTAACCAGCTAAGTTGCTTTCATGCTCAAAAACTTTTAGTTTTAAATTTTGTTCGGTTCGACCAAGAATTATACTTTTTGGCACAAAGTTGTTTGTGACAAAGTTCGTTGTCAAAACTTTGTTTGTGATGCACATATTCAAATACCCCGTTTATTTGGGGGCTCCCTTGATGGAGCTTTTCCTCTTGCATATGATTATACTTGTACGACTTCGTTCCTTGTTCGTGTATTATGACACAATATGCACCATATTGACCTAAGCGATTTGCAAGCTGGGTTGCCTTGCTCCTTTGTTTACCCCTACTTTCCCGATTGTTCGGCTAGGGAGTAAAGGGAGCACCTCTGTGATTGTCACGATCGGGTCATCCGAGCCGGACCTCAGACTGGGTGAAGCCGAAAGCTAGCGCTCTTACTGTTTTCAATAATGGTCGACACACAACGAAACTCATGAGTACAAAAAATCTATTGCACAAGTCTCATAGTAATAATGAGTAACCGAAGAAAGGTATCACTGGGGGTACTATTTTCTTCGAAGATGCTTCTTACACTTCATCGGTAATATAGCATAAGTTCCCTGAGCGCGCTTTGTCTGTTATAGCCTTATGGCCTGATTGCCTAGTTATCGGAAACACCGTCGATATTCTCGACAGGTGGAGTACATAACACTTTTCTGCCTTTAGCCGAAGAGGGAGAAGCCGACGGTCGGTTAGGACGCGTTTAAAGTTCGGGTGAACACAAATATGATATAAGTACTTCAGTACATACAATCATTATACATAAAATCCTTTTGCCCAAGTCACTTGGGGGCTCTTAAAATTTATATATGAGCTGTAAATGTGTTTTCTTCTTGGTCGATAGAAGCACATTTTTTTTCCAATTTTCGGATTGGCACCAAACACTTGACCTTGTTCGGACGTCATGTTTTTACTAGCGTTTTTTGGTTTTCCAAGCTTTTTGCACTTTTAAACTATTTGTGTGTTTTTCGCATAAGTCTCATAGACACCTTTAGAGATTCGGCAAAAACATTCTTGGATGTTGTTATATATGCATCAGTTTCGAATTGTGTCTTCGGTCAATAGTTGGGTTGCCCGGCTCCTAAGCTTGCCTCCTATGTTCCACTTTGTTCGGCTAGGTGTGCAACGGGAGAACCATTGTGATCGTACTTCCAGCTCATATGGTTAAGCACCTCAGTGGAGAAAGCGAAAAACTGACTGTCACAATAAGCGCAAACTGGTCAGCGATCCGATGACCGTGTTAAATGATGATCCATTCATAACATTGGCTGAAGTGTTTACAGCTTGACCTCTGCTGTAGCCGGACACTAATCGGGGGCTCGTAGCTAGCTTCCCTAATTTAAAGCTCCGATGACTAAGTGAAAGTTATAAAGCCAAGATATCTGATTGCCTCGTTTCCGCTAACACAACCGCCTCCAGGCACCAAGACGTCGGCTAAGGGTTGTTTGGTTATTGCAGGAACACCCTGCGTAGTATGTACAAAGGGGTAGAAGCCGATGATGGGCCACTTTCAAATGATAAACGGTCGCAATGGAGTCAAAATAAGTGTATATCATCACCATTTGTATTCATTATAAAAAAGAGTTGCCTTCCGTAATCATCGTTATAAATCCATAAATATGCATCAATTTGACTTAAGATTTTGGCCAAGCTAGGTTGCCTGGCTCCTGTGCTTACCCTACGTTCCCGATTGTTTGGCTAGGTGGTAAAGGGAGCACCTCTGTGATTGTTACTACCGGGTCATCCGAGTTAGTACCTCAGACTGGGTGAAGCCGAAAGCTAGCAATCTTAAAAGATCACATTGTTCGGCAACGATGGAAGTGAAATTTTTGGTTCATTAATACCATAGAATTCGGGAACTTTCCCCGAACTAAATTCTCAATATTTTGCTCCCACGTTGATCGGACCAGAGGTTTAACGATCATGCTTAGCATGACAACCCAAAGAAAGGAACCGATAGCGGGACTATTTTCTTTGGAAGATGTTTCTTACGTTAGAAAGTAATATAACATATCTCTCCGTGTACCTTTGTTTATAAAACCGTATGGCCGGATTGCCTTGTTTTCCATAAATCTTTGCCCTTACAACGGATTCATAAAGTAGGAAAACACTCCTCAGCTACTGGCCCAAGAGGTTGAAGATGATGGTCGGTTAACAAAGTTTTGTACAATGCGGATCCGAGCATCAATGACGTAAAGTACTTGGATACATAGAGTCATTACACATAATTTGTGATTATACTATGGATATCGATCCTTAATTCGGCCACCCGTGCCAGCATTAAGGCTCAGGGGCTACTGGGCTTTGGGCTTATGATTTACAAATATTAAAGGGGCACATCGATCCCCTGATCTAGTGTTGCCACCCGACCAGTGTCTCGGGGGCTACTGCATTGCCTATTCAATGCAGAAAATTCAAAGTGCTCAGTATTCGGCTTGACCGAACTATGCGCAAATGCGTCTTCGGACAACAATAGGTACCATATGGGCCTATCTGGCGTCAAGCTAATATAGTGCGGAAACTTCTCAAGACCCTCTCTCAAGGGCCCGTTCGCCAATCACTATTATCTCTAATATATTACACTGCGTTTTTATTCCTATGTATGCTACCGAGCTAGGAGTTGATCCTTAGGCCGATTTGGCACATCAACCTGAGTCTCAGGGGCTACTAGGAATAGCGGTTTCATGTAATCCTTTAGGTGCATCTCGGGTTTTAGACTGATACACACCTTGAGGGCTACAGGATATACATATACTGGCTATATATCTCGGCAGATAATAAATTGCACCAATCAAAACATCAGCCCGCAGTCAGGGGTGGTGCACCACCTCGGAAGCAGTACGACATAAAGCTTGGGCGCCAGTGGCTGGCTCCATAGAGGGCATTTCCGGCATTAAGCACAGCTAAACTCCTTCAACTTTTTAGAACCAAGGTGATCTATGACACCTCGGATACAGTCCGGTGTTGGAGCTTGGATATAGTCTGGCGTTGGAGATCGGATACTGTCCGGCGTTGGAGCTCGGATACAGCCCGGCGTTGGTGCTCGGCTGCAAAAGATACCTCGAATATAGTCTGGTGTTGGAGCTCGGATGCAAGAGGACACTACCGCCCGGTAACAACTTCAAACCCGAGGTGTGGCATAAAAATAATAGGGCATTGATAAAGGCAGATAACTTAAAGGGGCTCCTCGGATACCCGACGTGTAAACTCTTTGGATTTACTTCGGCGATCCTCAAGATCGAAGATAAGAAGATTTGTTGAACCAGTTTTCAAGACCGACGACCGAAGTTGAAGAACAGTTCGGAAGAATCGAGGAGCGTCCCCAACTTGAAGACCGGTTCAGGGGGTTACTGACGGTGTCCTGGACTAGGGGGTACTCACCGCGTCATCTCCCAATCAGTTAGATTGGTCCGAGGACCCCCGTGGCCGTATACTCATAGGCCAGTTCGGACAGCTACCGCATACAAGGAAGATTCCACAAGACTTGGTGATGAAGACAAGGACTCCTCCCCACCGGTGTATTCGGCTAGGACTCTTGTTATCCTAGGCCTCTGGAACATTATATAAACCGAGGCCAGGCTAGTCGATAGATCATTATGACATTACTCATCATACCTCTAGGGTTTAGACCACAACATATGATCTCGGGGTAGATAAACTCTTGTAACCCCTATACTCATTAACGTGAATCAAGCAACATGCAGGGTATTATCTCATCAACAGAGCCTGAAGTTGGGTAAAATCATGTGTTCATGTTACAATCGATCCTAAGACGCACAATTTGGGACCCCCTACCCGAGATCCGCCGGTTTTGACACCGACACCTGGGCCACTGAAGTGTTACCTTCGGGCCCGGTCTTCATGGCCCCTCGCGCCACTCGTTGATTGGGAAAGATCCTCCGGGACGACACCTCGGCGTCGTCTGCCTTGTCAGGCAGAAGATCTATGGAGGCGTCTCGCTCTCCATCATCTCCGGAAGAAGATCTCCCGAAGAGGAGGACTGTTGAGGAGGGCTGCGTATCGGACTGCAAACATATATTTTAAATGTTACCCTTACAGCCAGGAAAGAATGGGATATGTTTAAAACACCCTGGTTCACTTACGATTCGGCTAAGGGCCTATCTTTACGGAGTGACTGCGTGTCAACATCACCCCCTGACTGGGATATCTTCCCCCGCTTAGAAGCTTCTCCCATCAAGTCTTTGGAGGCGGTCCTCTTCTTCGCATGAGGAGAAGGGATGTAAGTTTGCTCTTCCCTTCCGCCTTTGGAAGTGGAAGTTTCAATCTCCCCGGACAAATTTCCTGGTAAGCCTCCGGAATTGAGGCCACCTTGGGCCTCTTCACTCTCCTCCTTATCTTTCCCCGCCGACACTTGATATGGTGGCGAATCCAGCATCCTTGTTAACACCGGATCGGCAGAGTCTTCGGCAAGTGGAGCCGAACACCTAATTCTCTCCACCTTATTTATCCAGCCTTGGCCGAGTAGAGTTTTATCTGTACATTATTATGAAGAATGTGACTAAACTGTGTTCGGGAGTTAAGTGCTTACCGGGGTATCTGAGTGATTGCAGTCAAGACCGATGTCTTCTAGTATCCAGCCACTATTTTCGTGCACCGAAGAATAAATTCCACATTTCTCTAAGCATTGTGCCAGAGAAGTGCTGAAGGGTCCATGGACCTTCCGGATTGAACTCCCACATGCGGAGAGGACGTCACTGACACGGTAAGATCCGGCAGACTAGCATTACTTGGATTACATTGGTAAGACAGGTGTCCTTTTCAATGAGGCGCTGAATGTGACTTTGCAACGTCTGCACTTCATCAATAGATCCACAGTCCAGGCCCTTGTTAATCCATGATGCAAGCTGTAACGGAGGGCCAGATCGAAATGCAGGGGTAGCTGCCTACTTTTTACCACGGGGTTCAGTGATGTAAAACCACTCCCGTTGCCATGGGTCAGAAGATTCTGCGAAGGAGCCCTTTGGCCAAGGAGAATTGATAAGTTTGATTATTGAAGCACCTCCGCACTCCGCTTGTTTCCCGTTGATTACCTTTGGTTTCACATTAAAGGTCTTAAGCCATAAGCCGAAGTGTGGGGAAATATGGAGGAAGGCCTCACACGTGATGATAAACGCCGAGATGTGAAGGGAGGAGTCTGGAGCTATATCATGAAAATATAGTCCGTAATAAAACATGAGCCCTAGAATGAAGGGATGAAGAGCAAACCCAAGCCCTCGGAGGAAGTGTGAGATAAACATGACCCTCTCATTAGATCTGGGAGAAGGAATAACCTGCCCTTGAGTAGGTAGCCTGTGGAGGATTTCCGCAGTCAAGTATCTTGCCTCCCTGAGCTTCGAGATATCCTCCTCTGTGATAGAAGAGGCCATCCACCAGCCTTGAAAGCTGGGTCCGGACATGGCTGGAAGCTCGAAGCGACTGGATTGACCCTTGGGTGTTGGAACTTGAGGTGGGAGGAAGAGGAAAGGATTAGCGTAGAAGGGAAAGGACATGTCTTAGTCCCTTTATTAAGGCGACGAATATTAAACGTCCCCTCCGCACATGCCTATTCCCAAGGAATCATGCCAACAGAATGGTTGGGTTACCCACGCCGGTGTTAATGAAAATCCCGCAATAAGGGTGATGTCTACTACACAACCTTCTTCTTGTAGACATTGTTGGGCCTCCAAGTGTAGAGGTTTGTAGGACAGTAGCAAATTTCCCTCAAGTGGATGACCTAAGGTTTATCAATCCGTGGGAGGCGTAGGATGAAGATGGTCTCTCTCAAACAACCGTGCAACCAAATAACAAAGAGTCTCTTGTGTCCCCAACACACCCAATACAATGGTAAATTGTATAGGTGCACTAGTTCGGTGAAGAGATGGTGATACAAGTGCAATATGGATGGTAGATATAGGTTTTCGTAATCTGAAATTATGAAAACAGCAAGGTAACTAATGATAAAAGTGAGCACAAACGGTATTGCAATGCTAGGAACAAGGCCTAAGGTTCATACTTTCACTAGCGCAAGTTCTCTCAACAATAATAACATAATTGGATCATATAACTATCCCTCAACATGCAACAAAGAGTCACTCCAAAGTCACTAATAGCGGAGAACAAACGAAGAGATTATTGTAGGGTACGAAACCACCTCAAAGTTATCCTTTTTGATCGATATATTCAAGAGTCTGTAGTAAAATAACATGAAGCTATTCTTTCCGTTCGATCTATCATAGAGTTTGTACCAGAATAACACCTTAAGACACAAATCAACCAAAACCCTAATATCACCTAGATACTCCAATGTCACCTCAAGTATCCGTGGGTATGATTATACGATATGCATCACACAATCTCAGATTCATCTATTCAACCAACACAAAGTACTTCAAAGATTGCCCCAAAGTTTCTACCAGAGAGTCAAGATGAAAAAGTGTGCCAACCCCTATGCATAGGTACATTGAACCCGCAAGTTGATCACCAAAACATACATCAAGTGAATCAATAGAATACCCCATTGTCACCAGGGGTATCCCACGCAAGACATACATCAAGTGTTCTCAAATCCTTAAAGATTCAATCCGATAAGATAACTTCAAAGGGAAAACTCAATCCATTACAAGAGAGTAGAGGGGGAGAAACATCATAAGATCCAACTATAATAACAAAGCTCGCAATACATCAAGATCGTATCACCTCAAGAACACGAGAGAGAGAGATCAAACACATAGCTACTGGTACATACCCTCAGCCCCGAGGGTGAACTACTCCCTCCTCGTCACGGAGAGCGTCGGGATGATGAAGATGGCCACCGGTGATGGATTCCCCATCCGACAGGGTGCCGGAACGGGCTCTCGAGAGGTTTTTGGTGGCTACAGAGGCTTGCGGCGGCAGAACTCCCGATCTATTGTGCTCCCGGATGTTTTTAGGGTATATGGACATATATAGGTGAAAGAAGTCGGTCAGGGGAGCCACGAGGGGCCCACGAGGGTGGAGGGCGCGCCCAGGGGGGTAGGGCGCGCCCCTGACCCTCATGGCCACCTCGAAGCTTCCCTGACATCTACTCCAAGTCTCCTAGATTGCTTCCGTTCCAAAAATAACACTCCCAAAGGTTTCATTCCATTTGTACTCCGTTTGATATTCCTTTTCTTCAAAACACTGAAATAGGCAAAGAAACAACAATATGGGTTGGGCCTCCGATTAATATGTTAGTCCCAAAAATAATATAAATGTGTATAACAAAGCCCGTAAACATCCAAAACAGGTAATATAATAGCATGAATACTTCATAAATTATAGATACGTTGGAGACGTATCTGCATCCCCAAGCTTAATTCCTGCTCGTCCTCGAGTAGGTAATGATAAAAGAAAGAATATATGAAGTGTGAATGCTAGCAGGTGCACAAGTTTGATCAATGATAATTTTAGTCACCTTTTCTAGCATCCTTATATGTCATAATAGTAGCTCATCTCATAAAACTGTTCATGATCAAGTAACAAGCTATTCACATGTTAAAGCATAGACCATAAACTTTCTTGACAACTAGCAAACTTCATTTTCAGTCATCAAAGAATTGCAATTCGTCTTATTTTCAGGAAGGGTCTATGTCAGAGCTTTGATTTAGCAAACTCCACATACTCAACTATCATTTAATCTTCCACAATTGCTAACACTCACATGATATTTATGGGTTCAAAGTTTTAATCGAACACAGAGAAAGATAGGGGCTTATAGTTTCACCTCCCAACCTTTTACCTCAAGGGTAATGTCAATAATAACAATTTAAGAACGCCTACATCCAAGTGGATATATATATCCGGATCACCCCAACACAAAGTGCTTGCCAAAGGAAAAAGTGTAAAAAGGAAAGGTGATGATCTCCATGACTCTTGTACAAGGTAGAAGATAATAGTAAAAGATAGGCCCTTCGTAGAGGGAAGCAGAGGTTGTCATGCGCTTTTGTGGTTGGATGCACAAAATCTTAATGCAAAAGAACGTCACTTTATATTGCCGCTTGTGATAAAGACCTTTTTTATGCAGTCCGTCGCTTTTATTTCTTCCCTATCACAGGTTCGTATAAAGCTTATTTTTCTTCGCACTAATAGATCATACATATTTAGAGAGCAGTTTTTATTGCATGCACCGATGACAACTTACTTGAAGGATCTTACTCAATCCATAGGTAGGTATGGTGGAGTCTCATGGCAAAACTGGTTTAAAGGATGTTTGGAAGCACAAGTAGTATTTCTACTTGGTGCAAAGAATTTGGCTAGCATGAGAGTGAAAGGCAAGCTCAACATGTTGGATGATCCAAGACAATATAACTTTTCAGATATAGGAAAACATAACCCATTACATTGTCTTCCTTGTCCAACATCAACCTTTTTAGCATGTCATATTTTAATGAGTTCTCACAATTACAAAAGATGTCCAAGATAGTATATTTATATGTGAAATCTCTCTTCCTTCAATAATCTTTCATGGATTGTTCAAGTGACCAATACAATGTTTGCTAATAAATTTACCACCTCTACTTCTTATATGTGAAGTCATTACTACCCATGGGGTAAGCATATGATGCATATATAATTTCAGATTTATGATATTCAACTCATTCAACCATTTACTCATAGGATATAAGTGAAGTACACCAGTAAATGACAAACTACTCCAAAAAGATATAAGTGAAGATCAATGAGTTGTCAAACAATTATTTAACTATGTGAGGACTCTCTCTTATTTAAGTATTTCAGATCTTAAGTACTTTATTCAAACAACAAGCAAAATAAAATAAAATGGCATTGCAACGATAACACAACTCATGTGAAGAAGCAAAAACTTAGGTTCAACCGATACTAACTGATAATTGTTGAAGAAGAATGGTGGGATGCCTACCAGGGCATCCCCAAGCTTGGATGCTTGAGACTTCTTGAAATATTATCTTGGGGTGCCTTGGGCATCCCCAAGCTTGAGATTTTGTGTCTCCTTAATTCCTTTTATATCTCGGTTTCCTAAATCTCGAAAGCTTCATCGACACCAAACTCATCAAGAACTCATGAGATAAGTTAGTATAAACCAATGATAAAACCTTATCATTTTCTACTATAAAAAATCACTAAAATTATTATTCAACATTGCATACTAAATGTCTCTGCATATTTAATACTCCTATCCTCAAATAGAATCATTAAACAAGCAAACATATGTAAACAATGCAAACATACAGCAATCTGCCAAAACAGTATAGTCTATAAAGAATGCAAGATTTGTTATACTTCCGTAACTCCAACAATTATGAGAAAAATACTATGTTGTATAAGATTTATCAGAGCTCAGTATGCAAAAAGGTTTCAACATTATATCATTCTCTGACTTTTCTAGGGAATTTTTGCAACAGCGGTAAACTTTCTGTTTTGAAACAGCAACATGTATACTTGCAAAATAAGCATGGTAAAGGCTATCCTTGACATTTTTATTGAAAATGTAGATGCAAAACATTATTCTAAATAACATCAAGCAAATACTAACAAATGAAAATGACGCTCCAAGCAAAACACATATCATGTGGTGAATAAAAATATAGCTCCAAGTAAAGTTACCGATGAACGAAGACGAAAGAGGGGATGCCTTCCGGGGCATCCCCAAGCTTAGGCTCTTGCCACTCCTTATTCCATAGTCCATCGAATCTTTACCCAAAACTTGAAAACTTCACAACACAAAACTCAACAGAAAACTCGTAAGCTCCGTTAGTATAAGAAAATAAATCACCACTTAGGTACTGTTGTGAACTCATTATAAATTCATATTGGTATATTATCTACTGTAATCCAACTTCTCTATGGTTCATACCCTCCGATACTACTCATAGATTCATCAAAATAAGAAAACAACACATAGAAAACATAATCTGTCAAAAACAGAACAGTCTGTAGTAATCTGTAATTCTCGAATACTTCTGTAACTCCAAAACTTCTACCAAATCAGGAAAACCTGAGACATTTGTGTTACAATCCAGAGCAAAAAGAATTAGATCAAAATCACGTTTCTGTGAATTATCAAAACTAATTTACTGGGCGCAAAAGTTTCTGATTTTCAGCAGGATCAACACAACTATCACCGTAAGCAATCCTAAAGGTCTTACTTGGCACTTTATTGAAACAAAAGCTATAAAACATGATTACTACAGTAGCATAATCATGTTAACACACAAAAACAGTAAGGGTAAATATTGGGTTGTCTCCCAACAAGCACTTTTCTTTAATGCCTTTTAGTTAGGCATGATGATTTCAATGATGCTCGCATAAAAGTAAGAATTGAAACATAAAGAGAGCATCATGAAGAATATTACTAACAGATTTAAGTCTAACCCACTTCCTATGCATAGGGATTTTGTGAGCAAACAACTTATGGGAACAATAATCAACTAGCATAGGAAGGCAAACCAAGCATAACTTTAAGACTTTAAGCACATAGAGAGGAAACTTGATATTATTGCAATTCCTACAAGCATATGTTCTCGCCTCATAATAATTTTCAGTATCATCATGAATGAATTCAACAATATAACCATCACATAAAGCATTATTTTCATGATCTACAAGCATAGACTTTTTATTACTCTCCACATAAGCAAAATTCTTCTCATTCGGAATAGTGGGAGTATCATAAGAGACTCGAATACTATAAATTGTTTCCACATTAAAAGCGTAATGTTTAGAAAAAATCATGACAAGTTTTATAAATATAATCATCACTACTTTTTATAGCATAAGTGTCATCACAATAATCATCATAAATAGGAGGCATGCTATCATCATAATAAATTTGCTCATCAAAACTTGGGAGGCTAAAAATATCATCTTCATTAAACATAACATCCCCAAGCTTGGGAAAAACATTAATTGCAGCAAATATATTCTCAAATATGTTATCCTCATCAAACATAGCATCCCCAAGCTTGGGCCTTTTCATACCATAAGCATAATCACTCTCATCATTAATAGTATGAATGGCACCAATTGTATAGCAATTATTATCATCACAATGAGTAATAGGAGCAACATCATTTGGGAGTGATACCTTTCCAGCTTTGCTTCTCCATCTTTTCTTTTTCTTCTTTACATCATGTCTGGGTTTAACCCTCTTCTTTGAGCTCCTTATTAATGAGATTGGTTGAATAGAAAGCTCCTCCTCGTTACCTGATTCAACATAAGAAATAATAGGAGGATATTGGGAAGTCTCTTCCCTTTCATTAGTATTCTCTTCATCTTCTATTTGCTTTCTTTTCTTTATGTAATTGGCAATATAAGGATTCTCAATGCAATTCACCGCACAATACATATAAATTTCCTCTAGATCAATATCAAGGAATTTCTCAAGGTTATATTCTGGAATATGCTTAGTTTTACGTTTCATTTCTTCATAACCCAAAAGCAAACTAAGTTCATTATGATGTGCAAGGGAAATCAAGTCATCACAATATTTGGACACGATTCGATCATGAAACAATTTTCATCGGTAATTTAAATGACCATGTTCATTGCAAAGTTCACAAGTATGGCTAAATTTTTTAAATTTTCAGCACAAACATCTAGCCTCTCTTGCAACCATTTAGTTTCTAAATACTTATGCCTCTTGCAAAATCTATCTTCCCTATTTGGCGTGTACTTGCAAACTCTATGCACTCCACAAAAATTGACATGCTTATAAGAGACATTTTCATCATAACTAGTGCAATCATCATTAATACTATGGATATTCAAAGAGTTCATACTAACAACGTTGCAATGATGCTCATCATTCAAAGATTTAGTGCCAAACATTTTGTATACTTCTTCTTCTAGCACTTGAGCGCAATTTTCCTTTCCATCCTTCTTACGAAAGAAAAGATGAAGCGTATGAGGCAAACTCAATTCCATTTTTTTGTAGTTTTCTTTTATAAACTAAACTAGTGATAAAACAAGAAACAAAAAGATTCGATTGCAAGATCTAAAGATATACCTTCAAGCACTCACATCCCCGGCAACGGTGCCAGAAAAGAGCTTGATGTCTACTACACAACCTTCTTCTTGTAGACGTTGTTGGGCCTCCCAGTGCAGAGGTTTGTACGACAGTAGAAAATTTCCCTCAAGTGGATGACCTAAGGTTTATCAATCCGTGGGAGGCATAGGATGAAGATGGTCTCTCTCAAACAACCGTGCAACCAAATAACAAAGAGTCTCTTGTGTCCCCAACACACCCAATACAATGGTAAATTGTATAGGTGCACTAGTTCCGTGAAGAGATGGTGATACAAGTGCAATATGGATGGTAGATATAGGTTTTCGTAATCTGAAATTATGAAAACAGCAAGGTAACTAATGATAAAAGTGAGCACAAACGGTATTGCAATGCTAGGAAACAAGGCCTAAGGTTCATACTTTCACTAGTGCAAGTTCTCTCAACAATAATAACATAACTGGATCATATAACTATCCCTCAACATGCAACAAAGAGTCACTCCAAAGTCACTAATAGCAGAGAACAAACGAAGAGATTATTGTTGGGTACGAAACCACCTCAAAGTTACCCTTTCTGATCAATCTATTCAAGAGTCCGTAGTAAAATAACATGAAGCTATTCTTTTCATTCGATCTATCATAGAGTACGTACTTGAAAAACACCTTAAGACACAAATCAACAAAAACACTAATGTCACCTAGATACTCCAATGTCACCTCAAGTATCCGTGGGTATGATTATACGATATACATCACACTATCTCAGATTCGTCTATTCAACCAACACAAAGTACTTTAAAGAGTGACCCAAAGTTTCTAATAGAGAGTCAAGACGAAAACGTGTGCCAACCCCTATGCATAGGTTCATTGAACCCGCAAGTTGATCACCAAAACATACATCAAGTGAATTAATAGAATACCCCATTGTCACCATGGGTATCCCATGCAAGACATACATCAAGTGTTCTCAAATCCTTAAAGACTCAATCCGATAAGTTAACTCCAAAGGGAAAACTCAATCCATTACAAGAGAGTAGAGGGGGAGAAACATCATAAGATCCAACTATAATAACAAAGCTCGCGATACATCAAGACTGTATCACCTCAAGAACACGAGAGAGAGAGAGAGATCAAACACATAGCTACTGGTACATACCCTCAGCCCCGTGGGTGAACTACTCCCTCCTCGTCATGGAGAGCGCCGGGATGATGAAGATAGCCACTGGTGATGGATTACCCCTCCGGCAGGGTGCCGGAACGGGCTCTTGAGAGGTTTTTGGTGGCTACAGAGGCTTGCGGCGGCGGAACTCCCGATCTATTGTGCTCCCGGATGTTTTTAGGGTATATGGACATATATAGGCGAAAGAAGTCGATCAGGGGAGCCACAAGGGGCCCACGAGGGTGGGGGCGTGCCTCTGACCCTCGTCGCCACCTCAAGGCTTCCCTACATCTACTCCAAGTCTCCTGGATTGCTTCCGTTCCAAAAATAACTCCCCCGAAGGTTTCATTCCGTTTGGACTCCCTTTGATATTCCTTTTCTTCGAAACACTGAAATAGGCAAAAAATAGCAATATGGGCTGGCCTACGGTTAATAGGTTTGTCCCAAAAATAATATAAAATTGTATAAAAGCCCATAAACATCTAAAACAGGAATATAATAGCATGAATACTTCATAAATTTTAGATACGTTGGAGATGTATCGAAGGGGACAAGATCTCCGCTTTGAAAAGACGTGGCAATAAAACCGTCTCTCGAAACGTGGAGTGGCAGGCCAGGAAACAAGTCAAAATAATGGTCGGGGGATGACATAATGGTGTGCTACAAAAATGCTCAGTGGCTTGGACTCATGAAAATATTACACTCTCTACAGTTATGTGTGGGATTTATTTCCAGAGCCAAACAATATTTTAGTTTGGAGACCATTGTGGAGTAATCGGAGAAGTATCCTGCCTTGCAATGCCAAAGACAATCTACGCGCCGAACTCATAGTCATTGAAGCCTCAGTGAGGTCAAGGGCGGCCTCGGGTGGTGCTGGTGAGGTCGAAGGCGGCAGGGCGATTGACAACGGCGATGGAGGAGTTGCAGGACAGGGGGAGAGGTGGGAAAGGACTTAGCAAAATTTTGAGCCCGCGCGGGGTTAAGTCAAAATAGCAGTAGCGCGTTTTGGCCAAACACGCTATAGCTAAGGTACCTATAGCGCTTTCCACCAAAACGCGCTACTGCTATGCCTTTCTATTTCCTTTTTCTTTTTCTTTTTCTTTTCTTTTTCTTTACATTTTCTTTTTTCATTTCTCCTTTTTCTATTTCTTTCATTTTCATTTACTTTTCTATTTATTTTCTTTTTCTTAGTAGTAGCGCAATACACCAGAAATGCGCTGCTACAAAGCATTTAGCAGTAGCGTGCTTTCCGGAGAATCGCTACTACTATTCCTAGCCTACCGGCAACAATGTGAGAATTGTAGTAGTAGCGCTTTTTCCTGCAGGCGCGCTACTACTATAACCATATCTGCAGCATGCTTTTTTGACACACGCTACTGCTAAATATCAGTAGCACCCTTCTCTGACCAACGCTACTGCTATACCTCTGTGTATAAGGTTTCCCTAGTAGTTTCCACACCCCTTGGTATGCCCCTTCTGCAATCAAGCTTAGGAAACGATCGACCACTTGCTGTTGGGCTGTGTGCTAGCTCGGCAAGTGTGGACCAGCATCACCAACGCTTGGGGCAAACCTACCTGGATGTGAACGGTTGATGCGAACTTGGTGCAATGGTGGACTTCCCTTAGCCCGCAGAATCTGTTAAGGAAGGAGACATGGACCATGGTGACGCTCGTTGCATGGATGATATGGAAGCACAAGAACGACATCGTTTTCAATGGTGCTTACCCACCAGCAGACATCGTGCTTAGGAGGATCGAGCTTGAGGGCCAAGATTGGAGGGTTGCGGGTTTACTTAGGGAGCTAGGTTCTCTCCCATGTGTGGTAGATAGGTTGGATAGTGGAGACTGATCCACATGTGGATCCTCTTGGCTTTCTAAGCCGTGGCTCGGTTGTAACGAATCCTCTGCCCATTTTGGGCCCTTCTATCTATGCTCTGATGCGTCAACCTTTGACACATCCTTGAAAAAAGTTACAAAGTTTTATTACTGTAATAATTGTATAAGTGAAATTTATTTTCAACAACCTGATCATACAGGAAAGTACCAATTTTTTTAATGCGTCACTATTAATTCTAATAATTTGTTGCAACATGTTCAGATAATGTGCAGCCTGATAGGAGCAGATGGAATTTAGCGGGAACATAAGGGTTGCCATGAAGTTGGTTTTGGTTGAAATGTTGAAGTCACTGTCTTGGAAGGATCATTCTTTTCATGTATCAAGCAATGGTTTGTATATACCTGAAGTTCACATTGTTACGATAAATGTAGAGCAACAATCTAGTACTAAGAGAGCAATTACTATTTTTGGAAGTACAAACAAGTCTAAAATTGAAGCTGTTGAGAGTGCTACACAGGAAGCGATTTTTTATCTTGAAAATCAATACTCAATTTGCATGATAGACATTAACTACAATCATAGGCCACATGGAGAACATTATGTATATAAGGGAGAGCAGTTAGTGACTGTTATGCCAAGTATGTCAGATAAGATTTGCAATTAGTGGGAATCAATATTAGGCAAGCTGAATGGTAGCAATGAGTACTGTTAGAGTTTAGTGGTTGAACATGCAGAGAATATACCTACAAATAAAAACTATAATTTCAAATATGAATCGCCTGAGAATGTGGTTGTTCCGCACAAAACTTGTGTCGGTGATTTCAATGTTGCAAATGAGCGATACAAAAGCGGCAATGACACAGACAACTAAATAGATTACGAGGGGTTCACTCTTTTAGATGGTTGCATTTTAGTATAATTTGGTTTAGCAAGGAGTTTAGTTATTTTGTTATCTACGTGTCATGTAACCCCAGACTGCTGAACTATGTAAATCACAAGTCCAGTTGTATGGATTCTGTTTTAAAGTAATATTTCAATAAATAGTTGTTTCATCCTTGTTGCTCTTATTCATAATTAATTAGCAGGAAACTTTAGTTTTTCTTTGATATAAATTTCATTATTCCTGTGAGTGTATTGTATATTTTTGATGATTTAATATATAAGTGTTATGTATGGATGTTTCTGAACTATAATTTTGTAATCTAAAATTTAAGAGGGTGTACTGTAAGTAGTTTTGTAAGTCCGCGCTTAAAAATTGACCTTATAGAACAACGATGTTTGCAGAAATATATGTATTATGTTTATGAGATAGCGAAAGGTGTATGGGTGGCGGATGGAGTATTGGAATTATATGGAAGCTCTAGATTATAAATTGTGTTTTAAGAATATCTAAACTATGATAAGAAGTATTAAGGAAAAAATATTGAACTAGTTGAAGAGTTCATAATAGTGGATTTCAATATGGTTAAACCTAAAAGTACAACTGAGTAAACAATAATAAAATATAATAACATAAGGATATATGATTAAGACAATGTGCACAAAGTAGTGTCCTGGGAAGCATGATTGGTAATGAGATCTAATAGGAGTAGTAAAATAAGTGTATATTGTCATTTGTGCATCAGCAACACATTCTACGAATAGCTCGTCACAACATGACCAGGCATCCTTGGCAGATCATAAAATAAACTTAAGTTCAAATTCAAGTCATGCGAGAAACAGAAAAATCCCTACCCCATCTTGGTGCTTGATGAACATGAGCTTGTCACCAACTTTGAATTTGGTTTCCTTCAGTATTTGTGGCCAACCATTAATGATGACACGATCATCCACAGAAGACGTGCACATATGTCTGAAGTTGATAGTGTGATGCACAATAATTGTGAGGAAACCTACTTCATCTATTATGTTAGACATGGCACGTTTTGATAGTTCCTGCTACAAGGAAAGTAGTGTAAGAAAGCAACAATTATACATACTGCAAGACAAGTGTCTTCAAAACATAATATTGTAGAAATCTTACCAGGAGTTTGTTCTTTATGTTGGACTTATATCCAGTTTCGTATTCGTTTAGAAACCACTCAATACGCCTAATAAACTTACTTGCATGGCCAATGTCTTCCTAGGTTTTAGTTGTGCTATATGCAGTATCAATACTCTTCACAATTTGTTTGTGTGTTTAATCTAGTTTGAAATAAGCTATGACATGCATATAAGGAAATTCAGTTCCAGGGTAAGGTGCAAGTTCAATGCAAGTAGTAATGAATGTTGAATCAATACAAGTAGTAAATAATGCTTATACTATGTATAGATAGATGTAATAGGAACATAAATTAGATACGATTATGGTAAAGAAAGTACATACATGGATGAGTAACTGAAGCATTGGGCAGCTGGACAAATATGGAGTGATCAGGGTCACCAGCTAAAGTGAGATGCATTTCGTTATCAACTCGTAGGTGGTATAGTTTCAAGAATTATTTCCAAGATTTGGCAGTCAAATAGTTTCTTTTCTTGTTTATTGCTGACATTCACAACGAAAGTGAACCCTTCTTTTGTTTAAGAAAATTGTAACATGAGTTATGTTAGATTTTGTAATGTTGGTCTTCTTTAAGAAATCATTTCTTGTAAAGCAGGGGATGAGCTTAGAAAAGTAAAAGCAAATAAAGAAGTGTTCTTACAGAGGAATATTAAGTCAATGTCCGTACAACAAGTATGATGCCATCTCAGTGATTATTCACTTTAAACAACGTATTTGAGATAAGAATATGTAGCCTTAATTTTCAAATGCAAGAAGTGTGATGTTACAAAGGGTGAAAATTACAGATAGGTAGATGCGATTATGTAATTGGCATGGAGAACATAATATGTGCATCATAGGTACTGATGGAGTAGTAGGTCAAAAATCAGTATGAGCTATAGCTTGAGACATGTATGCAATTAGTATATACTAGACGGTAATGTGTGTCAGACTAATTGGGAAAATTCTGTAGTAATGAGAAAAGAAACAACACTTGATAATGTTTCATATGAACTGAGTTGTACATAAGTTGGATCCACATCTTGTTCAGTCAACAAGGGCCCACACAGTTTCAAATAATCTACAGTGAACTAACAAGTAAATCAGATATCTCACGAACAACATTTGAATAATTATTTGAAAATTGTCGTTCTTTCTTTGCAATATTCTAGAAAAAAACAGGAGATATCACTTGTTCTTCACAACATTGTCCTCGCCACACAAGCCTCCGGGGTCATAACAGTTTGGGCACTAGAAAAGTACCAACAACCAATTTAGTAGAAAATAAGCATTTTAACCCTGATTTGGACGAGATTAAGTGAGATACGTGGCAATCTACCTCCATCTCATGAACTGCATTGTGGTCCATTGGGGTTTTCTCGCATAGTGAGTTGGGTGGGCAATGAAGACGACCACTCGGAGTAGCTGTAGTTGGTTGTCGGCATCCTAGATTTGGGGGTATCGAGCCATGCCTGCCTGCGGCCCACCATATGGCTCTATCGAGGGCCTAGAATGGCCCAGCTTCAACATCGGCAACACAAGGCCCTCGCGAGGGGCCAAGCCTCACGAGGCGGACAACGCAAGACCCTCGAAGGAATCGGCCTCCTCAGGCTGGCTCCTGAGGGGCGAAGTGTTCTATGCAGGATACCTCATGAGGATCAGCTGACGTGAGCCATGACGACCAAGGCTAGGTGGGCGTGAGGCGGGCGCAGAGCGCAAGTTTCCTCTTCGGTGCAAGGGAGGCAAGCCACAGGCGCGGAGTCCTGAGGAATCAGCCATAGGTTTCCATTTCAGTGCAATGAGACCATGGCAGGATGGGGGTCATCGACGAGCCCACCGCAGCGTCACGACCAGAGGCTTCTCGCAGGCAAAGACTACTTTTTGTCAGGATAGACTGTACTACTTGTCCCCTTTCAAATTCGGCCGTTGTGGGCTCCCTTCCCGCTCATATTTGGGAAGAGGACCAAGGACAATATAAATAGGACTAGGCACCACCATAGAAGGGGGACAGGATCAGAACGAGTAGAGCTAGCATACACCACACCAGCCCAAGAACACCTCACCTCCTGAGGCTTGTTCGTCCACTGTACTAAGCTTATCCTCACCCCTTCGAGGCAATCCACCAAAACGCTGGTGTAGGGTATTACACCACAACGGTGGCCCGAACCAGGATAAAACTGTTGTGTCTCTTGTCCCTTTGAGCTCAACGCGCTAGGCTAAGGAGTATCACGAGTAGGCAGGCTGGGTAGGTTGAGATCTCTGCATGCACGCCAGAGTTCAAACCTCTCAAGGGTTTGCGGATCCCACAATCTGACATCTGGCATGGCAGGTAGGGGTGCGTCAGATCTTCTCTTCTGTCGACCAGTCCTTCGCTGCTCCACAGACGCCATGGCTGACACCCCGAGGGCACACGTCGAGCAGTGGGTCGTCCAGACCTCCTCGGCAGTGCCCGCCGGCGAGGAAGACCTCCACTTTGCCCTGCTCGCGGCCCGCGTCCCGCCCGGGACAACCGACCGTGGGGGGCATGCGGCGCAACCTTCTCCACTGGCACCGCGCCGCAGCCGCGCCGCCGCACGATTTGTGAATTACGCTGCAGCAACCACTCCTCACTCGCGCAGGGACCAAGCAAACATGCGGGTAGCAGTCATCATGGCCCGAGAGCTCCTGCGGTGCACGCTGCTGGAGAGCGGCCGCGACGCCCTGCTGGTATGGGTCACTGAGCTGTTGGATGCAGCATGTAGGGGGGCAGTGCCGTTCTGCACCCTGCCCATGTCGCAAGCGGTGGTGGGGCCGCGCGCTCATCCTCGACACAACCGCGCGCCCCTGCCCAGGGGCTCTGGAGAGCCTCTCGACACCAACCAGCCCCGCGGAGCAGCCCGCGTCACTCTGAACGTGCCGCCTCGGTGCGGGGCTGCTCTAGGCGACATCACCAGGGTCCGTGTTGGAGTGCCGGCCCCTGTCCAACAGGACCAGAGGGCGGCTGTACAAGACGGGAACGTGAGGTAGCCGGGTGGCGCTTCTGGCGCGAACAACCCGGAAGCCTACGTCCCCATCGCGATGGATCCAAGGCACGCACGGGGAAAGGGCCCTAGCTGATCCCCCATGCCAGGCTGGGTGCTGGATATACACGAGGCCGAGCTCTCCTTCGAGCCGCCACCAAGTCCCGCCAACATCTCCAACGGCGACAGCCTCTGGGTACAACTAACACCGCAGGAGCATACTTACGCTGACCATGGATCGCAGGTGAACCAGGGTGCAGCTGCCACCAGGACTCTCAAGACGGCAGATCCCCCGCAGGAGCGCGAAGGACGTTGGGAGCAATGCGGGGGAAGCCCAGTGGCAAGGCCCTCCTCATGGCGCACGAAGCAGGGCCCTGCCTGGAGGTAGCACTACGAAAATAATACACTTCCGTGGTGATACGTGTTTGTCATAGTAGGTCGCGTTTTTTGTCATGCATGTACATCCATGACGATTTGATGACGAAATCAAGATAGTCATACTTGTGCTATCGTACAAGTGTTCCATGACATTACCAAAATTATCATCACGGAAGTGTCCGCTTCCATGACGATAAATCGCGCGTCACAGAAGTGCTTTCGTCACGGGTGACCGACATGTGGCATCCACCATAACGGAAGGCCGTTAAGCTATCGGGTCTGGTTTTGAATCCGATAACCCGTTAACTGCCCCGACCAATGGGGATTTTCCACGTGTAAAATCATCATTGGCTGGAGGAAACACGGTTTGGCTCACCGTTGGGACAGATGTCATCCACTCATTGGACTGAAGGCGCCTATGATACGGAGACACGTGGCACGGCCCAACAGAGGCCCATTCCTGTGAAAAGGCCGGCCTGTTTGACTTGGTCAAAAGGTGGCGGGCCGGCCCAGGAAAGCCTGATAGCGGCTTGTTCGCATATAGCCCATTTACATCCTGCTAACCCAGGGCCCGTTACGGCCTCTCCGAATTAGGCCTAGTAGCGTCATTTGGGCCGTCCAATATGATTCCAGCCTGTTTTAACTTCCGACCAATGTGTGGCCCATGACTTCTTTCGGCCCATATGAGGCCCTTTGTAACTCTTGGCCCATTAACGGCCCATGGTGAAACTGGCCCATAATGAACAGTGTATCACTTTATACCCATTAACGGCCCGTTATTCCATTAGGCCGTTTCCAGCCCAAGTTATCTTTCGGCCTTCTCAGGGCCCATTTATTCTTGGGCTCATTTGCAGCATTCGGTTACATACGGCCCGTTACTGTCAATTTCTGCTTGTGGGCCAAATTCAGCCCGTCATTACAGTCGGCCCATTTGTGGACCGTTAATACGTTGGGCTGTTTTCATGTCAAAAAAAACCCATTGGCTATTTTCATAGAGTTATCAAATACGGCCTATTAACGACCCATTATGGTCCACGAATAGTATGGCCCATGATTGGCGAAATGATGATACGCCCCGTAGAAGGCCCATGGATTCTACAGCCCGTATGAGGCCCATGGATCGTACCGCCAGTAGAAGGCCCATTGATCGTACGGCCCGTAGAAGGCCCATAGACCCTACGACCCGTAAAAGGCCCATGGATCCTAAGGCCCGTATAGAAGGCCAATGGATCCTAAGGCCCGTATAGAAGGCCAATGGATCCTAAGGCCCGTAGAAGGCCCATGGATCATATGGCCCGCAGGAGGCCCATGGTTACAACAGTCCATGTGTTGCCATGATTATTTTGGCCTAGTTACCAAAAATAGGCTATTGTGGCCACTAGAAAAACACAGAAAAAGAACTGCAGTGACTACAAGCAAACAACTAAACAAGACAATAAGGAAATAAATAAGCAAGCAATTAATGCTAGCCTATTACCGCTATTACACATATTACATCCACTAGGCATCAAAGTTCACCACCAGTGCAAATATAGGGAACAAAGCAGCATATTACATACACTGGCCGTCAAAATTGGCCACCAGTGCAAATAAATTCGGCAGCAAAACAAGATCATAACTGAAACAACGTCAAAAGAGCTCAAGAAACGTTATCCTGGGTATCCACCTTGCTTGCAATAAGCTTAGCAAGCTTATTAGCTTTGTCCTATTTGGCGCTAAAATCCTCCAACGCTTGCTGTTGCACCAAAAAGTATGCATGTGAATGCTCCAGGGACTTCCACAGTCCTTCTGCTTCTTGTCGCAGCACATCTGATCGATGTCTTTCATCTTGTAGTTGAGACTCAAGAAACCGTACTGATTCAGAAAGTGAGTTTGAATATCTTGTGCAAGCGGTAGTGGCTAGTAACTCGAACACTAAACCAAGACAGGACTACTTTGGGGTTGTCTCGCTGTCTTCAAGATAGTATTCCTTAGATGTTTTATCAGCTTTGTTGGAGACCAACAAGGATGTGTCACTATCCTGAACCTTATCTGCATTACTTCCTTTACCATTGCTTAATACGGCACTCTTCCCCAATATTCTGTCAGCATTCTAAAAGAAGAAACAAGCAGACACATAACAAGTTTAGCATGTACTAGTATATGGAACTCATTTCGGTGAACCAGTTCATTAGTAAGGTGGACAGGATTGAACTACCAAGTCTTCTTTTGCCAAGTACTAGTACATAATAAAAGCATCAAACAAATATATATCTATGTCCTATGGTCACTGCATTGTCTTGCCAAATCAAAATAGAGACACGGTTCAAATCATATCAGTTCAAGACAAAGCAGCAGTGAAAGAATACAAAGCATGGGAAACTATACGGCATAACAAGATTTCAGATGGGTACCACGGGTCTACATGTACAACAACACTATTGGCTCTGTTGTGATGCTAGTAATGTGTATGATATGAGAAGTCAACTATGTACACAATTGAAACTGAAATCAACAGAGCTATTGATAAGAGCAAACCTGTTAAAGAAACATGTGTGAACATACCTTCTGTGCCATTGGAGTTCATTAGTAAGGTGGACAGGATTAAACTACCAAGTCTTCTATTGCCAAGTACTAGTACATAATAAAAGAATGAAACAAACATATATCTATGTCCTATGGTCACTGCATTGTCTTGCCAAATCAAAATAGAGACACGGTTCAAATCATATCAGTTCAAGAAAAAGCAGTAGTGAAAGAATACAAAGCGTGGGAAACTACAAGGCATAACAAGATTTCAGATGGGTACCACGGGTCTACATGTACGACAACACTATTGGCTCTGTTGTGATGCTAGTAATGTGTATGATATGAGAAGTCAACTATGTACACAATTGAAATTGAAATCAACAGAGCTATTGATAAGAGCAAACATGTTAAAGAAACATGCGTGAACATACCTTCTGTGCCATTAGAGTTTTGATTGGATCCTTCAATTTAAAAATAAGTTTGTATGAGTAAATACAGTGATACAAGAGCAAAGCAATCATAGTTAAAAAGGGCGTGCCTACGCGAGCAGTTAAGCGCGCCTAGGCTCTAGGCGTTGGCAAAATGCATTGCACATAACTACGCTTAATCTGTGCATAACTATGCATAAGCATGTGCTTTGGTCAGTAAAGCGCAAGGCGGTGGCAAAACACACAATTAACGCCTAGCGCTTTTTTGAACTATGATAGCAATGGAATCTTAAATTAGAACAATTGTTCTTCAGGTTTAGGCACTTGTTCTATATTAACAGAGTACAGTAGGACGCGAGAATATAATACTAAAAATAGAAAGTGAGCCCATAGACCTTACCACATTCTTGGTTCGGGACCAGTACAGAACAAGGCGTTCCCAGTCATCGTCTAGTAAATGTGTCTCACGAGAACGTAAGGGAATTTGATGAGTTTCTTTGCCGATGAAGTATGTTTTCTTCAGGTAATTCTGATACTGCCACCAAGCATTCTTGAAGATAGCAGAGGTATTAGCACAGGTTACCTCATCCTGAGTTTCCAAATCGGTCCTTCTCTATAGAGAAAAATGGGAAAATTTGTAGTATTATAACCATCATGGAGGTAGGATGTATGGGACAAAGCAAAGTAATTGCCATGAATAAAATTACTTACACATAACTCTTGGACAAACAGCTGCAACTGGCATTTTTCCTTCATCTTCAGTATAATATTTCCAAGATGGGAAGATACGCACATACGATTTAACAACATCAAATGCGATTGATGCTAAACTACGACTAGCTGGTTGTGCTTCCTCCACAGGAATAGGCGTACTAACTAGTGGAGTTGGGGTTCGCCATGATAGTACTGGCCCTTTGGGCACTGGAGCTGCCTTACTAACTGCTCTTGTTTGGGAGCTCTATGGTGGAGATGGTGCTGTGTCAACAGGAACTGGGTTACTATCGGCTGGGGTTGGGGTTAGATTGGGTGAAGCTGGTTCTCTATCCATCACAGCAGGGGTACAAACTGCGAGAGTTTGGGTTATGTGTGGTAGGGCTGGTTCTTGTGCATGTACAACCGGGGTGCTATCTCTACCAAGAGGTAGCACTGTTTTATTTGAAGACCGTGTTTTTAGTCCGCTAGATACTAGCATCACCCGCTCCAATTCAAATGGCTGATAAACAAGAAACATAGTTGAATGTACAGACATTGTATGAGAGACAGATGCAATAGATAGTGTGGAAAAAAGAGGGCATGAAATAGTTTACATGTATATTATTTAACTAAAACGGATAGCATGACATAATTCACCTACATGTTATCTAAGTAATCAGGATCGCATCATTTAATTCAGATATGTGATTTATATGCTAAACAGAGGGCATTCGATATGATGTCTGAACTAAGAACATGGTGTTGAATATTGTGTATATGATGTCTAAACTATGCAATGCAAGACACCATATGCATGATATGAGCAGTATAACCATGCCAAGTTAGAGCATACACCTCGGTGGGGGAATAGGACTGGTCATCTGTCTCTGAATCCATCTCTGAGGAGCTATCGGGACCCAACAAGAGATCTGCTTCGACATGTAGCACTGTCTACTCTGAAGGCCTTGTTTTCACTCCAGATTTTTTCCATCTCCCACACAAATGGCTGATTCACAGGAAGAGTAGTTTAATGTACAAACATTGTCGACAAATGGAAATGTAATGAAGAAAAGGATGGGCAAGATATCATTTAAATATATGATGCCTGGTTAAATAGGATGTCATTGCACATTTCACATATATTATGGCTGGCTAAAACACATGAGACTGCATAATTACCATATATGATATAGAAACTAAATAGGTGGCATTACAGAACATGTATAAACTAAGCATATGACATATATGATGTCAAAAGTAGGCACTGCAAGGCAACATATGCATGATATGACTAACATCATCATGCCAAGGTAGAGCAAACACCTTGGGGGTAAATAGGAGTGGTCAGCGGCGTCTGAATCCGCCTCAAAACATATATCTTCCTCTGGATTACAATCTAGAGAGGGGTGGGGAGGGTTTGCCATTGAACCCACCATGGAGCGATGTCTGCATGACATTGTATTGCCGCGCAAAACTCTTCTCTTTTTCTCTACATGTTCAGCATGACTGTGTACAATATCTGACATGCATACGAAAAAATATGGTGAGATTATGTAAGGAGAGCATGCAGAAATTTAGAGTGATGGTAACAACTAGTGGATGGATCCAAAAATAATGAGAGCAGGCTGATTATTGCTTTAATTTAACAAAAACATAGATGATGATTGCTTTACTATTTGTTTCCCACCCAAGATGAACAACATAGGCATACCCTAGGTGAACCAGATATTAGACAGACATACTATTAATTGCTGCGTCAATATGTGCCCCACAACTAATTTAGAACTCAAGTTTGAACATTAATTTGGACCTGACTTGGAGTCCAAGAGGTGAACAGGACGATAAAGTAGCATGTAATTTTAAGCAATGCATAACATAAGCAGAAACAAAAGAGTGCGACCTCTCTTGTGGACCCGTGTACTCCTCAGGTTCATCTGCTGAGTCGATGATGGTGATGCCATTGCGGTGGGTGCCGGCGGCAGGGAAGGAGATCTGAGGCGGCGAAAGACGGTCAGGAGTCGTGATGTCTGGTTTGGTGGATGCTTCTGTCGATGGAGCAGCTCAGGTGAGGTGGACGACGTCGCGACAGGAGCAGGACAAACCACACAAAGTTCCCTTCGACACCTACCTATAACTGAAGTAATTCTGTAAGGGCTCATTTGGCTTGCATGATTCTAAAAACGCAGGGATAGGAAAAACACTAGAATAGGATAGGAATGCACATGGTAAACAAAGCATTTGTAAACACAAGATTTCTGTCAACTTGGGTGTTTGGTTTACAGGAATTGGAAGAGCAAAGGAATGCAAAGAAACATGGCCAAAATAAAGTGAAACCATATGAAAGCGTGTACAGTTAGAATGTTATTCTGCCACTAATGCACTTGGTCTTGTTTTCATGCATAGGATTTTGAAAAGTAGGTCCAGGTGGATGTTTTGCTTCATTCCTTTCAACAAAATGCATGAATAATTGAATAGTAGAGTGCCATTGGAAAATTCCATATTTCTATGTTTTTTCGTTGAACCAAAATAGCCCTGATGGATCGACATGAATGTATCTCTACTCCTAATGGACGAATTGGTTGAATAGTCCCCCCCACTTTCAACCGGTTTATTTTCAACCGGTTTTTCTTCGTCCCACCTCCCACCAGCCCCTCCCACCGGTTTTTCTCTTTTCTCGTCTGACCGGCAATACCCAACGTATTTATGGTAATCAATCATAATTAATCCACGTATATTAATTATCAATCCAGGTATGGTAAGGTCATAACTCAGGAAATTTTGAATATGGCAATTATATGGTAATAAATTTAAATTACCCCAAAGGCTATCAATCCAGATATGGTAAGGCCATAACTAGGGAAATATCGAATATGGTAATAAATTTAAATTACCACTAGGTATGGTAAGGCTATCCACGTATAGTAATAAATCATATAGTAATAAATCATAATTAATCCACGTATAGTAATAAATCAATCCAGGTATGGTAAGGTCATAACTCAGGAAATTTTGAATATGGTAATAAATTTAAATTACCCCAAAGGCTATCAATCCAGGTATGGTAAGGCCAAAAATCGGGAAATATTGAATATGGTAATAAATTTAAATTACCCCAAAGGCTACCAATCCAGGTATGGTAAGGCCATAACTCGGGAAATATCGAATATGGTAATAAATTTAAATTACCACTAGGTATGGTAAGGCTATCCACGTATAGTAATAAATCATAATTAATCCACGTATAGTAATAAATCAATCCAGGTATGGTAAGGCCATAACTCAGGAAATATCGAATATGGTAATAAATCAGCGATCCGTCCGCATTACTAGCTCATCCGATAAATCAGCGATCGAGTAATTAAACCGTGCAGTAATTAGTACTCCCTCCGTATATGGAAGGAACCACCGGAGTATTCCATAGATTAGCCACAGGATTTTGGCAATCTCGCTGTGGCATCTCGGATTTCAGAAATCACGCGCCCGCAGACGCCGCCGTGCCCCCCCTGCAACCACCGCCGGAGTCGGAGGCGAACGCGATCGCAATCGCGACGTGTATATATATACAAGGACGTACTACGTGCACAAGGGCCAGCAAGCAAACCCCAGTGCTCCTGATCACCATGCATTTCTTCCAGGTCGTCATAGCGTGGATGTTCCCGTGTGCCGTGTGGGCGGCGATGGCGCCGGCCGTGGCGACGGCAGCGACCACGGACGGCGCTTCGAGCGTTGAGCAGGGCAGCTCCTCGTCGCCGGCGTTCGGCCCTGGCGACGCTAAGGTGGCCTCCGACCCGGGCTCCTCCCCGGCGTCGAGGTCGTCCACCTCCTCCTCCTTGCTCGGCGCTCGAAGCAGCTCGTCGAACAGCGCGCGCTCACCGGTGAGGGAGGGCGGTGACACGGCCGCACGGAAGGGCCACGTGCTAAGGCGGTGCCTGCACATGTTCGCCAGAAATCTGCAGCGCGCCGGTGCTGCGGACGAGCGGTCAGACGGGCGCGGGAGACGGAAGGGCCGGGCGACGAAGCCGGACGGGAGGGTCGCCGCCGGCGAGGACGGCACCGCCCGGGCGAGGGAGGAGGCCGTCCCGAGCGCGATCGCCTACTGCAAGGAGTCGAGCCGGCAGCGCTGCAGGCCGCCGTTGGCTCCCTCGCCCAGCTTGGACGGCTGGCTCCTCGTTCGTCCGGAGGAGGAGATCGGCACCAGCGCCACGAGCGCCGTCTCGCCCTGCGAATGCGAGGCGCAGGGCACCTCGAGCGCCACCGCCCCCCACCACGGCCACGCGGCCTGCGACGGTACGTGTTGTCAACCGATCCGTCGGTCGATCTGCTCTGCTGCACCCGTGCACGTCTAAACCGTCGTTGATCTCCTTCGTGCAGCAGAATGCGGCGGCGGCAGGCCGTCGATGGTGGAAACTCGGCGAGGTCCAACCGGGGAGATGGAAAAGGGTGACGCTGTCGACGGGCTTGACGGGGACGTCCTTAGGATAACGAGTTACTACGCCGCCAAATATGTGCGCGCGGTGCGCCATTGAAGAATAGCTCGGGGTCCGTCTCACATGAGGCGAAGCAAACAGTTTTTCGTAATCTAGAGGACCTTGTCTTACGTACCTTCGATCTTGTATGATCTGTCCATATCAGTGTGCGAGTAGTAGTAATATGATTGTAGTAAGATCTGTCCATATCAATTGTCGATCTTATTCTTATATGATATGATGGCTTGCAGCGTTCCTAAGATCTAACGAGAATCTCCTGGAGTTAACGACACAATCGTTCGATTGTTTCTGAATCAGACTGCAATTTTGAAGCTTAATTGGCAAAGGAGTTAAGATATAGACAATCCTATTTATTCGAACTAGCTTTGCTGAATCGAAAGAAAAGAGACAACTTGGATTCAATCAAAAGAAATTAGAAGATTTTAGTACTGGCATGTATTCACCTCAATCACTATATGCTCTGTTTGTACTCTACACATGAGGAATATATTCACCTTTAACTTATTTTTTTGCGCAAATAAGACTTTCATTCATCAACCACGGTCATTACAGTCCAGATTTTACATAGAGCGTGAATTCCATCCGGTGCATGCCCATGCACGTTGAATTATCAAATGAGTATAAAGTTGGTCTTTTTTTTAACTACTACACTCCAGATTCTCGAGCATGGAGATAGGCGAGTTGTAGACCAAGAGCTGGTACAGATATAGGCGAGTTGTAGACAAGAGCTGGTGGGCAGCAAGAAACGCATGCACACCAAAGAACAAATCTGAGTCACATGCCTACTTCTATTGGTTTCTACAAAGAGCGGCTAGCTTATATCTTAGACCAGTCGGTCACTGTCGAGGTCGCCAAGGTGATCTTACAGCACCGCCGTGGGGATTTCTCATATGATTTTATGTAGGCAAGCCGCAAGCGGTGGTGGTGATTGGCTGGGTGGTGTCGCTGCCTTCGGAAGAGACGAAGTGATGGTAAAAGTAAGCAGGATCCGATGATTCTTCCGTGGGGATAGCCAAAGTCAAGATGTCGACTACAGACTCGTCGCAGACTTGCAGTGAACCTGGATGCGGCGAGCCTGATTTGTGGATCGATGGCGGGTCTTGACTTTGTTAGGCTGGGATTGGATGGTTGCGGAGGGTGGTGTGCTTGGTTGGGTTCCCATGGAAGAATGTGGCCTCCTCGTGGATCTGGTCATGCCCATCCTAGAGAACATTGTGTCCCTAGCTCCCTCGAGGAGCAAGGACAGTGCAAGCGGCAGCAGGGGGTAGGGGTAGATGTGGGGAGGGATGTCGGCGGCTGCTTGAGGTCATCATGATGAAACCCTTGACGTCCCATCTTTATCAATGGAAGTGGAAGAGCACGAAGTCGAGATTGGATAGGAGTTTGAGTTCTTTTTGGCACCGATCGGTTCCCCACTTTAGAGATGTATTTTTTTTGCATGCGAGCAAACAGTGGGTTGATTCTAAAAGGGATAGGCACTTTTCAACAGAAGTGCATGACGGACCAAAAATATGACCTCATTTTATTCGTTTGCTAGATATCGTATTATTCGTTGTTGTTCGTTCGGTGAAATTTCCTAATATTTGATTGTTGTGTTTCTAATTAGAGCACCCCATAATCACCCAATATGAGGGTATGAGAAATGAAAAATACTGATTATAAATTTTGAAGAGCCCGTGGCAACGCACGGGCGTTATACTAGTAGTAATAAGTGATGCAACAAGTGTACAACCTCTTTGCCGTAGCCGTGTAAACCTCAGCATCATTATGTTGGTCGCTGAAGCAGTTGAGGCAGAGGTGGCTGTCGGAGGTGTGGAGGAAGATCTGAGGAATCTGTAAACGGCGTCCAGGGCACTGCTCTATTGTGATGGATTGTTCTGTCGTTGGAGCAGCTCCGGTGAGCCGTAAGACGTCAAGGCTGAAGCAGCACAAGACAGACATCGTCAATCTCAAGTGGGATTCTAATAGCATCTCCAATAGATGATGTAAAATAGATGTAAAATTTACATCACCAAAAACTACCTGACTACAACAGATGAGGTAAAAACTGTTGACTCTGAACTTAACTATCGAAACTAAAATTTACTGTGGAATCTGGATGTTACTGTCGAAACTAAATGCAATGGTAGCAGAGAGGCACTTGACATGTAGTTTAGGAAGGGCCTGCATTTCATCTTCAACCTGCACCACCCTGAGCCGCCAGCCACCATCGGCCGAACCGCCGGCCCCAGCGCTACCTCGCCGCCACGAAACAACTCCTCACTGCCGATCCGCCGCCGCCCCGGCCAGCCCTCTAGGCCCCCCGCCCCCACCCTGAACCCTAAGATAGATAGTGGGTTACCTCTCCGGCGAGCCCCCGTCCCCGCTGTGGGTGGTTCTTCCTTAACTCCGGTGAGCCCCCCCAACCCCTGAAAGTCGACTGAAGTGTGGCTAAATTGGAGCAGAGCAGCAGCACGAGCGAGGGGGAGAGCAGCAACAGCAGTGCGAGCGAGCGAGAGCCGGAGCAGCAGCAGCTGGGCAAGCGAGCGACCGTGGAGATGTCGTCCGCGACACCGGCTTCAAGGTAGCCACTCCATGGGGGTGCGGATGGAGCACCGTCGGCCCCGGGAGGTCGAGTTAAGGAGAAGGTGCGATACGATGAGTGTACAACCTTTTCGGTGGCGCCGAGTAGGCCTCGGCTTCGTCCGAGGAGTCGATGAGGATGCTGCGGTTCTGGTGGAGCAGGTTAAGGCGGCGCTGTGGGGATGGAGCAGCCGCGATAGACGAGGCGATCGTCGTAGCAGCTCCTTGGAGGTGGAGGACGGGGCGGCTGAACCGGCCAGACGACAAGATGGACGACGGATCCTCATCCGGGGAGGTGGACGAGGGACGTCAAGCTGTTGCGTGATACGCCTCCATCGTATCTATAATTTTTTATTGTTCCATGCCAATATTATTTAACTTTTATATACTTTTGGCAACTTTTTATACTATTTTTTGGGACTAACATATTGATCCAGTGCCCAGTGCCAGTTCCTGTCTGTTGCATGTTTTTTGTTTTGCGGAAACCCAATATCAAACGGAGTCCAAACGGGATAAAAATGGATGGAGATTTTTTTAGCAATATTTATGATTTTTGGGAAGTAAAATCAACGTGAAACAGTGTCCGGGGTGGCCACGAGACAGGGGGTCGCGCCCCAGGGAGGCAGGCACGCCCTGGGCTCTCGTGGGCCACCCGTAAGGCGGTTGATGCTCTTCTTTTGCCGCAAGAAAGCTAATTTTACGAGAAAAATCTGGGCGAAAGATTCACCCCAATCGGAGTTACGGATCTCCAGATATAAAGGAAACGGTGAAGGGGAAGAAATAGAGAACGCAGAAACAGAGAGATAGATCCAATCTCGGAGGGCTCTCGCCCCTCCCATGCCATGGGAGCGAAGGAACAAAGGGGAAGCCCTTCTCCCATCTAGGGAGGAGGTCAAGGAAGGAGAATAAGAAGGGGGGCCCTCTCCCCCTTGCTTCCGGTGGCGCCGGAGCGCTGCCGGGGGCCATCATCATCACCGCGATCTTCACCAACAACTTAACCGTCTTCATCACCAACTCTTCCTCCCTCTATGCAGCGGTGTAACCTCTCTCTTACCCGCTGTAATCTCTACTTAAACATGGTGCTCAATGCTATATATTATTTCCAAATGATGTATGGCTATCTTATGATGTTTGAGTAGATCCGTTTTGTCCTATGGGTTAATTGATGATCGTGATTGGTTTGAGTTGCATGTTTTATTATTGGTGCTGTCCTATTGTGCCCTCTGTGTCGCGCAAGCGTGAGGGATTCCCGCTGTAGGGTTTGCAATATGTTTATGATTTGCTTATGGTGGGTTGCGTGAGTTACTGAAACACAAACCCGAGTAAGTAGGTTGTTTGCGTATGGGATAAAAGGGGACTTGATACTTTAATGCTATGGTTCGGTTTTACCTTAATGAATCTTTAGTAGTTGCGGACGCTTGCTAGAGTTCCAATCATAAGTGCATATGATCCAAGTAGAGAAAGTATGTTAGCTTATGCCTCTCCCTCAAATAGAATTGCAACAATGATTACCGGTCTAGTTATCGATTGCCTTGGACAAATAGCTTTCTCATAACAAAAAGCTCTCTACTAATATTTACTTTCTTGCATCTTTATCTAAACAGCCCCTAGTTTATATTTATGTGCTCTTTATTGTCTTGCAAACCTAGCCTTTCACACCTACAAAGTACTTCTAGTTTCATACTTGTTCTAGGTAAAGGGAACGTCAAGCGTGTGTAGAGTCGTAGCAGTGGCCGATAGGACTTGAGAGAGTATTTGTTCTACCTTTAGCTCCTCATTGGGTTCGACACTCTTACTTATCGAAAGAGGCTATAACTATCCCGTATACTTGTGGGTTATCATTGCGGTGGACGACGTCGTCAGGGAAGAGGCTCCGGCTGGGCAGCGGTGAGGTGGCGGACGGAGGAGGGTGGGGTTTCGCGGCTTGAGCGGAGAGGTTATGGCGGCCTAGGATTTCGAATGGCGAAAAGGGGGCGATGGGAGGGGGTGAACCATGACTTACAGACGTGCTTGTCCAAAATGTAGGGTGTGTTACAAAAGTACCCCCCACCGATTTGAACTAGCGGCCGTTTCGGCTCAGGGTTAGATGGGGGATTTCGCGTGTCGGGATTTGGCAGCTGGAGGGAATTTTCGCGCGCGTTGTAATTTCAGGATAGCAAGGCGCGGGTTGTGAAGGCGCCAGTTTTGGGAGCACGATATTTGAATTTTCGGGATATAACAAGGCGGGTTGAATTTTAGGGACAAGCCTAACATGTAGTAATATTGTACTTGTACGTACCAAATCAATTCGCACTTCCCTCAACCAAAAAGAAAACGAAAAAAATAAAACTATTCACACCACAAAGAGAGAGTGTCTTGCCCCATTTTACTGTACAAATGCTATTCAAAGCTACTCCCTCCTTCCATCTATATAGGGCCCAATGCGTTTTTCGATGCTAACTTTGACCAAATATTAGAGCAATAATATATGACATGCAACTTACACAAAGCACACCGTTAAATTCGTCTGTGAAAGGTTCTTTCAATGATATAATTTTCACATTGTGGATGTCATTTACTATTAATCTTGTCAATAGTCAAAGGCGGTCTTAAAAAACTCATTATGCCCTATATAGATGGTTGGAGGGAGTATGAATCCATGTTATGTCCAATTAAATTTTTTCGCTTGCTGTATAATGCATGTAACCTACTCATACCAACATTTTAGTGCATTCCAAATGTCTATACTACCGCTGCATTTCGAACTGAATTTGAATTCGTTTCTCTATTTCAATAAGAATCTACAATCATGATTGTTGCCAACTTCAACCATCATTCGTGTATTACCTTAATAACACACCACATGATTACTATAGAGATATATATGAACTATGTGTACTTCATGAACTCGAATTCTATTTTTTGAATACACTTGATGTTGATTCCAAATAATAGTACATTTGATGTACTAACTATATATTCATAATCTAAACCATGTTCCATACGTACACTGTGTTTATCACACAAAGCATAGTGCCCCGCCCCCTACATTATGACAAGTATTTAGACCTGAGTTGCAAAAGCCACACATTAACCCAAATTATAATCAATATTCTACATTATGATATCTTCTTCAGGTATTTGTATCCACTTTTTTATAATGAATTATGATCTTTGTTCGTATTTTACACCTTCATGATCCTCTTCTATTTGTAGCTAGCTAGCGCTAACTTTCTATCGTGCATGTACACGCCCGCCCACCTCTCACCCACCCTTAGCGTCCCCTCCATCGCGCATGTTCATTATTTCTCTTTAGGCCATCCACCCGCGGTGTGTGTAGGCCCTCAGCTCCTTCTTTCCGGCACACACCGGTCGATATACCTCTCAAGCCAAGTGTGCCTACAACAAACACATATATACTTCCCCTCTTCTCTTCTCACCATCCATGCCCCCTATGTCCAATACGGTTCCACGCAGGTGCACACTCCCGCCTCTCTTTTCATTGATCACATACTCGCACACTCCTCCCCCCTCGACATGGTAGGCCTCTCGCACCACTGCCTAGTCGCACCCCTCTCCCCCTGTCTGTCTCTCCGGACCTTATTTGCTTCTAACACATGCAGGGGTGTATATGAACTGATCTCCCTACATATAGCCAGGTCGACTATAATTCGTTTTCCCCATGCACCGATACACTTACCTCGCTAGTTATGTCTCTCCCTTTCTCGGACACACGATGGTTGATCTTCCTATGTAGTTACCATATGCTTACCACAACCATATCGTCTCCCCTCATCATCCTTGCATACCTCCCGACCCGTCTCTCATACGCACGTGCATAGACAGACAGACATCCCCCGCCCTCTCTTATTGATATTGCACTCATACGCTCCGTTTGTCTAGCAGGCCTCTCTCACCATTAGTGAGATGCCACTCCACCACCAACCCTCCGACGCTCTACCTTTGTCATGTCCATGGATGTCGATCGATCTCCCACAACACATAGCTAGGTCTCTCTCCTTCCCCACACATATACTAGTC
>NC_041381.1:371478178-371484941 GCF_002162155.2 Triticum dicoccoides | reverse complement strand
TCGAACGTTGTAGGTAGGTATCCATGCCACGGAGAAACACTGCACCTCTGCCCTCTCAAATTCTAGTAGGCCAGCCGGCCTGTATCTTTGACGTGGGCAAACATAAATTCGATGGCACTCTTTATTGATCGCGCAACCACACACTTCATCCCTGTTTTCAATTCTATCGATATCTCACGTCCATGACTCTGTTTCACACACATTGCATATGTTACATTTTTCTATTTGAGATATCATCAACACATTGCCTCTGTTTCGCATAAACCATCTCTCTCACACCCACCCACGTACGTACCTGCACCTAAAGAAGAAGTGCACGCGGGACGCACGTACTCACGTCTCATTCCCGGCCACACCCGTGCGGGTACACGATGGAGTTCGTTTCTGTACGAAAAGGCAGCCCACGTGATAATTTGACGCGTGTAGCGGTTGTTTACTCGAAGGAGGGTCGAGTACCACGCCTAGACGGAACAAAGTTGGACTTGACGCATTAGTATTAAATAAAGTTATATATTCCTCAATGGCACGTACATAATATAAAACGATTGCCGTGGGGAAAATGGAAAAATGGGTTTGTCTCTCGTCACACCATCTCACACTAGGCACACGTGGCCTCTCTCTCAGCGTTGGTCAATGATCCGGCCGCATCCCATCCGCCGGCGGAAAGGGAGGATGTGCATCGTCTCTCCGTTCGACGGCGTTGAGGCAGCATGTCCCGATCCGCGGTACCCACCTCTGACCAAGCTCCGGCGTGCTAGGGCCTTCGCCACTTGCTCGCTGCCGCAGTATGGGCAAATCCTGGCCGTTGGTGCCCTCCTAGTAACATCCCAAAAACCCTCAGGTACAGCTTCCTCCGGCCTTGCTCCACTTCCCATCTTCCCATGTTGCTGCATGTGGATCTTCTTTAGTTGTTGGCTTAAATCGTATCTCGGCCGGCATACTTTCCATCTTGCAATCTCGTCCTCAAACCATTTTTGATAAACCACCATGTGCTATCTTTCCCTTATTACATGGAATATGCTTCTTTTTGTCAGCGTATGTGTCTTCAACTTGTGTTATTGGGCAGTAATTGTTTCCTTTCTACCTCCTTTTGAAAACAGGGTTATCCATTTTCACCTCGTTGTTATTGTGACCTTTTGGTGAACTGCACAAATCACTTTTTTCTTAAGAGTGTTTTGTGCAGTTCTTCCAAAATGTCACACGGGCAAATTTTTTACATTTCTGTGGGACTGCGGAAAGGGAGATTAGTTTTGCTATCCTCCTCATCCAACTCCGTGCCTAATCTTCTCCAACAAGAAGTTAGTCCTGAAGAGAGATCGTAGAGGTGATCGGCTTCTATTTATGTGTGTTATGTTTCATCATCTAGTTCCACTATTATTGTAATCACACTGACTGGATATCTTTGCAAACAGGGATGGTCCGCTCGATTTTAGTGGAGCTGCACAAAATGATCGGATTGTGGTGTCCTCCATACACCTCTTTTTTGGCTATAGAGCTGGATGAAACTAGGTGCCAAGCAATGAATACTGTGCCAAGGAAATGGAGCCATGCCTACGAACAACATTGATCAATTATATTTTTTTCTTTATCTGTACACGTTCTCACAACTTTGTCTTCAGTTGTGATGTGAATATTGGCGCTGATCTGCGAACCATTGAGATGCATTAGCCATGTTAGCCATGGTAGTTTCATTTGTATTTGATGGAATGTTGTAACAAGATAATCTCGAGGCAAGACACATGAATCCTAAGTTGAAACCTTTTTTCCTGCAGGAACCAAAGTTGAAACCTTCATAGCATCACAGTACAATTTCATTAAAATTATGCGTACATATAAACAAATCCTGAAGGATTGATAGCAATGCCAGAAACAATTCAACTTTGTCTCGCCGACATGTTGGACATCCTTCATCCGGCTCCACCTGCCATGCTGCAATATTGAGTGCACAACACAACTTCAGGGAAAGATTCACCCCGGTCATTGCGCCGCGGTAGTAATGACTAGTGAGCAGTCAAATCACAGAGCCCCACCTTCGCCACAGTAAGCTGCTCGGACGAAGAACCATCATTTCTCTGTTCCTTGAATCCGCTGGTACTCCCATATTCCCACAGTAATAAGTTGCTCGGGCGAATCAACCATCACTTCACCTTTCCCATAGTAAGTACTAGTACCTCTTTTTTTTTTACTCTAGAAACAACCATATCGCATTTTGCATGAGAAATTACACACCATGTTTCGTTGACATGTGGTCCCGTTCCAACATGTCAGTGAGACGACGATGAGTCCTTTTCTACTAGTATTTACGAACGGACGTGTAGGCCGGGGCGCCTCTTCATGTACCATGGCAAACTGGCAACCGTCCACCGACTCTTCGCCTTTCCCTCTCAATTTGGAACTGCTGTCGCATGCTCTTCCTCCCTCCTCCATTTGCCTTCACCCTTCCTTCTGCCATTGTTTTATTGTCTTCTCCATGGAGGGAATAGGCCAGAAACGACCCTGTTATTCTTGCCCCGATCTGAAAGATGACGTGGTGGTGGAACTCATTGATCAGTGCGACGTCATCACCTCGGCTAGCATGGCAGGTTCATTCAAGACCATTCTCGACTCAACTAATAACATCATTACAAGGAACCCAAGGGTCAAGTAGCGGTTTGATCTCCCATATATTCTTCGCCGTAACCCCGATGACTGGTGCGGGACGACGGAGGCCTTGCCTTGTGCAAGTTGATGCCACTTGATAATGATACGTATGATGTTAAGATGCCATCGCTTGAGGGCAAGGATTGGGCAGGCGCAAATGGATATTGGGTTATTTATATTGGGTACAACTGCGAGTGGGAACTTGTGAATGTGTACACTCGTCACCGGGTTCCACTCCGAAAAATATTAGCAGACTGCCCAGAGGTTGAGCACACCGGTATTGTACGCACGTTTAAATACGATCATGGTGACTGTCTTCTATGGAAGATAGCAATTTGTCGAGTTCCCAACCGCTCTTGGAATTACAAGAACTATGAAGTTGTTGCTATCTTTGACAAGCTTGTTGCCGTCCTTTGTGGTTCAACTCGATGGATATTGCTCAAAAAACAGTTTCTATACACGGATGTGTACTGTGATGCAATTCAATAGGAGGGTCTTGTGTTTGCTTCCACCACTCATGGCACTGTTTTTACATGGGATCCTCGTAGTTTCGGTACGTTTGTCTTCCACCGTAATTATAATTGTTTCATCCACATGCATGCGGGTTAGCAAGTTTCCCTTTACTAATTAACCTTCTTCTTGTGTTTCCAAGGTCCTATGAACATTCCACCACCTATACTTGAAAATTTTTATAACCAAGGGGGAGATGACGATGGTGATGATCACGAGCATGAGGATGAGCAGAAGTTATATACTCAGTGGCGCCTGGCAACTAATTCCGATGGATCACCTCTTCATGTCTGTATACAGCGCACTGAGTTTGTTACTACTGAGGGAGCACGTGTTGTCTCCCGTGGTCGCACTCTCCGGACCTATTCCAACACTCATTGCATGGTATTCAGGATGGATACTAGTGTGCTAGCGCCAACACCTTCTCCCTGGTACAGAATTGATAGTCTTGGAGAAAACTCGCTCTTCCTTGGACAAAACTATCCGATGATGGTGAAAGGCGATCCAACTGTTGTTTACACAATGTTACTAGTATCATTTATGAGAAGCAACTGTATCTATACCTCGGACATTTGGGTGGTTCCCTACCCTAGTACTGATATAGTAAGCCGCTTCAGCCTGGATGATCAGTCCTGCGTTGGTCTCGAGATTGAGAATAGATGGCCCGTCCCAGAGAATCACTTGTGGTTCAAAGCAAGCATTTCCAACGCCCAGGATTGGTTGAGTTGAAGTTCAATATTTGTTGTGTGATGAAAACTTTAGTATTTATATTGTATCCTCGTTGTCGTTGTGGGTTGATGACCTGTTGTATGTAATAAAATGATATGCCTGTGATAAACTTACTAAATTTAGGATTCGCTTCTCTGAGTGAGTGGTGCGACGAGGCAAAAAATATATTTTCCGAATACATAATTGTACGTGCATTGCAACAGGTTATCGAATGAGGCCAATCAACAATAGTAGTACACTATTTGTACTACTCCCTCCGTTTCAGTTTACAAGTCCTACGCGTATACCTAGGTTGCCAATTTTATCACCCTAATCTAAACTATATAACACAAAAATTATAGCTTTTGAAAAGAGAACATATGAAGTTTATATTGATATATTTTTTATAATATATGACTTGTATTAGGTTGGTCAAATTGACAACATAGGGGTACATGCGCGCCCTATAAACTGAGAGAGAGGGAGTAGCTTCGCATGCTTCGCGCGTCGGGCGGGTGTTTTTACTGTAGCCATATGTTAATGTGTTAGCTGTACGTAACCAGCACCTCGAATCCTCGATACTACTAGTAGTACTATATAAGTAGTAGGAGTAGTAGGGTGGTATGGGCCAGAACAAGCATTCACGTCAAGGAGTACGGCACACACCACCAGCACGACATCCATCTGACACCATATTTCTTGGAGTTCGTGCTAGAGCAATCTCTTCAACCTCGTCATTTCTCTAACTCAGCCATCGCGCGGCGGGCGAGGTGGGGGTTTGCCGATAGTCGGTTTCCTCAACTGCGGTCCCACTTGTAAGGCCAACCCCAACGCACGACCCCAAATGGACCTCCGTTTTGCACAAACTCCAATGATAATTTTGACTAGACAAGCAAGACCAAAGAAAACAAGAACCACAAGAATACATTTCAGAAGATATCCAACTTCCACAACTGCTCCTGTAAGTTGGATTAGTGCCTTCTCGATGCATTCAGTATTGATCTGCGGAGGCTCGATCTTGCGTGCTTCTTTCTTCTTCGAGTGTAAAGAAGTAGACGTTGCTTCCTTGCATCTAGTCTCATGTCTAGCCTCTATTCTAGTAAGAGTATCAACAAGTGCACTAGTCTCATCTCTAGCCTCTATGCTAGCTAAAAGTGCTAGAACATCTACTAAATTGCGCTCTATCAATATATCGATGTACTCTTCTTACCAAACCAAAACTTGCATCCATTCTACACAATAAAAATTTTAAGTTAGCACAACTAGTCTAATCCGAGAGCACAACCAAAGATTTGGTCGGGTTCTTCCTCCTTTTGCTGACACGTGGGACATCCAGCATCCAGGTCGTGTCATGCAAGAAAATGGAGTGGTAGTTGAAGCCACGTGATGTGCATCTTGGGTTAAACTATAAATAGAATCTTACTACTCTTGAGTAACTCCAAAAGCGGCCACCGAAGATCTTTATTGGATTTGTTTTTCATCACCAGCACGTCGAGGCGAAAGATGTGCAGGTTCAATGGGTCCTCTTGCGTTTTCACTGACATGTGGGACCACATATGAGCAAATAGACGATGGGCTCCGCGCATCCACTGGCTGGCTGAGAAGAGAGATAGAGGAGGGCTGAGCACGGACTCCAGGAAATTTGTTCTACATAACTAGCACCTCGATATTCGCGTGTGGTTGTTTCTAGAATAAAAAAGGAGGTACCCCTACTTATGTTACTCCCACTACGCCTAGCCTAAGGTTAGTAGGTGACCTTGCGCTTGGCTCTTCGCCTCTTCTGGAAGTCAATGGTTCTATAGTACTACTAGTACTTCTGGCAATCTGACACCAAATGAACTATTGCACGTCCACCGCTTGTAAGCAAAAGTTTCTCCTCGTGCTGCGAGCCACCGCGCACGCGTTGGCGAGGGAGAAGGCATAATCAAGCTTCTCGTTGTTCTGCGAGTTGATGGGACACATCAAAGTTATTTAGTACGTACTCTCCCCAAAAAAGGGCTGACCATGTCATTGCTACCATCCTGTGCTCCGTCGTTGAGTACGTGCACTATTCATGTGCCATCGAGGAGAAAAAATATTGCGTAGGTGCCATCGAAGTGCACCACTCACTTATGCACTGCTTATCTGATTATCTCCATTTTCTTGCATGACACATGCACCTTGATGCTAGATGTCTCACGTGTTGGGAAAAGGATGAACAAAGCTCACGTAAAAGAAAAGAGTTGAAGAGCATAGATTCCCGATGACCGAGAAGGAGCAAGGAACCTCGCGGTGGAGAGTATCCAAGGAACGTTGCGCCTTTTCCCCCGTTTTTTGCCGCCTGACCACCTATAAACAAATAAAAGAACATGAACTCTTCGCTAACCACTAGAAACAGTACATCAGGATGCTAAGTTGAAGATGTTTTATAGTTTATATTGATAACCACGCAACAAGCCACACATGTACAGGACGCATGCAGCCACGCATGTACACAAGCAAATGCACTAACTCCATCCGATCCAACTCATGCACATATGTGCACAGCATGGAGCGCACAACGCACGTACACAACACGTGCATGCACACACACTCGGCCGCAGAATGCACGTGAATAACACATGCATGCGCACACACTCGGCTACATGGAGGCGTGTGCCATCTGCGGCGACGTCCGTTTCTTTCTGTGTTCACCAAACTAGTCTCTCTCTTCTTAATTAACTTGCCACATCATATTTTATGCCTACGTGGCAGGCTTAGCAGCTATACATGGTGGAGCACTGGGAGAGGCCAAGGCTGGTCATAGTGGGGAGTAACTTATACTGTAACATATTACTATGTTACTCTAAACATCTCTATAAACCGGAAATGAGGGAGTAGTAACATAGACTAGTGTCATATGCAGAGTATGGGAGCACATGATATT
>NC_041381.1:371442036-371477937 GCF_002162155.2 Triticum dicoccoides | reverse complement strand
TTGATGACAAGCCAGGGCGATGCGACCTCTCACTGCTTCCGCCGTTGAAGCGGTGCACCGACCAAGGGCACCGCCCGCTGCACGCCCGGCATTTCAGACTACACAGTGGAGAGTAACTTTAGAGCAAGTACCACAATTATATGACATAAGCAGGCTATAAGGATTTAAATATAGTATTTGTGCTTAGTTGAAGGAGAGAGAAGAGGAGAGAGAAGAGAAGCGGATTGTAAACGTGTAGCTGGTTGTACTCCAACATACTTTGTGAGACAAAAGGTGGGGCCATTATTAATGATATAGTATTTATACTAAAGGGACTAACGGACCCCTTAATTACTCCTTTTTTGAGACAAACCTTGGTGGGGCTTTTATTGACTCGGACGTGGCGGTTGGGGGCCAAAGGCCTACTATTATACTCGCACGACCGATCTGACATGCTCTACCCTAGCCGCTGCTATATTATATGGTTTCACACCGTTCCAGATCTTAGCACCACCACACAATTCTTCTCCAGCCCTCCTTTCGGTGTGCACCGCGAGAAGGGACATCAGTCCTCCGAACCCCGCCTTTCGTGATCCTGTACGGGAGAGGGCGATTTGGTTTTTGGGGAGCACACTCCTGTGACTGCTCAGCGACGACTTCCTCAATGACAGCCTTCTTCCCCGACCTTGGTAACCTCTTCATCAATGACATGAGTGACAACATCAACCACAACGGTTCTGCACCCGTTGTACAGTATGTGATTCTGTCCTCCTGGTTTAGTCCGCACCATTACTTTGATGTTTGCAATTATCGTCATGATCTATTTACTGCTGATTCAGATTAAATCTCATAGTAAATTGCTCATATATTCAATAATCCAATCCAAAAACCTGATTATAGGCAATTTACTCAGAGTGGTTTTGCTATGCTTTTGAAGCCGCCTACTTTTAAGGGGGTGCAATATAAAAGGTGGCGCACAAGAGCAGTATATTGGTTTTGGATCATGTACTGCTATGACGCCACTAAGGGTAAGCCTGAGGGCGATCTTAATCTTACATAGCAGGAAGCTTTTAAGAACATGGATACCCTCTTCAAAGCTGCCCTGCTGAGTGTTCTTCACGTTTCCATTGTGGATTCATATATGTCGTTTGACAGCGGCAAAGACATGTGGGCTGCGCTCGAGGCCATGTTTGGGATCTTGGGCGCTGGCAACGAGTTGTACGTCATGGAGCAATTCTGTGACTACAAGATGACTGATGAGCGCTCTGTTGTTCAGCAGACTCATGAGATACAGTCACTGTCTAAGGAACTTGAGTACTTTAAGTGTGTGTTGCCGAACAAATTTGTTGCTAGGACCATCATTGCCAAGCTTCCACCTTCGTGGAATGATTTTGCTACTTCTCTGAAAAACAAGAGACATGAGTTTTCTGTTTTGGATCTCATTAGCACTCTTGATTTTGAGAAGGTGAGAGAAAAAGACACACGCGATCGGGTCGCTGAGGGAGCTTCTAGTGCCCACATGGTACATGAGAAGAACTTCCAGCCCAACCAGCCCCAAAACAACAACAACAAATCTAAGGGGAAAGGAAAGTTTGATGCAAAGAACAAGCCATCACATTCTACCAACTTCAAGAAGAATTCTCATAACAGGAATGGATTCAAACCTCAATTTTGGTAGCACCGCACAAAATTTATATGGCTGCATCTACCTGCAGTCAGCTAACCTCATGGTGCTCCAGGTATTCCTATATTCGTAACTTGGTACAATGACCACCGCAAGATGAAATTAGCTTATTCGTACGTTGACTTGCTGAATGCAGTGCGGAACGATCCTGTCATGTGTCGAGGAGCAAACAAGCAGTGCAACCAAAGGTGGAAATCAACCAAGGACTTGTGAAATTATATATAATCTTCCTCAGGCAGGTCAGTATCCCCTTCGTCCAGATGATCGTGTTTTGTCATGCCGAGCTATTGATATGTGCTACTGTATTGCAACACCGTTTAAGTATAGCTACGGTTTTCCTATCTTTTCAGATTCAGGACAATGAATATGATTTTAGGGGAACTGCACAATATGGACTCATGTTGAGTTATCTCTATTGCCTCATGTGTTTGCTGCAAATGTGTCGGCATCAATTACAAGATGAGGCAGCTAGCTAGCTGTGGAGTTGGCAACATGCTCAAAGTGCTCGCAACATTGAGAAGAAACAAGCATGCCCAGGAAATTAATGCGTGTGTAGGGAGGCCCTTTGCTCAGAGAAGCATCGACCGATATTCTTTATTTCCACACCTTCTCACAGCTTTGTATTGGTTATAGTATGGTGAATCATTGAGATGCATAAACATGCTGAACTTTTGTTCTTCTGAATGTTAGTATGCATATTGTATCTTCTGAAGCTTAGTTTAATGTGAGTGTCTGCATCCAGTACTACATCCTCTAATTTGGTGGATGCACACAGAGAAAATAAATCTCCTTAATTTACTCTATAACCACCCTATTAAATAGGCCTAGTAACAAACCAGACGCATGCAGTGGCCGGCGGGCACATGCATCCTGCATGCATGGCCAGTCAGCCAAGTCCATGTGCCAGCTCCAATGCAGCAACGCAAAAGAAGAGAGCGGTTCTTGGGAAAAAGCGAGTTGTTAGTGCAGCGAGCCTTATAAACACGAACATCTCGCTCCCCAATCTTCCTCAGTCGTCTAGAAAACCCCCGCTCACCTTCTTCCTCACACATACAGAAAACGCCTGCTCCTCTTCTTCCACTCCTACAGAAATCCCCAGCCTTCCTTCTTCCCCACTTGCACTGCCACTAGGCTCGTCTCTGGCTACTCTCCTCAAACCCGTGAGCTCGACACGACGCCCACAAGGAAAATGGAGTCGGCTGGCCCTAGCGCCAAGATGAGGCTCCCGCCAGCGGCAACGCCGGTTGTAGATCCTGCACCCGGTAGCACGGGGAGAAGCGGCGAGCCCCCCCACCCGGATCTGAGGAACCGGTAGAATCTCCGGTGGACCACATCAGCGATCTCCCAGATGTCATGCTTGAGGAGATCATCTCGCTTCTCCCCACCAAGGATTGTTGTCGCACACAAGTCCTCTCAACTTGGTGGTGCCCTCTATGGCGCACCACGCCCCTCAATCTTGACTGTCGTCAGATATCTGTCCTTCCTGAATTTGATCTCCTTAGAGCCATCGTCTCTTCTCACCAGCAGGGCCCCGTTCAATGCCTCTGCATCCCAACACGCTACCTGCTGTCCATACCCGGCATGGTGGACGCTTGGCTGACATCCCCTAAATTCAGAAAACTCCAGCAGTTTGAGTTGTACCATTACCACAAAAGTTTCATACCACGAACACACCAAGAACTCGTGCCCACACCACCCTTGTCCATATCGCGGTTTTCCTCCTCTCTCCACACCGCCACCTTCGCTCGGTGCCATCTACCAGACGATCTGGTACAAATGCTTCGACTCCCACTGCTAAAAAAACTTTCGCTTGTGGTGGTTTATCTGTTGGAGGCCTCACTGCACAGCATCATCCACTCCAGTTGCCCTGTCCTGGAGCGCTTGCTGATAGTTTTGGGAATAGAAATCCGTATCAGTTGTCTCCAAATAAAGTCGCCTCACCTTAAAAGCATTGGAATTTGTTTTAAAGGACAACAGCTCATCATCGAAGATGCCCCTTCACTTCAAAGGTTGCTCCTTGATAATTGTTATACACCTTCACAAATAACTGTCGTCTCTGTGCCCAAACTGGAGACCTTGGGTGTAATTCATGACCCGTTTAATAATCACAAGGAGTTGGTGTTTGGCTCCTCACTTTTTCAGGTACCGTATATTATCATCTACACATTTGTAATCATATGCTGCATTTTTATTTGTGCGCATAAGTTCTATATCATCTTGGAGTACACTTTGGGTACTAATATTATGTTATATGCTCAATGAAGAGTTCGTCCATTGATAGCCTATCAATGCTACTGGATTCTGTCAAGATCATATATATCAGAATGTTTAGTTTTGATCTGGACATAATTGTTGGATTGCTGCGATACTTTCAATCTCTGGAGAATTTATATATAGAGGTGATGATTTCATGCACATTGAAAGCCCATATATATTGTACTAGAATTAACTGTTCAGCTGTCGTTCTTTCGACATACTCTTTTTTCAGACCTTAACTGTTTTCAATCTTCATGTCTACTTAGGTAGAACCACATGGAGAAAAACATATAAACAATCGGTGGCGTAATAAGCACAAGGATTTTCTCAGTTATCATGACATTCGTTTGAGGACAATAACGATGGAACGATATGCATCCAACCAGGCAAACAGAAGCTTTGTCACATTCTTCCTGTTGAATGCGAGGTTACTATTGTCCATGAGGCTTAATTTTTACCTCAAGAGATTTCTCACGGACGGACATGTTGAACAAAAAAAAAGAAGTTTCAGCTGGACAAATGGGCTTCTAAACGTGCTCGGCTTCTATTTACAACAAGTTGTAGTCATCCTGAAATAATTTTTTTTGCACAGGATGTTGATTTTATGGATCAGACCGGTCAATTTGTTTGTGACTGCAAAAAAGAGTGGTTGGGTTAGATGTTACTGTCATGTTCAATCTGGGTCTTGTCTAAAAATTTGATGAACAATTAATCATTGGGCTTTTTGTACCATATGTATGCTTGACTTGCATGTTGTTGCCCTCGTACTCCCCTCCACCTGCCACTACACTGCCGCATCTTCCACGGTTGTTGTTCGTTCCTGTCCGAGGCCTTGCCGTCGTTCTCCGCCTTGGTTCGCTCGCTGTGCCCGCCGTCGTCTAGCGTTGTCAACATGGTCAACAACCAGGAGCATCAGGAGATGACTGTACGTGGAGAGGCTAACAATAGGGACCCACCAGAGCCATTGCATTTCGCAAGCAGGTGCCTCGTTATTACAAGACAAAAAAATACTTCCTCCTAATTGTTTGACAACTAGCTCCCACGCCATTGTCAATGTAGTCAATAAACAAGAAAATTACACAACGAGCAGATAACACCAGGGACCCAGCAGCTCGCCCAGTTGTTTTTTAGTTTCAGAGACGGATCTCAATTGCGCGCTGTGCGAGGGCTATGGCCCGTCTAGCCCACGCTTACGCTTTTATGAAGCACATGACGAGCCCAGTTGATATATTTTTTCTTTCTGAAATTGGCTAGCCCAGTTCTTTTTTTTGGAGAATACCAAAACCAAGGCCTACTTTCTTCTCTCAGCCCTGCTGGGCTGCAAATCTTTCAAGACGAGGAGGGATGTAAGTAGTAAGAAATGGGCTTCCCCGGAAAATGGGCTATAAGTTGTAAGAAATGGGCTGTAAAATTTTAAACAAAAGCCAACCGGAAATTGTATTAAAATATCATTTTTTTAGGATTTCTCTACTCTCTACTCTTATAAAAACCAAAGCCAACTGGCAATTACATTAAAATATCATCTTTTCTCCCACAAGATAAACTACTCATACAAATGCATCTTCATGTTCCGTGCAACGAACGGGCATCTTGCTAGTTAAGATTCTAAATTTCATTCTTTTTTGCGGAGAATTGTTTTTTGAATTTTATTTTGATATATTTTTTTGAAAATTATTGTTAACGCGACTCGAAATTTCATGATTAAAAGGGTTCGTACCCCACCGAAATATGTAAAATTTCATTGAATTTTTTAGCAGTGCCCAGAATATATGGTCTGTAATGCTAATAAAAAGAATATGGGCTTCAAATATCCTAAGAATTAGCAAATGGGCTGTAAATTATTGAAAATAATGGCTAATGGGCTATATGCTGTTTTCCACAGATTTGGAGGCTAACTTCTGGGCCTACTAGGTTGACGATGACGCTGTCCTAATTTTTTTTGATGCGTACGCAAGGCTTTGTCAACTTAGTCAACACACAACAGTGACTGTTGGATGTCCATCCAACGGTCATCGTGCTTCTTCAATCTCTGATCTTCCAGCTCCAGCCGCCCAAACTAGCACCGGTGGGACTGCCTGCTCCCTCCTCCCGTGGCTGGCTGTGCTGCCGCCAGGCCATCCCTCTAACCACCCACACATCCTGTTATTTTTCGATGATGTCAGCCTCACCCCGCAGCCGACCAGTCAACACCTGTACTCCCCTCAGCGTGGGCATCCGCTGCGGTGGCTTCGCCGGCTCCGGGTGGTTCTCTTCTTGGTCCTCACCCTCGTCCACCGCGTTTGTGCTCTCGGTGCGGTGAGGTCAACATGGTCAACAAACATCAGCCATCGGAAGAGGCTGACAGTAGGGTCCCACATAGGGAAATGCCTCCTTATTACGCGCAAAATAATGATTCCTCCACCTAATAGCTGGGACCCACCGGAAGGGCCTTTGTATTTCGCGAAAAAACCGTTCCCCCCGCTGTCAGCTCGGACCCACCGGAAGTGCCTCCTTATTACGCACAAAAAATGAATACCCCCCTGCTAGCTGGGACTCACCTTGGTGGGAGGCTGACTTGTGGGCCTACTAAGTTGACGGGGACGAAGGGCTTTGTCAACTTAGTCAATATGAATGATTCTAGCTCCAGTGACCATACGATGTCCATCCAACGGCCGTAGTGCTTCTTCAACCTCTGGTCTTTGTGCTCCAGCCGCCCAAAGCAGCGCCGGTCATGCCGCATGCTCCAGCCTCCCATGGCCGGCTGTGATGCCGTGGAGGCCTCACCGCCCCCTACTACTCCCACCGCTGGACAGGCCATCCTTCTACTCACCCACACCCCCTGTTATTTTGCAGCGACAGCAGCCTCACGCTGCAGCTGAACCAGTGAACCCTCGTACTCCTCTTTGCGTGGGCATCCACTGCCGCGTCTTCCCCGGCTCCGCGTCTTCCCTTTCCTAGGCTGCGCCATCGTCCATCGCCGTGGTGCTCTCGGTGCGGAGTGGTAATTGTGGTCAACGACCGACTTCCATCGGAAGAGTACTGTACGTGTAGAGGCTGACAGTTGGGTCCACGGCAGCCGCAAGGAAGTGCCTCCTTATTACGCGCAAAATAATTATTCCTCCACCTGACAGCGAGGACCCACCATACGGGCCATCGTATTTCACGAAAAAAACGTTTCCCCCCTGACTGCTGGGACCCACCAACTACATCTTCGCACACAAGGAAGTGCGCCCGGGCAACAAAAAAAATGATTCGCCCCCCTGGCTGATGGGACCCACAAGCTACATCTTCGCACGTAAGGAAGTGCCTGACAGTCGGGACCCACCTGGTCGAAGCGTACATAGCGTTGTCATTATGGTCGCGGACGTGTACATACATACTGGTCGATGTAGAGGCGTGCACGTATCATAGTAGAGGCACGCACGTGTCGTAGTAGAGGCGCGCTCATAGCATGTACACGTAAGTACAACGGCTAGGGTGCAAGAAAGTAAATACGGACACATACATACACACGGGCGGGGTCTCAAATGCCTATTTGCGCATATGTACGGCTAGGGCTCGTGTACATGGCTGGGTCAGAACAGAGAAATTGCGTCGTTGTCGTGTTCATCGGGAGGCAACAGAATGCTTTGTGTTCATCGGGAGGCAACGAAACGCGTGGGAGCCAACCGGCTTGGACGAAATAGGTGATGGAAACGAGGCCTGGCGTACCGCAGAACAGAGGAAACGGCCTTGTGTTCGACTGGCCACATTTGAAACGGGATCCTGTTCATCGGGAGGGGTCTGGCATACTGCAAAACGAAGGAAACGGACTTGTGTTGGACCTCCTACGGTCTAAAAGGGGTCCTGTTGATCGGGAGGGGTGTGGCATACCGCAAAACGAATGAAACGGACTTGTGTTGGAGCGCTACGGTCGAAACGAGGCTCCTGTTCATCGGGAGGGGTGTGGCGTACCGCAAAACGGGACTCCACGGGATACTGTTCATCTCCACCGTCGACCTCCTCCAGCCTCCAACGGCTACTGTTCATCCACCGTCAACCTCCTCCAGCCTCCACCTGCGACTGTTCATCCATGGGCTCCTGTTCATCCAACCTCCACCGCACGCTACTCCACCGGCTACTGTTCAACCACCCCTCTCCACGAGATCCTGTTCAACCACCCCTCCACGGGCTACTGTTCATCCACCCCTCCACTATCTACTGTTCATTCAGCCCTCCACAGGGTCGTCCTGTTCATCTAGCCCTCCACGAGGTCCTATTCATCCAGCCCCAACCGGCTCAATCGATCGGGGTCCTGTTCATCCAGAGGCAACGCCACGGGATCCTGTTCATCCACTCCCACCGCTCACTGTTCATCCAAACCCCTGCGCAACACTCACTGTTCATCCAGAGGCAGCATCGATCGGCTTCAGTTAGCAGCAGCAGCGAAGGAACCGCTCGATCGGGTTCAGTTAACATCCATCGATCGATTGCTCGGGTTCAGTAACGCGTAACCTACAGTGCAACCGCTCGGGTTCAGTTAGAGCCCAATGCCTCGCTCGGGTTCAATTAGAGCCAACGCCTCGCACACACACGCATACGTGTATGAGATAAACGCGCATCGCTCGGCCCCTGACCACCCACCATAACCGGGAACTCGCCGAAATTTTCCTCGCCCTCGCTTCTACCACGGTTTTTTCTGTCATGGATGGCCCAAAGAATGTCATGCAGCTGCGTCTCCGGCCCGCCCAGGATGAAAAGGTCATTTTCGGTCATGATTTTTGGTCATAGAAGTAGGAGCCCACCACATCTTTAATGATACCGGGTTTTGTCACAATTATCGTCATAGAAGTGTCATAAGTATGACAGGAAAAAATCCGTTCGGCCCAAAATGTCATGGATGTGTCTTTTTTTGTAGTGTAGGTTCCCCTCAGGGGAAGGCGCGGACGAGCCCTTCTGCCCGATGAGGGGCATACGGTCGCCGAGGACGCCGCCAGCATCCCCCTGGTCCTGGTTTCCGGTCTCCCCAACGGTGGTCAGGGGTGGCGCACGGCGGGGTCCTCATCGGGCGACATGCAGCAAGGCTCCGGCCTGTGAAGGTCTCCGCTCGTGACACTCTCACGTAATAATCAGTGGGGTTGTACATGCCCCGGAGGCTCCTGAGTGCCGCCCTGGGGCCTCATGGGGGCTCCCGCCCACATCCTAGTGGAAGCACCATGCTCCGCGCTGGCCGTCGACACTGTCCCCAATGACTATGCCCAGCTAGTGGGAGCTCTTAGCTCCGCGTTGGTGAAAAGACTAAAGACTGAAGACTAGCTAGGCGCCGGATGCAGCCATCTGCTTTTTGCCTACTTTTTATACTTGCTTGCCGACTTTTTGGAGCAGTCTGTTTTTGGGGCGTTTATAAAAATGGGGGGAAGTTTTCTCGTTTGTGCCGCTCTCTTGCCTTCAGTTCTTACGTTATTTCTTGAGCTCGTGACTTCTACCCTTCCCTCAAGCGCCTCACGAGCGGGGTCTGGGTACGGTGTGCGCGCTGGTGCCGATCGCCCCCCCCCCCCCCCCGAGGGGGCTCGAGGGTGCGGCTGCCTCGCGCGCCGACCTCGTCACGGTCTGGCAGTGGACTTCTCACGAGGCACTCGTCGGCAGGCCGGCAGGCCCCTCGAGAGGCACAGAACCTTGCGAGCCTGTAGCAGGCTCGCCTCACGAGAAGGGGCTTGGCCACGATGCCAGGCCTCACTTAAGACCCTCGAAACCAAAGATAAGTCATGAGCAACTACCTTGCTCAGCGACCCGCAGCCCTGCGGGGCCCAGCTCCTGGCGTTACTTCAAAAGCATTTAGCAATCTCACACATCATAAGGGGCACCCCCTTTTCAAAATGCTCTCACAAGAATGCGTTCAAGTTTTCATCATACAGGTTAAAGCAAAATAAACACGGGCCTAGTCGGACGCGCCTTCTTCGTCGCTCCCATTTGAGCCGCTTGTGCTGTAGCTGCCATCCTCCTCGACATCACAACCCGCGCCAGCTTGTTCGGCCACGAGCATAGTCGTGTCATCCTCAGGAGTCAGTTCCTTCACCAAGGCGTCCACATGGCCATCCACCCACTTGGCGAGCTTGTCTTGGGTGGCCGCAGGCACGGGGGCTAGCACGGTGCCGAAATCGAAGTGGGAATCAAGATTTAGGAGGTTGCTGAAGATGCGCGAGAGTGCACGCCCGAGGAGGCCCCGGCTCCTCTCCTCGACAAGCTAGCGAGCTTTTGCAGCCTGATCTTCCAGGCGGGTCACGATATCAGTGAAGAAGTTGAGATGGCTGGCGTAGTCGCTCTCATGCGGGTGAGGAGCGCTCTCGTCACAAATAGCACCCAAGGCATTGTTGGCTCTGACGCGCAGACCTTGGAGCATGGAGCCGTGCTCGCGTTCCAATGTCAGGCGGCGGCTCTTTTCACTCGAAGCCTTCTTCAGGAGGGAGCCAGTGTCTTCGAATTGCTTCTGGAGAGAGGATATCTCGGCACAGGCAGAATTTAGGGCAGATTAGGAGGAAGTCAGGGCTCCCCGGGAAGCGCTCTCATGCTGCTCCATGGCCTGCAGCTTAGTTTTCAGGGCGAAGATCCGGCCCTCAAGCTCAGTCTTGAGCAGCTCCAGGTCCAGGCGGTGCCTTCCAGCTAGCTCAGCACGTGCCTTCGCCACCCTCTCCTCCACCTCCACTTGGACCCAAGCTTCTCGGGCGGCAACGGCATCCTCAGCCACGGCGGCCTATCGCTCCCTCACCTCCAGCCTCTCCAGTGCCAAGCTGTGTTCCACGGCCTCTAGCGTCAAGTCTTCATGGCGCCTCAGGAGCTCCGCCTCGGTAAGGGCCACCTCGTCTGGTGAGGAGGCGAGCAGGGCGCGGTGCTCCTCGACTTTGCGCTGCAGAGCCGCATTTGAAGACACAAGATCTCGCTCCCGCTCCTCAGCCGCCTCACGGCGGCGGTTGTCTGCCTCAGCCTCTTCCATGGCACGGGCGCAAGCTTCGCAAGAAGCCGCGAGCGAGGCCACCATGCGAGCTTCAGCTTCGTCATGCTGAAGCTTCCCAAGGTTGATGGCAACCTTCAGCCGCTCCCCGCCAAGATGGACCATGGCACGCATCGCTTCACCAAAGATCCCGAAGCGCACCACACTACACACGCGAGCGAGCGCGAGCTCATCGCCAAGACCTTCGTCGGCTCCGGAGGCCGCTCGGGAGGTGTTTGGTGCTCCACGAGTCGCCGACCGAGGGTTGGCTGGTGTAGCCCCACAGCTTGAAGACAAAGGCTGCCCAGGGGGCACCCCCCTTCCGGCAATGACAAGAGGAAGGATCACCGGTGCACCCCCCCATCTCACGGGCAGGGTCGTGGGAAGATGGAGCACGGGGCCCGGTTCCGGGGCACCCGCACGGCGTCAAGTTAACTGGAGCTGGTCCCATGCCCTGTGCAGGATCGGGGCGCTGGGGGCTGCGCACATGCGTCAAGCTAGAGTCCTTGGGGATGCCTGCCTCCTGAGGTTTTGCCTTCGTGGGGGCCCTGCAAAACCCCATCCATGAGAAGATGCAGCACGCTAGGAGGTCAAGAGCAAAGGTACTTACTCATCGGCATCCACGTATTGCTACGTCTTGAGCTTGCATTGGTTTTCCTTGAAGAGCAAAGGGTGATGCAGCAATAGTAGTGTAAGTATTTCCCTCAGTTTTTGAGAACCAAGGTATCAATCCAGTAGGAGGCTCCTCAGAAGTCCCACGCACCTACAAAAACAAACAAAGAACTTGCAACCAATGCAATAAAGGGGTTGTCAATCCCTTCACGGCCACTTGCGAAAGTGAGATCTGATAGAGATAGTATGATAAGATAAATATTTTTTTGTTATTTTATAATATAGATTGGAAAAGTAAAGATGCAAATAAAAGTAGATTGAAGCTTATATGATAAAAGATAGACCCGGGGGCCATAGGTTTCACTAGTGGCTTCTCTCAAGATAACATAAGTATTACGGTGGGTGAACAAATTACTGTCGAGCAATTGATAGAAAAGCGAACAATTATGAGATTATCTAGGCATGATCACGTATATAGGAATCACGTCCGTGACAAGTAGACTGACTCCTGCCTGCATCTACTACTATTACTCCACACATCGACCGCTATCCAGCATGCATCTAGAGTATTAAGTTCATAAAAACAAAGTAACGCATTAAGAAAGATGACATGATGTAGAGGGATAAACTTATGCAATATAATATAAACCCCATATTTTTATTCTTGATGGCAACAATACAATACATGCCTTGCTGCCCCTGCTGTCACTGGGAAAGGACACCGCAGGATTGAACCCAAACCTAAGCACTTCTCCCATTGCAAGAAAGATCAATCTAGTAGGCCAAACCAAACTAATAATTCGAAGAGACTTGCAAAGATAACTCAATCATACATAAAAGAATTCAGAGGAGAATCAAATATTTCTCATAGATAAACTTGATCATAAACCCACAATTCACCGGATCTTGACAAACACACTGCAAAAAGAGTTACATCGGATAGATCTCCACAAGAGAGGGGGAGAACATGGTATTGAGATCCAAAAAGAAAGAAGAAGCCATCTAGCTAATAACTATGGACCCGAAGGACTGTGGTAAACTACCCACAACTCATCGGAAGGGCTATGGTGTTGATGTAGAAGCCCTCCGTGGTTGATTCCCCCTCTGGCGGAGCGCCGGCGAAGGCTCCAAGATGGGATCTCGTGGATACAGAAGGTTACGGTGGTGGAAATTGTGTTTCGGTGGCTCCCTGGATGTTTTCGGGGTACGTGGGTATATATAGGAGGAAGAAGTATGTCGGTGGCCGCCCGAGGGGCCCATGAGACAGGGGGCGCGCCCTACAGGGGTGGGCGCGCCCACCACCCTCGTGGATGCCTCAGCTGCTTCTTGGCTTGCACTCCAAGTCCTCTAGATCACGTTCATTCCAAAAATCATGCTCCCGAAGGTTTCATTCCGTTTGGACTCCGTTTGATATTCCTTTTCTTCAAAATATTGAAATAGGCAAAAAAAAACAGCAATACGGGCTGGGCCTCCGGTTAGTAGGTTAGTCCCAAAAATGATATAAATGTGTAAAATAAAGCCCATAAACATCCAAAACAGGTAATATAATAGCATGGAACAATAAAAAATTATAAATACGTTGGAGACGTATCAAGCATCCCCAAGCTTAATTCCTGCTCGTCCTCGAGTAGGTAAATGACAAAAACAGAATTTTTGATGTGGAATTCTACCTAGCATATTTCTCAATGTAATTTTCTTTATTGTGGCATGAATGTTCAATCCAAATGATTCAAAATAAAAGTTCATATTGATATAAGAAATAGTAATACTTCAAGCATACTAATAAAAGCAATCATGTCTTCTCAAAATAACATGGCTAAATAAAGTTCATCCCTACAAAATCATATAGTTAGGTTATGCTTCATTTTCTTCACACAAAAAATGATCCCAAATTCTACACCCCCGATGACAAGCCAAGCAATTTTTTCGTGCTTAAATAATCTCAAACTCTTTCAACTTTCACGCAATACATGAGCATGAGCCATGGATATAGCACTATGGGTGGAATAGAATATGATAATGGGGATTGTGTGGAGAAGACAAAATGGGAGAAAGTCTCACATTGATGAGGATAATCAACGGGCTATGGAGATGCCCATCAATTGATGTCAACATGAGGAGTAGGGATTGCCATGCAACGGATGCACTAGAGCTATAAATGTATGAAAGCTCAACAAAAGAAACTAGTGGGTGTGCATCCAACTTGCTTGCTCACGAAGACCTAGGGCATTTGAGGAAGCCCATCATAGGAATATACAAGCCAAGTTCTATAATGAAAAATTCCCACTAGTATATGAAAGTGACAACATATGAGACTCGCTATATGAAGAACATGGTGCTACTTTGAAGCACAAGTGTGGAAAAAGAGATAGTAACATTGCCCCCTTTTTATTTCTTTTCTTTTCTTTTATTTTATTTCCTTTTTTCTTTTGGCCTTTCTTTTTTTCTTTTTGGCCTTTCTTTTTTTTTCTTTGGCCTTTTTTTGGCCTTTCCCTTTTTTTCTGGGGACAATGCTCTAATAGTGATGATCATCACACTTTATTGATTTACAACTCATGAATTACAACTTGAAACTAGAACAACATATGACTCTATATGAATGCCTCCGGTGGTGTACCGGGATGGGCAATGAATCAAGAGTGACATGTATGAAAAATTATGAAAAGTGGCCTTGCGACAAATACGATGTCAACTACATGATCATGCAATGGTAATATGACAAAAGTAATGCGTGTCATGATGATAAACGGAACGTTGGAAAGTTGCATGGCAATATATCTCGGAATGGCTGTGGAAATGCCATAATAGGTAGGTATGGTGGCTGTTTTGAGGAAGATATAAGGAGGTTTATGTGTGATAGAGTGTATCATATCACGGGGTTTGGATGTATCGGTGAAGTTTGCACCAACTCTCAAGGTGAGAAAGGGCAATGCACGGTACCGAAGAGGCTAGCAATGATGGAAAGGCAAAAGCGCGTATAATCCATGGACTCAACATTAGTCAAAAGAACACATATACTTATTGCAAAAATTTAGAAGTCATCAAAAATCAAGCACTACGCGCATGCTCCTAGAGGGATAGATTGGTAGGAAAAGACCACCGCTCGTCCCCGACCGCCACTCATAAGGATGCACAATCCAAGGACACTTCATGTTTCAAATTTGTTACACAACTTTAACCATATGTGCATGCGATGGGACTTGCTAACTTCAAAACAAGTATTCTTTAAATTCATAATTACCCAACTAGCATGACTTTAATATCACTACATCCATATCTCAAAATAATTATCAAGTATCAAATTGATCATAGCATCGAATTCACTTCCTATGATAGTTTTTATTATACCCAACTTGGATGCCTACCATTCTAGGACCAATTTTATAACCATAGCAAATACCATGCTGTTCTAAGAGACTCTCAAAATAATATAAGTGAAGCATGAGAGACTAGCAATTTCTACAAAATTAAGCCACCGCTGTGATCTAAAAGATATAAGTGAAGCACTAGAGCAAAAACTATCTAGCTCAAAAGATATAAGTGAAGCACATAGAGTATTCTAATAAATTTCAATCAAGTGGGTTTCTCCCAAAAGGTGTGTACAAAAAGTATGATTGTCGTAAACTAAAAAGCAAATACTAATATCATACACAATGCTCCAAGAAAAACACATATCATGTGGAGAATACAAATATAGCTCCAAGTAAAGTTACCAATGAACGAATACGAAAGAGGGGATGCCTTCCGGGGGCTGTTGGAAATATGCCCTAGAGGCAATCATAAAATGGTTATTATTATATTTCCTTGTTCATGATAATTGTCTATTGTTCATGCTATAATTGTGTTATCCGGAAATCGTAATACATGTGTGAATACATAGACCACAACATGTCCCTAGTGAGCCTCTAGTTGACTAGCTCATTGATCAATGGATGGTTACGGTTTCCTGACCATGGACATTGGATGTCATTGATAACAGGATCACATCATTGGGAGAATGATGTGATGGACAAGACCCAATCCTAAGCATAGTACAAGATCGTGTAGTTCGTCTGCTAGAGCTTTTCTAATGTCAAGTATCATTTCCTTAGACCATGAGATCGTGCAACTCCCGGATACCGTAGGAGTTCTTTGGGTGTACCAAACGTCACAATGTAACTGGGTGGCTATAAAGGTACACTACAAGTATCTCTGAAAGTGTCTGTTGGGTTGGCACGAAGCGACACTGGGATTTGTCACTCCGTATGATGGAGAGGTATCTCTGGGCCCACTCGGTAATGCATCATCATAATGAGCTCAATGTGACCAAGTGGTTGGTCACAGGATCATGCACTATGGAACGAGTAAAGTGACTTGCCAGTAACGAGATTGAACAAGGTATTGGGATACCGACGATCGAATCTCAGGCAAGTAGCGTACCGGTTGACAAAGGGAATTGTATATGGGATTACTTGAATCCTCGACATCGTGGTTCATCCGATGAGATCATCGTGGAACATGTGGGAGCCAATATGGGTATCCAGATCCAGCTGTTGGTTATTGGCCGGAGAGCTGTCTCGGTCATGTCTGCATGATTCCCGAACCCGTAGGGTCTACACACTTAAGGTTCGATGACGCTAGGGTTATTAGGAAGATTTGTGTGTGATTACCAAATGTTGTTCGGAGTCTCAGATGAGATCCCGGACGTCACGAGGAGTTCCGGAATGGTCCGGAGGTGAAGATTTATATATGGGAAGTTGTCATACGGTCACCGGAAATATTCGGGGGCATACCGGTATTGTACCAGGGCCACCGGAGGGGTTCCGGGGGTCCACCGGGAGGGGCCACCTGTCCCGAAGGGCCTCATGGGCTGTAGAGAGAAGGGAACCAGCCCCTTGGAGGGCTGGGCGCCACCCCCCCTAGGGCCCATGCGACTAGGGTTGGGGGGAACCCTAAGGGGGGCGCCTCCCTTGCTTGGGGGGCAAGCCCCCTCCCCCCTTGACCGCCGCCCCCCTCTAGATCCCATCTAGAGGGGCCGGCCCCCTTCCCCCTTCTCCTATAAATAGAGGGGTGAGGGGAGGGCTGCAGCACCACATCCAAGGCGCAGCCCCTCCCCTCCCCGACACCTCTCCTCCTCCGCAAGAGCTTGGCGAAGCCCTGCCGGTGTACTGCCACTCCATCACCACCACGCCCTCGTGCTGCTGTTGGAGCCTTCTTCCTCAACCTCTCCCTCCTCCTTGGTGGATCAAGGCGCGGGAGACGTCACCGGGCTGCACGTGTGTTGAACGCGGAGGTGCCGTTGTTCGGCGCTAAGATCGAAATCCACCGCGATCTGAATTGCTTCGAGTATGACTCCTTCTCCCCTCTCTCTCGTTGCTAGTTACTCCATAGATTGATCTTGGTGATGCGTAGCTTTTTTTTAATTTCTGCAATGATCCCCAACAGTGGCATCATGAGCTAGGTTTATGCGTAGTTTCTATGCATGAGTAGAACACAAGTTTGTTGTGGGCGTCGATTTTGTCAATTTACTTGCCACTACTAGTCTTATCTTTTTCCGGCGGCATCATGGGATGAAGCGGCCCGGACCGACTTTACACGCACGCTTACGTGAGACGGGTTCCACTGACTGACATGCACTAGTTGCATAAGGTGGCTAGAGGGTGTCTGTCTCTCCTACTTTAGTCGGATCGGATTCGATGAAAAGGGTCCTTATGAAGGGTAAATAGCAATTGGCATATCACGTTGTGGTTTTGGCGTAGGTAAGAAATGTTCTTGATAGAAACCTATAGCAACCACATAAAAACTTGCAACAAAAATTAGAGGACGTCTAACTTGTTTTTGCAGCATATGTCGTGTGATGTGATATGGCCAAAAGGATGTGATGAATGAAATATATGTGATGTATGAGATTGATCATATTCTTGTAATAGGAATCACGACTTGCATGTTGATGAGTATGACAACCGGCAGGAGCCATAGGAGTTGTCTTTATTTATTGTATGACCAGCGTGTCACTGAATAACGCCATGTAATTACTTTACTTCATTGCTAAACTGTTAGCCATAGTAGTAGAAGTAATAGTTCGAGAGACAACTTCATGGAGACACGATGATGGAGATCATGATGATGGAGATCATGGTGTCATGCCGGTGACGATGATGATCATGGCGCCCCGAAGATGGAGATCAAAAGGAGCAAAATGATATTGGCCATATCATGTCACTATTTGATTGCATGTGATGTTTATCATGTTTTTGCATCTTATTTGCTTAGAACGACGGTAGTAAATAAGATGATCCCTCATAATAATTTCAAGAAAGTGTTTTCCCTAACTATGCACTGTTGCGAAAGTTCATCGTTCCGAAGCACCACATGATGATCGGGTGTGATAGATTCTAACGGTCGCATACAACGGGTGTAAGCCAGATTTACACATGCAAAACACTTAGGTTGACTTGACGAGCCTAGCATGTACATACATGGCCTCAGAACACAAGAGACTGAAAGGTCGAACATGAGTTGTATAGAAGATACGATCAACATGAAGATGTTCACCGATGATGACTAGTCCGTCTCACGTGATGATCGGACACGGCCTAGTTGACTCGGATCATGTATCACTTAGATGACTAGAGGGATGTCTATCTGAGTGGGAGTTCATTAAATAATTTCATTAGATGAACTTAATTATCATGAACTTAGTCTAAAACTTTTGCAAAATGTCTTGTAGATCAAATGGCCCATGCTCATGTCAACCTCAACTTCAACACGTTCCTAGAGAAAACCAAGCTGAAAGACGATGGTAGCAACTATACGGACTGGGTCCGGAACTTGAGGATCATCCTCATAGCTGCCAAGAAAGCATATGTCCTTGAAGCACCGCTAGGTGAAGCACCCGTCCCAGCGAACCAAGACGTTATGAATGCTTGGCAATCGCATGTTGATGATTACTCCCTGGTTCAGTGCGGCATGCTTTACAACTTAGAACCGGAGCTCCAAAAGCGTTTTGAGCAGCACGGAGCATATGAGATGTTCCAAGAGCTGAAAATGGTTTTCCAAGCTCATGCCCGGGTCGAGAGATATGAAGTCTCCGACAAGTTCTACAGTTGTAAGATGGAGGAGAATAGTTCTGTCAGCGAGCACATACTCAAAATGTGTGGGCTGCAGAACCACTTGTCTCAACCGGACATTAACCTCCCGGATGAGGCGGTCATTGACAGAATCCTTCAGTCGCTCCCACCTAGCTACAAGAGCTCTGTGATAAACTACAATATACAGGGGGATGGTGAAAACCATTCCTGAGGTATTTTCAATGCTGAAATCAGCGGAGGTGGAGATCAAAAAGGAACATCAAGTGTTGATGGTCAATAAAACCACTAGTTTCAAGAAAGGTAAGGGTAAGAAAAACTTCAAGATGGATGGCAAGGGAGTTGCCGCGCCCGGTAAGCCAGTTGCCGGGAAGAAGCCAAAGAATGGACCCAAGCCTGAGACTGAGTGTTTTTATTGCAAGGGAAGTGGTCACTGGAAGTGGAACTACCCCAAGTACTTAGCGGACAAGATGGTCGGCAACACCAAAGGTATATGTGATATACATGTTATTGATATGTACCTTACCAGTACTCGTAGTAGCTCCTGGGTATTTGATATTGGTGCGGTTGCTCATATTTATAACTCAAAACAGGTGCTGCGGAATAAGCGGAGACTGGTGAAGGACGAGGTGACGATGCGCGTCGGGAATGGTTCCAAGGTCGATGTGATCACCGTTGGCACGCTACCTCTACATTTAGCTACAGGATTAGTTTTAAACCTCAATAATTGTTATTTAGTGCCAGCTTTGAGCATGAACATTGTATCTGGATCTTGTTTAATACGAGATGGCTACTCATTTAAATCCGAGAATAATGGTTGTTCTATTTATATGAGAGATATGTTTTATGGTCATGCCCCGCTGGTCAATGGTTTATTCTTAATGAATCTCGAACGTGATGTTACACATATTCATAGTGTGAATACCAAAAGATGTAAGATTGATAATGATAGTCCCACATACCTGTGGCACTGCCGCCTTGGTCACATTGGTGTCAAACGCATGAAGAAACTCCATGCAGATGGACTTTTGGAGTCTCTTGATTACGAATCATTTGACACCTGCGAACCATGCCTCATGGGCAAAATGACCAAGACTCCATTCTCCGGAACAATGGAGCGAGCAACCAACTTATTGGAAATTATAAATACTGATGTGTGAGGTCCAATGAGCATTGAGGCTCGCGGTGGCTATCATTATGTTCTCACCCTCACTGATGACTTAAGTAGATATGGGTATGTCTACTTAATGAAACACAAGTCTGAGACCTTTGAAAAGTTCAAGGAATTTCAGAATGAGGTAGAGAATCAACATGACAGAAAAATAAAGTTCTTATGATCAGATCGTGGGGGAGAATATTTAAGTCACGAGCTTGGTACGCACTTAAGGAAATGTTGAATTGTTTCACAACTCATGCCGCCTGGAACACCTCAGTGTAACGGTGTGTCCGAATGTCGTAATCGCACTCCATTGGATATGGTGCGGTCTATGATGTCTCTTACCGATTTACCGCTATCATTTTGGGGATATGCTTTAGAGACAGCTACATTCACTTTAAATAGGGCACCGTCTAAATCTGTTGAGACGACACCATATGAATTATGGTTTGGAAAGAAACCTAAGCTATCGTTTCTAAAAGTTTGGGGATGCGATGCTTATGTCAAGAAACTTCAACCTGAAAAGCTCGAACCCAAGTCGGAAAAATGCGTCTTCATAGGATACCCTAAGGAAACCATTGGGTATACCTTCTACCTCAGATCCGAAGGAAAGATCGTTGTTGCCAAGAATGGGTCCTTTCTGGAGAAAGAATTTCTCTCAAAAGAAGTAAGTGGGAGGAAAGTGGAACTTGATGAAGTACTACCTCTTGAACCGGAAAGTAGCGCAGCTCAGGAAAATGTTCCTGTGGTGCCTGCACCGACTAGAGAGGAAGTTAATGATGATGATCAAGGTACTTCAGATCAAGTTGCTACTGAACGTCGTAGGTCCACAAGGACACATTCCACACTAGAATGGTATGGCAACCCTATCCTGGAAATCATGTTGTTAGACAACGGTGAACCTTCGAGCTATGAAGAAGCGATGGCGGGCCCAGACTCCAACAAATGGCTTGAAGCCATGCAATCTGAGATAGGATCCATGTATGAAAACAAAGTATGGACTTTGACAGACTTGCCGATGATCGGCGAGCGATAGAAAATAAATGGATCTTTAAGAAGAAGACGTACGCGGATGGTAATGTTACCATCTATAAAGCTCAGCTTGTTGCTAAGGGTTATCGACAAGTTCAAGGGGTTGACTACGATGAGACCTTCTCTCCCGTAGCGAAGCTGAAGTCCGTCTGAATCCGAATCATGTTAGCAATTGCCGCATTCTACTATTATGAGATATGGCAAATGGACGTCAAAACGGTATTCCTTAATGGCTTTCTTAAGGAAGAATTGTATATGATGCAGCCAGAAGGTTTTGTCGATCCTAAGAATGCTAACAAGGTATGCAAGCTCCAGCGCTCCAACTATGGGCTGGTGCAAGCATCTCGGAGTTGGAACATTCGCTTTGATGAGATGATCAAAGCGTTTGGGTTTATGCAGACTTATGGAGAAGCCTGCGTTTACAAGAAAGTGAGTGGGAGCTCTGTAGCATTTCTCATATTATATGTGGATGACATACTTTTCATGGGAAATGATATAGAACTTTTGGACAGCATAAAGGCCTACTTGAATAAGTGTTTTTCAATGAAGGACCTTGGAGAAGCTGCTTATATATTAGGCATCAAGATCTATAGAGATAGATCGAGACGCCTCACAGGTCTTTCACAAAGCACATACCTTGATAAGATATTGAAGAAGTTCAATATGGATCAGTCCAAGAAGGGGTTCTTGCCTGTGTTGCAAGGTGTGAAATTGAGCTCGGCTCAATGCCCGACCATGACAGAAGATAGAGAAAAGATGAGTGTCATCCCCTATGCCTCGGCCATAGGGTCTATTATGTATGCCATGCTGTGTACTAGACCTGATGTAAACCTTGTCGTAAGTTTGGTAGGAAGTTACCAAAGTAATCCCAGCATGGAACACTGGACAGCGGTCAAGAATATCCTGAAGTACTTGAAAAGGACTAAGGATATGTTTCTCCTTTATGGAGGTGACGAAGAGCTCGTCGTAAAGGGTTACGTCGATGCTAGCTTCGACACAGATCTGGATGACTCTAAGTCACAAACCGGATACGTGTATATTTTGAATGGTGGGGCAGTAAGCTGGTGTAGTTGCAAGCAAAGCGTCGTGGTGGGATCTACTTGTGAAGCGGAATACATGGCAGCCTCGGAAGTAGCACATGAAGCAATCTAGATGTAGGAGTTCATTACCGACCTAGGAGTTATTCACAATGCGTCGGGGCCGATGACTCTCTTCTGTGACAACACTGGAGCAATTGCCCTTGCCAAGGAGCCCAGGTTTCATAAGAAAACCAGGCACATCAAGCGTCGCTTCAACTCCATTCGTGAAAATGTTCAAGTTGCAGACATAGATATTTGCAAAGTGCATACGGATCTGAATGTCGCAGATCCGTTACTAAACCTCTTCCGCGAGAAAAACATGATCAACACCAGAACTCTATGGGTGTTCGATTCATTACAATGTAACTAGATTATTGACTCTAGTGCAAGTGGGAGACTGTTGGAAATATGCCCTACAGGCAATAATAAATTGGTTATTATTATATTTCCTTGTTCATGATAATTGTCTATATTTCATGCTATAATTGTGTTATCCGGAAATCGTAATACATGTGTGAATACATAGACCACAACATGTCCCTAGTGAGCCTTTAGTTGACTAGCTCGTTGATAAATGGATGGTTACGGTTTCCTGACCATGGACATTGGATGTCATTGATAACGGGATCACATCATTGGGAGAATGATGTGATGGACAAGACCCAATCCTAAGCGTAGCACAAGATCGTGTAGTTCGTCTGCTAGAGCTTTTCTAATGTCAAGTATCATTTCCTTAGACCATGAGATCATGCAACTCCCGGATACCGTAGGAGTGCTTTGGGTGTACCAAACATCACAACGTAACTGGGTGGCTATAAAGGTACACTACAGGTATCTCCGAAAGTGTCTGTTGGGTTGGCATGAATCGAGACTGGGATTTCTCACTCTGTATGATGGAGAGGTATCTCTGGGCCCACTCGGTAATGCATCATCATAATGAGCTCAATGTGACCAAGTGGTTGGTCACGGGATCATGCATTATGGAATGAGTAAAGTGACTTGCCGGTAACGAGATTGAACAAGGTATTGGGATACTGACGATAGAATCTCGGGAAAGTAACGTACCGATTGACAAAGGGAATTGTATATGGGATTACTTGAATCCTCGACATCGTGGTTCATACAATGAGATCATCGTGGAACATGTGGGAGCCAACATGGGTATCCAGATCTTGCTGTTGGTTATTGGCCGGAGAGCTGTCTCGGTTATGTCTGCATGATTCCCGAACCTGTAGGGTCTACACACTTAAGGTTTGATGACGCTATGGTTATTAGGAAGATTTGTGTCTGATTAACGAATGTTGTTCGGAGTCTCGGATGAGATCCCGGACGTCACGAGAAGTTCCGAAATGGTCCGGAGGTGAAGATTTATATATGGGAAGTTGTCATACGGTCACCGGAAATATTTCGGGGCATACCGGTATTGTACCGGGGCCACCGAAGGGGTTCCGGGGGTCCACCGAGAGGGGCCACCTGTCTCGAAGGGCCTCATGGGCTCTAGAGGGAAGGGAACCATCCCCTTGGAGGGCTGGGCGCCACCCCCCTAGGGCCCATGCACCTAGGGTTGGGGGGAACCCTGACGGGGGGCGCCTCCCTTCCTTGGGGGGCAAGCCCCCTCCCCCCTTGACCACCGCCCCCCCTCTAGATCCCATCTAGAGGGGACGGGCCCCCTTCCCCCTTCTCCTATAAAGAGGGGCTATGGGAGGGCTGCAGCACCACATCCAAGGCGCAGCCCCTTCCCTCCCCAACACCTCTCCTCCTCCGCAAGAGCTTGGCGAAGCCCTGTCGGAGTACTGCTACTCCATCACCACCATGTCGTCGTGCTGCTATTGGAGCTTTCTTCCTCAACCTCTCCCTCCTCCTTGCTGGATCAAGCCGCGGGAGACGTCACCGGGCTGCACGTGTGTTGAACGCGGAGGTGCCGTTGTTCGGCGCTAAGATCAGAATCCACCGCGATCTGAATCGCTTCGAGTATGACTCCTTCATCCGTGTTCTTGTAACGCTTCCGTCTCGCGATCTTCAAGGGTATGAAGATGCACTCCCCTCTCTCTCGTTGCTAGTTACTCCATAGATTGATCTTGGTGATGCGTAGAATTTTTTTAATTTCTGCAACGATCCCTAACAGGGGAATCCCCAAGCTTAGGCTTTTGGCCATTCTTGAATATCTTGGGGTGCCATGGGCATCCCCAAGCTTAGGCTTTTGCCACTCCTTATTCCATAGTCCATCAAATCTTTACCCAAAACTTGAAAACTTCACAACACAAAACTCAACAGGAAATCTCATAAGCTCCGTTAGTGAAAGAAAACAAAACCAACACATAAGGTACTGTAATGAACTTATTATTTATTTGTATTGATGTTAAACTTACTGTATTCCAAGTTCTCTATGGTTCATACCACTTAATACTATCCATAAATGCATCAAAATAAGCAAACAACACACGAAAGGCAGAATCTGTCAAAAACAGAACAGTCTGTAGAAATCTGTAACTAACGCAAACTTCTGGAACTCTAAAAATCCTACCAAAATAGGAAGTCCTGTACAATTTATCTATTGATCTACAGCAAAAAGAATCAATGCAAAAGCACGTTTCTGTGATTTATTGAATTTTTTCTCGTGAGCACAAAGTTTCTGTTTTTCAGCAGAATCAAATTAACTATCATCATAGGTTACACTATAGGTTCTACTTGGCACAAACACTAAATAAAACATGAAAACACATCTAAACAGAAGGTAGATGCAAAATTTATTACTAAACAGGAACAAACACAAAGAACACAAAGAAAATTGGGTTGCCTCCCAACTAGCGCTATAGTTTAACGCCCCTAGCTAGGCATAAAAGTGAATATAGTTCTAAGTAGTGCCATCTTTGATTTTCAGTTTTTTATCGGAATCATGCTCGAACCTGGGAGGTTCTTTACGTTTCCCTTCATACTCTGAAATTTTTAGATCTAAAGAATCCAAGCGCTTATTGCAAAGAGTAATCAACATATTCATGCGGTGAAGATTTCCGCTAACACTCTTAATAGGTTCAAGAGACTTTTGTAATATTTTTGTTACTTCGCAAATCTTTTCAAACACTTGAGTTTCTTCTTGGGTAGGATGTGATCCCCCTTTTTGAGGTAGTGTTCCCACTATTCCCTCTATAATCTCATGCGCAATACTGGGATCAATTTCAATAAAATTTCCTTTAGCAATGCAATCCAAGAGTTGTCTATGGGACATATTTAACCCAACATAAAAATTGCAAAGTAGAATTCTAAAACTCACCTCTAAAGTGCAATTATGATAAGATCCCATCATCCTATACCAAGCATCTTTTAAGTTTTCTCCTCGCCTTTGCTTGAAGTGAAGAACTTCAAACTCGGGAGACATAGGAGCGGAAATGGGACTAGCCATTAAGACAAGATAAACGATCTAAAACGCGAGCAAGCAAAAAGAGGCAAGCGAAAGAGAGAGGAGAAGAAGATTGGGAAAGAGAGGGCAAATAAAACGGCAAGGGTAAAGAGGGGGAGAGAAAAATGAGAGGCAAATGGCAAATAATGTAAATGCGAGGGAGATGAGTTTGTGATGGGTATGTCTTGACTTGAGCGAAGACCTCCCTAGCAACGGCGCCAGAAATCCTTATTGCTACGTCTTGAGATTGCGTTGGTTTTCCTTGAAGAGGAAAGGGTGATGCAACAATTGTGGCGTAAGTATTTCCCTCGGTTTCTGAGAACCAAGGTAGCAATCCAGTAGGAGGCTCCTCAAAAGTCCCACACACATACACAAACAAACAGAGAACTCGCAACCAACACAATAAAGGGGTTGTCAATCCCTTCACGGCCACTTGCGAAAGGGAGATCTGATAGAGATAGTATGATAAGATAAATATATTTTTGGTATTTTATAATATAGATTGGAAAAGTAAAGATGCAAATAAAAGTAGATTGAAAGCTTATATGATAAAAGATAGACCCGAGGGCCATAGGTTTCACTAGTGGCTTCTCTCAAGATAGCATAAGTATTACGGTGGGTGAACAAATTACTATTGAGCAATTGATAGAAAAGCGAATAATTATAATATGTGCCTTGCTGCCCCTGCAGTCACTGGGAAAGGACATCGCAAGATTGAACCCAAAGCTAAGCACTTCTCCCATTGCAAGAAAGATCAATCTAGTAGGCCAAACCAAACTGATAATTCGAAGAGACTTGCAAAGATAACTCAATCATACATAAAAGAATTCAGAGGAGAATCAAATATTTCTCATAGATAAACTTGATCATAAACCCACAATTCATCGGATCTTGACAAACACACCGCAAAAAGAGTTACATCAAATAGATCTCCACAAGAGAGGGGGAGAACATGGTATTGAGATCCAAAAAGAGAGAAGAAGCCATCTAGGTAATAACTATGGACCCGAAGGTCTGTGGTAAAATACTCACAACTCATCAGAAGGGCTATGGTGTTGATGTAGAAGCCCTCCGTGGTCGATTCCCCCTCCGGCGGAGCGCCAGCGAAGGCTCCAAGATGGGATCTCATGGATACAGAAGGTTACGGCGGTGGAAATTGTGTTTCGGTGGCTCCCTGGATGTGTTCGGGGTACTTGGCTATATATAGGAGGAAGAAGTACGTCGGTGGCCGCCCGAGGGGCCCACGAGACAGGGGGCGCACCCTACAGGGGTGCGCGCGCCCTCCACCCTCGTGGCTGCCTTGGCTGCTTCTTGGCTTGCACTCCAAGTCCTCTGGATCACGTTCGTTCCAAAAATCACGCTCCCGAAGGTTTCATTCCGTTTGGACTCCGTTTGATATTCCTTTTCTTCAAAATACCGAAATATGCAAAAAAAAACAGCAATACGGGATGGGCCTTCGGTTAGTAGGTTAGTCCCAAAAATGATATAAATGTGTAAAATAAAGCCCATGAACATCCAAAACAGGTAATATAATAGCATGGAACAATCAAAAATTATAGATACGTTGGAGACGTATCACGTATCTCCTCGGCTTCAGCAGCCGACGGGTGCCGTCGTTGTGGCACGGGGACCTCTTCCTCTTCAGGAGCGACTCGAGGCACAGGCGGGGCCGACCAGACTCCGACGAGCGATCCACGGGAGGAGGAGCGCTCGGCGTGGCATCTGGAGCGGGGGTCCCAAGGGCACGGGCACCCGGCGAGACCTTCTCTCTCACGGTTCCGGGGCCGGTGGTGGACTCCTCGCCGTCAGCAGCCGCTCTGGAGACACCACCCTGGGCGTCAGTAGCCTTGCCTCCAGAGCTTGGGGTTGCATCGGTTCTGCGGCAGCTCCTTCCAGGGCCCCAGAAGCCTTGGCCTCCTGAGCCACTAGCGAGGTCGGGCCTCCGGAGGAGCTCTCGACAGCTGACGGAGGTGCGCACCCCTTGCCTCCACACTCAGGGCACGCACGGCAGGGTCGATTAGGAGAGGAGCCATGAAGACGGGGTTCTCACGAGGCCCCTCAAGGCCCTCGGGAAGCAACCCCCAGTCGTCAAAAAGAGGCATCTGCCTCGCGAAGGCCGCCTTGTTCGAGCACAGATAGAGAAGGCAGCCACCCCCCGAAAGGTCGGCAGGCTTGGACTCGCCGGTCAGAAGCTTGAGCACCGCGACCAAGGTGTCAGAAGCAAGCGACGGCCTCTGCAGCCTCATCGGATCTCTGATGCCTGTGAAGTCCCACATCGGGCGAGAATGGCGCTCGAGGGGAGTAATGCACTGCTTCACGAATTCCTTCACCACCATTGGCGTCGTCACCTCTAGTTCCTGAAGCCTCGCCAGTCTCTTCCAGACGAAAGCAAGACGCCGGTCGGAGAGCCTCTAATGGCACCAGCCGGAGCTAGGCGAGGCCAGCGCCCCAGGAGTCAAGAGGAGGGGGCTGAACACGCAGGCATCCATAGGAAGCCACTACTTTCGGAATCCCTTCGCAGTAGGCGAGAGCTCGAAGTCAATCCCTGAACAAGTGATCGCGGCCACGGCTTCAAAGGTTGTGCACCCAGAGCATTGGCGGGCGTCGACCAACCAAAGCAAGAAGAAATGGCAAAACAAGACCACGAAAGAAGTGATGCCTACCATGGCCTCGCAGAGGAAGGCGAAGACGGCGAGAAGGATGACAGAGCGGGGATCCAGATGTAGCAGATGGATCTGGTAATGCGACATCACAGCGTTGAAGAAAGGGGAGAAAGGAGGAATCAACCCAGCAAGAAGAGCATGGAGATAGATGGGGATCTCGGTGGCGGCCGTCGCCTTCCCCTCATTGGAATCGGCGGCGAGTGCATGGCGAACCTTGTCCAGCCCCTCCTCATTGATCACCTTCGACTGCTCAAGGGCTGGCTCTAGGGCCAGCAGAGGACCGGCCGGGGCGAGCGGCTTCCCCTTCTTCTTCCTCGGCTTGGGGGCCATAGCGAGTACTAAAAGGGGGCAAGGCGCCGATGCCGGATCTATGGACGCAGCGGCACGATTGGGAAGGAGGAGACAAGAGCCAAGCACGGTAATTTGCGAAGGGCTAGCTGCGCTGACAACAGGAGGCTGCTGGGTCTACCGGATATCAAGGCGGCATGGGGAAGTGGAGACGCCCATGTCCCATCAACCGCCACGTGTCTTCAAGGCCGCAGACTGATAGGGCCCACGGCACTCCGCCCTTGCCCTTTGGCTTTGCCTGGAAGCCAAGTCCGAGCGCGCCTTGGGCTCGGGGGCTACTGTCGGCGTCCTGGATTTGGGGGTATCTAGCCCTGCCTACCCATGGCCCACCACGTGGCTTTGTCGGCGGCCTGGTACGGCCCAACTTCAACATCGGTAACACAAGGCCCTCGTGAGGGGACACGCCTCGCGAGGCGGACAACGCCCAGACCCCAGAAGGAATTGGCCTCCTCAGGCTGGCTCCTGACGGGCGGAGAGTTCTATGCAGATTACCTCATGAGGCTCAGCTGACGTGAGCCATGACGACCAAGGCCAGGCGGGCGCAGAGCGCAGGTTTCCTCTTTGGTGCAAGGGAGTCAAGCCATAGGCGCGGAGTCCCGAGGAATCAACCAAAGGTTTTCATTTCAGTGCAACAAGACCAAGACCGCCAGGACGGCAGGACGGAGGTCATCGACGAGCCCACCGCGGCGTCACGACCAGAGGTTTTTCGCAGGCGAAGACTGTTTTTTGTCAGGATAGACTGTACTACTTGTCCCCTTTCAAATCCGGCCATTGTGGGATCCCTTCCCGCTCATATTTGGGAAGAGGACCAAGGCCACTATAAATAGGACTAGCCACCACCATAGAAGGGGGACGGGATCAGAACGAGTAGAGCTAGCCTACACCACACCAGCCCAAGAACGCCTCACCTCCTGAGGCTTGATCGTCCACTGTACTGAGCTTATCCTCAGCCCTTCGAGGCAATCCACCAAAACGCTGGAGTAGGGTATTACACCATAACGGTGGCCCAAACCAGGATAAAACTGTTGTGTCTCTTGTCCCTTTGAGCTTGACGTGCAAGGCTTAGGAGGATCGCGAGTAGGCAGACTGGGTAGGTTGGGATCTCCGCACGCAACCCAGAGTTTAAACCTCTCAATGGTTTGTGGATCCAACAATCCGACATTGGTGTCTACGGTCGGGGCCACCGACTTCCGGCAACCGGTGGCAGCACCATCCGACAGGAGTAAGAAGAGAGTAGATCTACAAGATGATAGTAGAAAGGAAAAAGACGAGGAGAAAAGAGCAGGGAGAAAGAAGTTAATGCGTCAGCGGACTGTGGACCGCAAGATAAATGCTATGTAATTTGGGGCGATGACCTGTTGGATGCGCGCTGGAATAAAATAACTCAGAGAACCTAACGTATGCAAGTTCCGAGGGACAAAACCTACGGGATGGGCTAAGTTCACGAGGAAACAAAAAGTAAGTTTCATAGGACGTAATTTGTCAGGACAAGAACTATAATCTTAGGAGTGAAAATGAAACCAAAAGGTACGGAAATCAGTGGGGTTGGAAGAACGAAATCGTAGTGGTATCGTGTAAGAAAAAAAATCATAAGGAAAGCCATTGAAGGCTTTCTACAAATTGAGATTTGGTTGTAGAAGGATGGAATTTTTGAATCGAAGGATAGAGATATCTGAGAGTCGACATCATGTTTCATAGGAAAATAAAAAGTTGGCAAAAAAAAAGGTGTATTATTGTTTATGGGGAAAACTATGGCATGAACTTGTGAAGTGGTTTACTCAAAAGTCTATCATAGACTAGACTTTACTAGTACTCCTTCTGATTCATATTAATTGTCACTGATTTACTATAAAGTTGTACTAATATGAATTGGGGGAGTGACACATTTTATTTTCAAAAAGAGGTCAAACTTTACTAACACATCACATCTCACGGGTGATAAAACTTAGAGATGACTTATTTTGTACCACTTGAAGTTTTTTAAGGCTATGATCAATGAAACGCCAGCAATTGCTGGTTCTTTCAAAAAAAAGTTTTTTAAGGCAGGTTTTAAAATGGGATACACAGTTGTTCTCGTTTTGTTCTCTCCGTACATATAACACCCGATTCGATCCTGTGTATACAATTATATATAGGTGAAAATTATAGACATCTGCGTATCACTGCACTTCTTGAGTTCAAGAAGGAATCTATAGGCAGATTCCAAACAAAAGAAAGAATCAAGGGAAAATGACTTAGTCCTTGTACTATAGATGCATGCTTGCGTGTCATGTAGTTTCCCAACTAAATGCATGCATGTAAGCTGTCACATTTTTCCTTTCAGGACATCAGCGTTGCTAACCAACCGAAAAAGATAATGGTTAGGTTGGCCGTAAATTTCCGATTTTACACACACAGGCCCAATGACGAAGCAGAAGCTTGATATGCATACATGTGGAGATCGAGATCGAGCAACTTGGACACTTGGTGACTTAATTTCTAATTGCTGAACCGACGCAAATGCTTTACCGTGTAGAGTGTCTTCTTCTTTTTTTTTTGCAGTGGTATACTATTTACTGGACCCTTTTTTTTTTTGAAACGAGGCAAAAGACTTGCCATTTTTATTGATTAAGAAGAAGAGAGTTGCCCGGTTAATTGACAAAAAACCGGGCTAAAACTGATACAACACAACCCACATGACATGGGCACCACCGGCCAACCTGGCCACCGACATGAACAGAAGCCACGACGGCGCATGCCAACAGATTGCCACACGCGCAAGCAACCGACAACTCCGACATTGACGACGAGCGACACAAGGGAAATATGCAGGACTTGCGCCGACCGTGCCCAAAAGAGTACCTCGGACACGCCGGGAAGAACCGACTACCGAAGACCACGCCGCGACCCAAGCTCTTCTCGACGTCATCACCATTGCCAAACAGAAACCAGCGCCCCGCCTCAGCAAACCACGCGGCGAAGATGCCACCATCGACGGCGAATATGCCATCATCCTCCAGTCTCTCAGTCGTTGCCGGCTGCGAGATGATGCCCCCAAGGAGGAGAAAGACGCGAAGACGCCTCCATCGCCCGATCTAGCGAATCTGAGGTTTCCCTCCGGAGCCCAAGCCGTGGAGAGAAGGAGCACCTCCACGACGACGCTTCCAAGAAAGATCGCGGCACCGGCGGGCGCCGCCATTCTCGGCTCCGTTGAAGACCGGAGCAAGAATTTCTCCCGGAAATGTGCCGCCCACCTGCCACCACCGACCGCCGCCCACTAACCACCACCCCTGCCGAGGCCGACCTCACTCTGGCCACGGGATCCCACGATCCATCGCGACCAGACTCGCACCACCTCCTGGCCGAAGCCGCCACCACCACACCCGGGGCCGCCGTCCCGGAGCCCAAGAGCTGCCACGTCGGCCGCTGGTCCCTCCTCCACCTTTGTCCAAACACCTGCACACCGGTGGCCCCTACGGCCCGTTCCGCCGGACCGGCCAGAGCCAGATCTGCGGCCACCACCTACGCCCAGCGGTCCGGATAGCCAGCCAACGTTTGCTGGGAGGGATGACGTTTGCAACCATTTTCATGGTATTTTATGTTGTGGGAGAATGGCAATTTCTTTAGAGACCGAAGAAAATGCCACTCTCTACAACATAAAATTCCCGAAGAAATTGCCACCCTCTCACAATGTAAAATGTCTTGAAAAAGGTTCCAAATGCCATCCTTCTCAACTGACATTCACTGAATAACATTATCGATAACTTTTGCTGATTGATTTGCTATATATGTTGAGTCTCACTTGTCCAATAACTGGGCTGTAGGGCGCTGGATAACAAGTCGAAGAGATTGGCCATGTAAGCGATTGCATGCATCGACAGATGTCGCAAGCAGAGTTAAAACCAACTGCAGGTACCAGCGAGATATCACATTTTTACCAGTTCGTGCCGTCCTCAACATAGACAATCGACGAACAGTAGTAATAACTAACCTATTCCCTACGTGGGCTTTCATAGGTAGATGTACGCCGGCTATCTGAACAAGTATATATAATTGTTTTGCTGTAAACTAACTGAAAAAAGTACACCAAGCTAACAGCAAGAGATCAGCAGATATAGATGATGATCGGAGCCGGCACGCCCGGCCTCTGATGCTCAAAAAGAGCTACCGGATCGATGGAGAGGGCAACCCCCCGCGCGCGGCAAATCGGTCCATTGGTGGATCGATCTGATCCCGCGATCGAGCTGTATAGAACGAGGACGATCGGCGCTTCGATTTCATTGGCCTTCGCGAGCATAATTTGCATCGATCCATCGGCGCAGCAGCGGCAGATGACTAAATAAAAACACCAGGCCCTCCTTGCGTGTCTCGCTGCGTTTCGAGCTCCAAAGACATTGGCCGGTGTCAAAAGTAAAGAAAAACAAGTGTTTAACTACAGCGCAAGTTCAGTCGTTTGATTTAGACTCGTGCCCGGCCCCGTCCCTTGGCACTTCAATGGGAGTGCATCGATCTTCCATTGATTTATGTGTTTATAAGAATTATTTCAACTCTTTTGTTTTTTTCCTTTGCATTTCTACTGCCGTTTCTTTATATAAAAGATGTACTTTTGGCCCTTTATAATCGCAAGAGCAAATGTGTGGATGTACTAATAATTATTGTATTAGCAAAAGCTTTGCTTTCGACGGAGAAAAGCATAAAAAACTTTGGGGTCGTCTACATATATATGCTTATGTGGTAAATAGTAGTAGTACGTTGACAAATAATTAGAGCATCTACAGCCGGGCGCTTCAAATCAGTCTCATACGTCTGGGCGGGCCACCCGGTCACGTTTTTCCGACCCAGACGGACGCCTCAAACGGGACTCAAATGTCCGGGCTGACCGGCACCCCTTATATCCGGCCCAAATATGGGGCGGGTATAGGGGCGCCCAGACGAGCGCGCCCGCCACATCGTATCCAACCCATGCTAGCCCACCCAACCCCACATATATCCGTTCCCATCCGCTTGCCGGAGCAAACCCTAGCCACTTCACTCCACTCCCCTCCGCCACCCGAGCTCGTCTTCGGCGAGTTTCGGCGTCTCCGGCATGGCAGGCAGCGAATCGGACTCCGACCACTCCGGATCCCTAGACTGGGGTGTCATCCCGTGCGGGTTGGAGAAGGCAATGGCAGTCCACATTGCAGTCTGCCGCTCCCGTAAGGACAACGCCCGGCCGACGGACGGATCCCTCCGCCGCGACGTCATAGTGTTGGCTCACCGGGTGCTCGGGTCCTCTGGTGCTGGATCCTCGCGGTCTCGGCAGCCGGAACACCTCTCCTTCACCATCACCGGCCGGGCAGACTATGAGTCCCACCGGAAACGGGCGGCACGCTGTGGGAAGGAGAGAATAAGGGCCACCGATGCCCGTATCGCGACGGAAATGGCGGCGGCAAAGGCAGCTGATGCCTGGGCGCGGGCGGCCACAGAGGAGGAAGCCATCCTCGCGCGCATTGTGAAGAAACGATAGTGGAGGAACATGCGCGCCCTCGCCCGACAGCAGAAGCAAGAGGTCCGTGCCATGGCCGGACTGCCACCGAAGGAGGAGAAGGAGGACAGCGACAGCGAGGACAGATCCGGCTTGATCCGTACCGCGTCTTCGACCGGTACTTCCGCGAGAAGGACGGCTAAGGCGCCGGAAAGGGCAAGGATAGCCATGGATGAACTCCACTATAGCCAAACATGCCAAATTTTGGTAGTCCGATGACATGTTTAGTGTAGCGATGACGATGTGTGTGCATCGATATAGTTGCATGCGTTTGTATGAATTTGAGATATGTTAATTGAGGTGTCCGAATGTAGATTACATTATTTAAGAGACGTCCGGTCAATGCCCGCGGACGCAGCCCGGTACGTCCGCGGGCGTTTGAGGGCCTGGATTTGCGAAATCCAGCTGCAGATGCTCTTAGTCCTACGTTTATATTTGGTTGACTACCGGTGGCAAGCTGGGGACTGTTCGTCCAACTGCAGCTGCAAGCTTGCGGGCGGACACGCTCTCATGCCACGTACGTACAGGGTCGAGCGATGAACAGGTATCCACGACGACCTGAATTATTAACAGTTTCTGCATGCATGTGCTTAGCCAATGAGGGTTCTCTGACCTACACAATACTGTTTCTTTTTTTTTTCTTTTTTCTTTTGCGAATAGACCTACACAATACTGTTATCTGGTTTGTCAAGGAATAGTTAATACAAGCGCCAGCGTTTGACATTTCGTTTATGTCACCCATTACGTACATTCCCATGTTAGGTCCTAATCCTATAGAAATACCTAAGTGCGGATAAATGCTATTTAAATTATGCTTTCCATAGGCATTGGATCGAGTTTAACACATTTGATTAAGTAGGGCCGGTACATGTTCGTTCTGGAATTACGAGGCATCTGAAGGGCACATACAACCAAACAGGGGTCGGCATTGGCATGCATTCGTGGCCTCTATACTACCCAAAAGGAGGCAAGTCGTACGACCGAAGAAGATGCACGCAGGGGCAGGGCCATCCGCGGCAAATCGAATATTCTTCCTGGTCCTTCAGGGTTCGATTGGTTAATTTCGATACTGCATTAAAGCCAACATCCCTTTACCAACATGCACTGATAGATCAATCGCCTTCAGTAGTTCAATTGTGGAGCTGCAAATTAACATATCAACGTGGCCTTTCTAACTGAGTTTCTATGCTCAATCATAGATAGCTACTGATCATAGCATGCCCAAAACACAAGTTTATAGTAGTACTCCCTAATCTGCTATTGCAGTCTATGCCCTATCTTCCCATAAATATTGACTACGAACAAAAATAGCATGTGCATAGTGGCCTCTATATATAACATCCCGACCCATCATAATCGCTTGCATGATGGCCAATGACAAGTTGAGACCAGGAGCATATATCTTCTTTCCCATTCAAATTTTATTTGTTCGGCATGATGATGCCAATGATCCACTCGAACTTATCCATGTATTAAAATCTAGTAATAACATAAGTGAAACTCATACCATGCAACGCCAACAAGAGAACACCGCATGAATACTGCTATCTTCCCATAAATGTTGACTACGAACAACAATAGCATGTGCATAGTGGCCTCTATAGATAACACCCCGACCCATCATAATCGCATGCATGATGGCCAATGACAAGTTGAGACCAGGAGCATATATCTTCTTTCCCATTCAAATTTTATTTGTTTGGCATGATGATGCCAATGATCCACTCGAACTTATCCATGTATTAAAATCTAGTAATAACATAAGTGAAACTCATACCATGCAATGCCAACAAGAGAACACCGCATGAATACCGCCATTGCTAGTCTCAGCCAATAGAGGTCAGACTTAGAGTTTTCTTCCTATAACTCGATTTGGAACAAGAAAATATTTTCTAGCTGAACGGAATTCTACCGGGCAGCACAAAGTCATTCGACGGCGCTGTGATTCGGGAATAGAGCGCAAGAGATGTACAATAGTCAAAGCTCAAACAGGGGTCTATTGATTTTCTTATTGCGTGTATTTGGACACAACAAATATAGGGGAGCCCACCCGATATTCTAAATACCACCCTGAATACATTCGCAGCCCACCCCTCTTGGAGTTAACGAGATATCGCCATCTCCTACACCCTACTTGCTATTCCTCTTCGATTCCCTGCCGCTGCACTTCACCCCCCCC
>NC_041381.1:371333861-371441742 GCF_002162155.2 Triticum dicoccoides | reverse complement strand
GCGCCGTGGATCCGTTATGGAGAAGAACATGTAACAAAATCGAATATCTGTCGTGATCTGTTGCCATCGATGCATTTGTTAGATGATCATCTTAAATCATAGCTATCCCTGCATTTTTCTGTCGGAGGCGCAATTTCTAGAGTTACGAGTTCTAGTCCCAGGTTGGATTGATCAACAAAATAACACACTCACCTTTAAGATGTTCAGGACATATCTTATTGCAAGAGCATTTGTTGTTACAACCCCCTCTATCCACATATATAGGGCCTAATGCCTTTTTCGAGGCTAAGTTTAACCACATGTTAGAGCAATATTATATGACATGCAAGTTACACAAAGCATACTATCAAATTCGTACATGAAAGGGGCTTCCAATGATATAATTTTCACATTATACATCTCATATAATGTTAATCTTATCAAATAGTCAAATACAGTCTCAAAAAATGTACTACGCCCTATATATATGGATGGAGGGGGTAGCTATCATATATGAATTTGGGCCATCGGATCCATTATTTTCTGCTATGTGTTAAATTAAGAAGCTTAAGCATGTACTGGACTACACATTTGTTCAATAGAAGGCATCCTTGTTGCGGCTTTTTAAGAAGGCAATGGTGCATTTTTTATGCATGACATGTTTTGTTAGTACAATTTAATTGAAACCTAAAACATGCAGGTGATATGTTCGAAGAGGAGGATGGAAGATGAAGGGCAGGAGAGCCATCATAAGCTCAGATGTGAACAGGATAAGACAAGGAGGAGCAAGAAAACTGAGAAGTGTGTGAAAATAGTTGAGTCCAACTTTGATTCTGAAGATAAGCATCGTAGGAAAGAGGAATAATAAACGCAGTAGCCACACCAATTAATCATCATCTAGTAGGGAAGAGGAAGCTTTGCAGCAAAAGAGGAAAAAAAATGCAGGAAACGGGAAAAAAGATCCCATGTTAAAGACAAGAAGCCATCTAGGCAGAGGAATACAGATCACATGCCGGTAAGGAGATTACACTTTGAACTGTTGATGCCATAGACTGTGTAATTTATTTGCATTAGATACATTCATATGTAACAGAATTAGTATGCTAAATTGACTGGTTGTTGGACATAAGTGTTGCCCGTAGAAGGTTCGTGAAATTGTGAAACTGCTAAATTGTAGCAAGAGAGAATGGGTGACAGTGCATGGTTTTGGTCACTTAATACATATGCTTGATTGTCATATCCAAGGGCCATAATACTCTGGCTAATTGATCAGGTTGACTGGGAGAACAAAACTCTAGTCATCCGAGGTGAAACCTATAATTTTTTTTAAACTCGTCAAGAAAATATAATGGCTTCCTCATGTACACTCAATGTTCTAATGCCTCTCCCTAGACATGGTAGGCAAAGATTACAAACCCAACAAAAGAGGAGAAGGAATTTAGAGAAGATTCAAGAGGAAGTGGAAAGCCTGTTAAGTCTTTTGTTGATAGTCTCGTGGGAATTATGGACAAGGATAGATCTAGGAAGTGCTTCCTTCTTATTGTTTTGTGTGTCTACCAGGCTCTAGCTAGCGGACATGTGATGAATAGGAAGTTTCTGGCAATTAATAAGAACCTTGATCTTAACCCCAAGATGGACTGGTGTAAATTTATTGCAAATCAAATAGCTGATGGGGTGAGAATGTACAGAGAGTCCAGTGCAGCAAATATCAATGTACACGGGTGTGTGCAACTTTTTTTGGTAAGTTCGCAACAGCAAAGACTGCGTATAATAGCACCCCAAACCGTTCTGTTACATGAACATGGTTAATAATTCATATCATAGTGCTTTCAGTAAGGAGGTTCACCATGGACCGGCGGATCTCGGGGTGGTAGTGGGTGGTCACGAGGGGCTCTGGCCTTGCCGGAATCAAGCTGATGGTGGCAAGGTCAATGGCGGACGGCGGGGGTGTATTGTCGGTAGCCTAGCGACGCTCAGGCTCAATTGGATGGGGCAAAATGGAGAATAGGTCCGAGGGGTTAAATAGGACATGACCACGTGGGTTGGGGAGTACCCAGAGCACGTCGACATGTGATCATGTGTGAGTGGGGATCGGGTTCGTGTGCGCGTGGGGCTCGGCGGCGGTTGCACGAGGTTAGGGCGAGACCCTGATGGATGGGTCCTGCATGGCAGAGAGAGATGGAGAGAGAGAGAGAGAGGGCGCGTGTGCGCGGCAGGGCTAGCTGGATAGCGGGGCCGCGACTGGCCTGGCTTGCTGGCTAGCTGGGCCTTGCCCTTTTTGTTTTTTTCTTCTTCTTTTCTTTATTCTTTTTCTATTATGCTCTTTTTCATTTAAATTTGAATTTTAACTTTCCTCCATAGGACAACTTCTCCGAAAATCATCTTGGATTATTCCTGACTGTTTGGACTTTTTCCTAGAGGATTTTGACAAACTATTTTTATCAAATTACTAATGGGTCTAATTGCAACTATTTATTTTATTTTTTGGTTTCTATTTTGTTTCTTTTATTTAGGGGTTTACCCGTAGTTTAAATGCCCAGTTTAAACTATTTTCAAACCCCTGGTTCACTCAAGAAAAATAGGGAAAATGTTAATCTTAGGAAAATTCCTTTCCTGCCCTTATGCATTTTCTAAAAATCATTTTTGTGAAATTTTCATGGCCTCCAAATGAACTCAAAAATGAATTTGAATTAAAGAGTTGGTCATGTTAGTTACAAAAATAAAATGTGCAAGGTAAATCATGAATGCATATGCTTCTAGGCTCACATCCAAATTGGGAAAATTTTGGGTTGTGACACAGTCACTCCCGCAACCCATCATCTACAAACTAATTCCACGATGCATTGGCCTAGGCGCAAACATGGTAAAGTGTCATGTAGTCGACAAACACACAATGCCACAAGACGAAGAACAACATACCACATCATCGAAACGTTGAATGGAAACCAACTTCACATGATTTACTATAACAAGACTTCTCCCATGTCCTCAAGAACAATAGAACTACTAACAAATCATATTCATGTTCATGATCAAAGGAGATAAATAAGTGATTAAAAATCTGAATAAGTTGTTAGTGTTATGTGATCTAGGAGCAGGTGTTAGTGTTATGCCTTTCTCTTTGTCTCGAAGACTTGATTTGAATAAGTTGACACCAACTAAAATCTCTTTGCAAATGGCTGATAAATCAACTGCTATATCCATCGGTATTTGTGAGGATGTGCCTGTCGTAGTTGCAAATATTACTATCTTAACGGACTTTGTTATTCTTGATATACCCGAGGATGACAGCTTGTCGATCATCCTTGGTAGACCCTTTTTGAATACTTTAGGGGCTGATATTGATTGCAACAAAGGTAATGTCACTTTTCATGTCAATGATAATGAGCAGACCATACACTTTCCGAAGAAACAACCTCAAGTGAATAGTATTAATTCTATTGGAAAATTTTCAACAATCACTATTGGAGGTTTTGAATTCCCTATTCCTATTGTCAGAAAGAAATATGAAATTCTTATTATTGGGGACATGCATATCCCCATTGAGGTAGCCTAGTGTTATACAAAGATTCTCCGGTTTCATGTCATTCGGAAGAAGTTTGTTAATAAGACTTGATCAACCTTATTAATGGATTTCTTTTGAAAGGCATGTGGTCGATGAATTTAGTAAACATAACCTTTTGTACCCACTTTTTACTTTCTGTTATTAAGAATTAATAAAGTAGAAATGCCATTATTATACTATTTTCTGAATTGCCCGTGCAAAAGAATGACCAGAAAATAAAAGTTCTCAGAATGCCCTGAAAATTTAGTATGATTTTTCCTGCAATATATAAAAAATAGTGGCACTAAACACACCCCAGGGTGGTGCACTTGTGAGCCACAAGCTCACAGGGTGCACCCACCCCCCGGGCACGCCTAGGAAGATTGTGGGGCTCATGTAGGCCCCCTCACTTATTGCTGCCACCCATGCTCTTCTTCTTCCTCCAGAAAAATCAAACTTGCTCCATAGCTCGTGTTCTTGCTCATCTTGCTGCCATTTTTTATCTCCTCGCTCGGAACTCCGTTTATGAAACTGTTTCGGGGGATTGGTCATCGGTATGTGACTCTTCCATTGGCCCAATTAGTTTTTGTTGTAGTGGTCTATTATTTGCACATTTAACTACTGTTGGTGACCATGTTCTTGACCTTGCATGTCAAATTTATATCGTTCAAATTAGTTTTGGTGCATGGTATAGCTTCTAGACACTTGTAGGAGTAGTTGCTATTGATTTTATTGAGTTTAATTCACTTTTATTTTGAGTTACTAAATATTTCAGAAATTTTCAGAGGGATAAATTGCTTAGGAAGATGTTCCAGGGTGGTTCCTCGAGCAAGAAATCCCTAAGGCTCGCTCTACGTGAGCCGGACCCCGAACCACCACGGGAAGCTCTAGTGCAACCTTGCGAATGGCCGTCGGATTGTTTCATGACTCAAGCCGGTTTCAAGGAAGAATTTGATATGTACGTACACAATGCCGGCTTGATGGACTTCGTGTCAGATAAGTGCCTGCAATATTGCAATCTCACTGATTCTTTTGTACTGAAATTTGAGTCTTCAGTCCATCGTAATATGCATGTTGTTATATTTAATCTCCATGAAAACTCATTTCGCATGGACCTTGAAGAATTTAATGAAGTGTGTGAAATTCTGCAATACTTACACTGAACCCCGTAAATATGATTGCATTGAGTTCCTTCATAGGTAGATGCGTAACTCAAGCTACTATATGGAGCATTCACTTCCCGCCTTACATTATTTTTCTCTCTTCATAGGTAGATGCATTAATGGTAAAAATGACCATAGCTACCTTTGCACTTTTGATCTGAGCATTCTTAAGAGTGCGGTAATGAATGATAAACAATTTAACTTGGGGGCTATCACTAGTAGAAAACAGGGCTTTGGTTGAGGCCTGGGTAAGGGCATTAATCCCGGTCCACTCACAAACCGGGACCAAAGGGTGCATTAGTGCCGGTTCGTGAGGCTAGGGCGTCGGCCGGGCCTTAGGGGCCATTGGTCCCGGTTCGTCTGACCCCTTTGATCCCGGTTCCAGACACGAACCTGGACCAATGGGCCTCGCTCCTGGCCCATCACCATTAGTCCTGGTTGGTGGCTTGAACCAGGACCAAAGGTTGCCCTTTAGTACTGGTTTTAGTCACAAACCGGGAGTAAAGAGAGGCCTATATATACCACCACCCCTGCCCGCCAACAGAGCCAGTGCTCTGTTTTTTTGGCCGGCCGTGGGAGAGGTTTGTGGTGCTCTACCTCGCCTCCTATACACATGAGGTGTTTGATGAAATGCCCGAGCCACACTTAAGCTTTCTCCTCTTGAAGCTCCTTGTCCAAGCTCCATTTTCCTCAAGATTTGTCTAGGTTTGGTGGTCCGTCCTGTCCCATCCCTGTCCTCACCATCGTCGATCGCCCGTGCCGATCTCGTCGTCGGCACCGCCGTGGTGAGCCTCTTGTTCTTATATTCTTTGTAAAAGAAAAACATTCTTACTTGTATGATTTAGATAGATACTTGTATAATTTTCTTACTCTTATTATTATTTGTTATTATATAGTGTGATGGTTTTGGTATCCACCTCCGTCGGCCCTCGTCCTGTGTATGATTCGGATGTGGTATATATTATCTTTTATAACTATTTGTTTCATTTAGTGTTTATGACAATTATGCTGACCAACGTGACATAGATGTTTTTATCTAGGAGGTATGTGAACCGGAAATTCCAACCGACCCTATTGTCGAGATGTTAAATTTAGTTGAAAAAGAAAACAATTACTTGAAGAAAAAATTGAAAAGAATTGAGGAGGAGAAGATGAAATTGGAGTTGCATGTTGCGGATGTCGTCGATGATCACAAGATCAAGATGGATGCAATGCACTTGAAGATTAGAAAGATTAAAAAAATATGCCATTCATACTGAGGCTTGGTATCATTATGCCATTGGATCAATTGTTACCTTAGTTGCGATTATGATTGCATTTGTTGTTGCATTGAAATGTTTTACATAGTTTCAATGTATGGTTTAATTAGATGCTCTAGAGAGCTATATGCTGTTCAATGAGAACTATGTATGAACTTTATTTATTGATTTCTTCAGTAATAACATTTCATCACCAATGTACTTTGGTTTTAATATGATGATGAACTTCTATTAATTTGGTCACTTATCTATTCATGATGTTCTGTAATGGTTTTTGACACATTTAATAATATATTATACATGCAGATGAACTGGCAATGGATGTACGGTGACAAATGCACCTCTGAGTACATTAAGGGCGTGCATAATTTTCTCCAAGTGGTTGAGGCAAAGAAGCAGAATGGTTTTATGTGTTGTCCATGCCCTATCTGTGAAAATACGAAGTCTTACTCTAACCGGAAAATCCTGCACATCCACCTGCTTGAGAAGGGTTTCATGCCACACCATAATGTTTGGACCAAGCACAGAGAAAGAGGGGTTATGATGGAAGACAATGAAGAAGAAGAGGATGATGAAAACTATCCGCCCACTGAATATGGTGATGCTGCAACGAGGGAAGCTGAAGATCAAGAGGAACCAGGACGATGTGCCCGATGATGATCTCCGATGGGTCATTGTTGATGAAAAGAAACAATGCCAAAGTGAAAGGGAGAAGTTGAATTTCAATCGCATGTTAGAGGATCACAAAAAAGTGTTGTACCCAAATTGCGAAGATGGCAACACAAAGCTCGGTACCACACTGGAATTGTTGCAATGGAAGGAAGACAATGGTGTATCTGACAACGAATTTGAGAAGCTATTGAAAATATTCAAGAATAAGCTTCCAAAGGATAATGAATTTCCCAAAAGTATGTATGGAGCAAAGAAGGTTCTATACCCTCTAGGATTGGAGGTCCAGAAGATACATGCATGCCCTAATGACTGCATCCTCTACCGCGGTGCGTACGAGGATTTGAATGCATGATCAGTATGTGGTGCATTGCAGTATAAGATCAGACAAGATGACCCTAGTGATGTTGATGACGAGCGCCCTAGGAAGAGGGTTCCTGCCATGGTGGTGTGGTATGCTCCTATAATACCACAGTTGAAACATCTGTTCAGAAACAAAGAGCATGCCAAGTTGATGCGATGGCACAAAGAGGACCATAAGAAAGACGGGAAGTTGAGAGCACCCGCTGACGGGTCGCAGCGGAGAAAAATCGTGAGAATGTGGGGGGACTTTGTAGGTGATGCAAGGAATGTATGGTTTTGTTTAAGCGCGGATGGCGTTAATTCTTTTGGGGAGCAGAGCAGCAATCATAGCACCTAGCCCATGACTCTATGTATCTATAACCTTCCTCCTTGGTTGTGCATGAAGCGGAAGTTCATTATGATGCCAGTGCTCATCCAAGGCCCTAAGCAACCCGACAATGACATTGATGTGTACATAAGGCCATTAGTTGAAGAACTTTTACAGTCGTGGAATGGAGAAGGTGTACGTGTGTGGGATGAGCACAAACAACAGGAATTTGACCTACATGCGTTGCTGTTTGTAACCATCAATAATTGGCATGCTCTCAGTAACCTTTCAGGACAGACAAACAAGGGATACCACACATGCACGCACTATTTAGATGACACCAAAAGTATATATTTGGAAAAATGCAGGAAGAATGTGTACCTGGGACATCGTCGGTTTCTTCTGACCAACCATTAATGTCGAAAGAAAGGCAAGCATTTCAAAGGCGAGGTAGATCACCGGAAGAAGCCCGTCGTCCATACTGGTGATCACATACTTGCTATGGTCAATGATTTACAAGTAATCCTTGTAAAGGGTCCCGGCGGACTATCTATTCTGAATGACACTAAGGAACACGCACCCATGTGGAAGAAGAAATCTATATTTTGGGACCTACCTTATTGAAATACCTAGAGGTCCGCTCTGCAATTGACGTGATGCACATGACGAAGAATCTTTGCGTGAACCTTCTAGGCTTCTTGGGCGTGTATGGGAAGACAGAAGATGCACCGGAGGCACAGGAGGACCAGCAATGTGTGCATGAAAAAGATGGCATGCCTCCAAAGCAGTATGAAGGTCCTGCCAGCTATGCTCTAACCAAAGAAGAGAAGGAAATCTTCTTTCAATGCCTGCTCAGTATGAAGGTCCCGTCTGGCTTCTCGTCGAATATAAAGGGAATAATAAATATGGCAGAGAAAAAGTTCTAGAATCTAAAGTCTCATGACTACCACGTTATTATGACTCAACTACTTCCGGTTGCATTGAGGGGGCTTCTACTGGAAAATGTTCGATTAGCCATTGTGAAGCTATGTGCATTTCTCAATGCAATCTCTCAGAAGGTGATCGACCCAGAAATCCTACCAAGGTTAAGGAGTGATTTGGCACAATGTCTTGTCAGTTTTGAGCTGGTGTTCCCACCATCCTTCTTCAATATCATGACGCACGTCCTAGTTCATCTAGTCGATGAGATTGCCATTCTGGGCCCTGTATTTCTATACAATATGTTCCCCTTTGAGAGGTTCATGGGAGTCTTAAAGAAATATGTTTGTAACCGTGCTAGGCCAGAAGGAAGCATCTCCATGGGCCATCAAACATAGGAGGACATTGGGTTTTGTGTTGACTTCATTCCTGGCCTTAGGAAGATCGGTCTCCCTCAATCGCAATTTGAGAGGAGACTAACTGGAAAAGGCATGCTAGGAGAGGACTCATTAATATGTAGGGACGGGCATTCTTGGTCTCAAGCACACTACACAGTTCTACAGAATTCTACCTTGGTGACTCCGTATGTCAATGAACACAAGAATATTCTGCGCTCCAAACACCCGAAGTAGTGTGATGACTGGATTACATGTGAACACATCAAGACTTTTGACAGTTGGTTGCAAACACATCTCATGGGTGACACCACTGTTTCTGATGAGTTGTACTCGTTGGCCAGGGTACCATCTTCGACTGTATTAACTTACAAAGGGTACAAGATAAATGGGAATACATTTTACACGATCACCCAAGATCAAAAGAGCACCAACCAAAACAGTGGTGTCCACTTTGATGCAGCAACCGAGAGGGGAAATGACATGTATTATGGTTACATAGTGGACATATGGGAACTTGACTATGGACATGATTTTAAGGTCCCTTTGTTTCAGTGGCAAATGGGTCAATCTATCAGGAGGTGGGGTATAGGTAGACCCACAGTACGGAATGACAACAATGGATCTGAACAATCTTGGGTACACAGACGGACCCTTCGTCCTAGCCAATGATGTGGCACATGTTTTCTATGTGAAGGACATGTCTACCAAACCGAGAAAAAGAAAAGATAAGGAAGCGAATACATCATATGATGTGACAAAGCGCCACATAGTTCTTTCAGGGAAAAGAGACATCGCAGGAGTGGAGGGCAAGACAGAACAGTCTGAAGATTATGAAAAGTTTCATGAAATTCCTCCCTTCAAAGTCAAGGCTGACCCAAGCACCCTGTTAAATGATGAAGATTATCCATGGTTACAGCGCAATAAGCAAAGGACACAAGCGAAGAAAAAGTGAATACTTTCTCTCCACAACTATTATGATGATGCCTTTAATCTAGAATATCACTGCAGTTACATGTCAATAAATGAAATCCCTTTGTTAGAGATGAGTTTTCATCTGAAACCCTGATAATTCGAAAGAGATTGTCCATTTTGTACACGAAGTGCATCCAGTTTTTGCTGTAACCCTCTCGCCTTTTTAGCACATGCTATGTGGGTGAAATGATGATACCATGTCAACTTTCAACCTTTCCAGACTTCATTTATCGCGCTTTTCAATTTCAGGGTCATTTAGCTAAAAAATCAGTAAATGCATGAAAAATACCAAATGAAGTCACAAAGGGTTGAAAATTGATGATGTGGCTTTGAATGGTGCATTTTGAACACACAAAAAGTCTGGAGTTAAAACAAGTTCAAAGAAATGAAATCCCTTTTGTAACAGATGAGTTTTCGTGCGAAACCCTGATACTTTGAAAGAGATTGTCCATTTTGTACACGAAGTGCATCCAATTTTTGTTGTAACCCTCTCAACTTTTTATCACATGCTATGTGGGTGAAATGATGATACCATGCCAACTTTCAACCTTTTCAGACTTCATTTGCAATGCTTTTCAATTTCTGGGTCATTTAGCTAAAAAAATCAGTAAATGCATGAAAAATACCGGATGAAGTCACAAAGGGTTGAAAATTGATGATGTGGCTTTGAATGGTGCATTTTGAATGCACAAAAAGTCTGGAGTTAAAATAAGTTCAAAAAAATGAAATCCCTTTGTAACAGATGAGTTTTCGTCCGAAACCCTGATACTTCGAAAGAGATTGTCCATTTTGTACACGAAGTGCATCTAGTTTTTGCCGTAACCCTCTCAACTTTTTAGCACATGCTATATGGGTGAAATGATCATACCATGCAAACTTTCAACCTTTCCAGACTTCATTTGTAGTGCTTTTCAATTTCAGGGTCATTTAGCTAAAAAATGAGTAAATGCATGAAAAATACCAAATGAAGTCACAAAGGGTTCAAAATTGATTATGTGGGTTTGAATGGTGCATTCTGAACACACAAAAATTCTATTGTTAAAATAAGTTAAAAAATGAAATCCCTTTGTAATAGATGATTTTTTGTGCGAAACCCTGATACTTCGAAATAGATTGTCCATTTTGTACATGAAGTGCATCCAGTTTTTGACGTAAGCCGCTCAACGTTTAGCGCATGCTATGTGGGTGAAATGATGATACCATGCCAACTTTCAACCTTTTCAGACTTCATTTGTAGTGCTTTTCAATTTCAGGGTCATTTAGCTCAAAGAATGAACTAATAGCAAAAAGAATGAACTAATAGCAAAAAGAATGAACTAGAAAACTTTTATAAAACTCTAATAGCAAAGAGAATGAACTAAAAATAATCAACTAAAATATTTTGTTATGATCAATGAAAACAAAACTATAATATTCTTCAACAGCAAAAAGAATCAACTAAAAGCTTTTATAAACCTCTACTATTTTTTAAACTAAAATCATATAAAATCTATGCAACTAAAATTATCAAAGTATTTTTTGTTCAAAACATTAATAGCAAAAAGAATTTTCATAAAGTATTTTTTGCTAGAAACTTTAATAGCAAACTAAAATAACAAAATTTGTTTTTGATTGAAACACCCATTTAAAATAACCTAAAAATTACCAATTTGAATATAATGATAAAACACACTAATATTAAATAGCAGGAAAAAGAATCACTCAAAAATCTATTTTTAAAGTAAAGTTATTCACAAACTAGTGATTCACACAAATTTCAAAGAATTCAAATTTGAACTATTGAAATTTGAAAACTAATGGGACTAATAGAAAGTTTATAATTTTTGTGACCTATAGAGAAAACAATCACTAAAAGCTCTAAGTATTTAGCTGTAAGTAGAAACAAAAGAAAATAAATAAAGCAATAAAGTAAACAAAAAATATAGTTTTTTTTAAAAAATGCCTCCTACTGGGCCACCACGGCCTGCATACGACTAGAAACCCAACCGCTAGTTGAGCCAGGACATAGGCCCACAGTAGGCATAGTAGGCCCACATGCAGAGTGGGTGAGTTTAGGACCATAGGCCTTCATTATAGAGGAGCTCGAGAGGGTAGCGGCAGTGGTGCTTATAAACCACCCCGAGCCCCTCTCAACTAGCAAGGTGGGACTAAACTTTTGGCCGCGGGAAGCACCACCTTTTCGCCCTAGTTGGTGGCACCAACTGGGACCAATACCCACCTTTGGTCCCGATTGCTGGCACCAACCGGGACCAATGCCCCCCTTTAGTGACCTTTGGTCCCGCTTGGTGGCACGAACATGGACTAAAGGGGGGCATTGGTCCCAGTTGGTGCCACCAACCGGGACTAAAGGCTCTGCTATATAATCCAGCACTTAGCGTTTTATGGTCCCAGTTCTTCTCCCCCCCGACGACATGCCGAACACCACAACGCCGCCAGGCTGCCGGACCGTGCCCTCGCCCTCGCCTACATGCTCTCCTCCCCTAACCCTCGCTGCGGCGCCCTCACCCTCGCACTCTATCGGCGTTCTGGGAACGGGTGTCCCCAGACTTGCCTGCCTACGGCCTGCAGCATGGCTCAACCACTGGCCCAGAACGGCCCGTCTTCATCAGCCAAAGCTCAACACCCTCGCGAGGGGCCAAGCCTCGTGGGGCAGATGACACAAGGCCTCCTCAGGAGTGGCCTCGCCAGGCTGGCTCGCGAGGAGGCGGAGAGATCAAGGCGAGGAGTACCTCGTGAGGTGCTCATGACGCAAGCCATGATGATCAAGACCAGGCGGGCGCCAGCTTGCGCAGTGTCCTCGTTTCCTCTTTGGTGCAAAGGAGGCAAGCGCAGGAGCGGAGTACCGAGGCATCAGGCAAAGGTTTCCATATCGGTGCAACGAGACCAAGGCCAACAGAGCGGCAGGACGGAGGTCACCATGGAGCCCAAGACGGCGTCATCACCGGTGCCTTTGGCAGGCGAAGACCACCTTTAGTCAGGATAGCTTGTACTAGCTATCACCTTTCAAAATGGCTATTGTTGGATCCCTTCCCGCTCAATATTTGGGAAGAGGATCAGGGCCTCTATAAATAGGGCTAGCCACCACAGTAGAAGGGGGAGGGGATCTCATCGAGAGCCAACGGAGACGGATCGATTCCTCAAGCAGACCCACCAAACCCAAGAACACCTCTTCTCGCGAGGTGGTTCTTCCTTTGTACTGTTCATCATCAGCCCAAGAGGCAATCCGCCACACCACACACTGGATTAGGGTATTACACCACAACGGTGGCCCGAACCAGTATAAACCTTCTGTCTCTTGTGTTGTTCATCGATCTAGCTTAGGTATTGCGGCGAGGCAAAGGGCATGTATCGGTAGGGAGAAGATCTTCGTGCGCACCCCAGAGTTCGAACCTTAAGGGTTTTTCCGGAACACGATATCCGACATTTGGCACGCTAGGTAGCGGTGCACCGGGGCTCTTCCTTCCGTCGGCCCGCTCTCCACCAATACCGCGCTTCGCCCTCATGGCAGACAATGCACCTCCGGCTCCGGGGGCCGGCGCCAGCGCTGGGGCCAGGGGTTCCGAGCCTTGTCCCCCGCCTTGTGGCAGGTGCAGTGGCCGCACAAGTTCAAGCCAGAGATGCTGCCGTGCTATGACGGCATGGTGGACCTACTGGCTTTCCTGCTGGCGTACGAGGAGGCCGTCCTCAAGGCCGGAGGTGACAACAAGGTCATGGCCAACTGGTTTCCCATGGCCCTCACCGGTGTCCCGCACGTTTGGCTACTCAACCTGCCAACATCTTCTGTGGCCTCCTAGGAGGAGCTGCGCGACCTCTTCCTCACCCACTACGCGGTGCCGACGCCCCTGGTCATTGCAACTCTCCTGGGCGGCTCGCAGGCGCCACCCTTAGACCGCCACGCCAAGCCGTTCTTTCGCCAGATCAGCGCCACCCTAGTGCGGCAAGGAGATCCTCCGGGTTGGGCGGCACCCAAGGCCGACCTGACCTTCAACTCGGACGATCACCCCGTCAACACCGCCTGCTCGGGTGCACTCCCAATGCTCTGCACGCCCACCATCTGCCAGGTGGCCATCACCAAGACCCTCATCGACGGCGGCGCCGGCCTCAACGTGCTCTCGGTGGAGGCCTTTAGTCTCCTCCATGTACCGCTGGAATGGCTCCGACCCATCAAGCCCTTCTCGGGAGTCGGAGGTGGATCCTCAAGCTCCCTGGGGCAGATCCGCCTTCCTGTGACCTTCGGCACCCATGACAACTTCCGCACGGAGCTGGTGCAGTGCTTATATCCCCCACTCAGGACAAGCTCTATTACACCATGCAGCTCTATTTCTAGCAGGATGAGAAGGTCTCAAACAATAGAGTAGAATACGAGGGCCTTATAGCAGGCTTGAAAGCTGCAGCAGCACTGGGGGTGAAGCGCCTCATCATCAAGGGTGATTCACAGCTCCTCGTCAACTTCTCCAACAAGGTGTACGAGCCGAAGGACGAGCACATGGAAGCGTATCTTGCGGAGGTGCGCAGGATGGAAAATCAGTTTTGGGGGCTGGAGTTGCAGCATGTGCCCCGCGGCACCAACCAAGAGGCTGATGACATTGCCAGGAGGGCATCCACGCGGCTGCCTCAGGAGCTTGGCGTTTTCGAGGAACAACTCTTCAAGCCATCGGCGGCACCATCACTTTCAAGCACAACACAGCCTCGGGAGGAACTCCCTCAACCACCTGCCACAGGAGCCCCGACCTGTGGCCCGATCTCGGGAGCACTCTTACTCTTGGCGCTGGAGCCTCAGGAGGGATGCTAGACCACGGAATTCAAGGACTACCTGATACAAGGGACGCCGCCAAAGAAAGAGGAGGACGCGGAACGCGTGGCCCGGCAGGCCATGGCCTACTGCATCCAAGATGGTGAGCTCTACCGGAAGCGGCCAAATGACGTTTCCCTATGTTGCATCTCCAGGGAACAAGGGAAGGAATTGCTGGCTGACATACACGATGGAGATTGCGGACACCACCCATCTTCACGGACCCTCGTCGGCAAGGCGTTTCGCAGCGGTTTCTACTGGCCTACGGCACTCAACGACACGATCGAGCTGGTGAAGTCCTGCGAAGCCTGCCAATTCCATGCCAAGCAGATCCATCAGCTAGCTCAGGGCCTGCAGACCATCTCACTCTCGTGGCCATTCGCGGTCTGGGGGCTGGATATCTTGGGCCCGTTTCCTCGAGCGCCTGGGGGCTACCGCTACCTCTACGTCGCCATCGACAAGTTCACCAAGTGGGCGAAGGTGGAAGCCGTACGCACCATCCCAGCTACTTCCGTAGTCAAGTTCATCAAGGGTCTCGTGAGCCGGTTTGGGGTCCCTAACCGCATCATCACCGACAACGGTTCGCAGTTCACCAGCAATCTCTTCAAAACATATTGTGCTAACCTTGGAACGCACATATGCTATGCTTCGGTGGCGCACCCCCGGAGTAACGGCCAGGACGAACGCGCCAACGCAGAGGTCCTCAGGGGCCTCAAAACCAGGACCTTCAAGAAGAAGCTGGAGGCCTGCGGCAGGGGCTGGTACGACGAGTTCCAGTCCGTGCTGTGGTCCATCTGCACTACCGCCACCAAGCCAACTGGCGAGACCCTATTCTTCCTCGTCTACGGAGTAGAGGCGGTCCTCCCTCACGAAGTCAGGCGTCGCTCCGCACGGGTCCTAGCGTTTGATGAAGCGCAATAGGACGCCATGCGGGGGATGGACCTCATGCTGGGGGAGGAGCGCCGTCATGAAGCCATACTGCGAGCAGCAAGATACTAGCAGGCGCTACGGCGGTATCATTGTCGCAACATCCGCCCAAGGACTCTCGAGGTAGGTGACCTCGTACTCAGGCGGGTGCTCTCCAGGGAAGGGCTGCATAAGCTCTTGCCCATGTGGGAGGGCCCGTTCAAGGTTGTCCATGTTTCCAGGCCTAGTGCCGCGTGCCTAGAGACTCAGGAGGGGGTACCCATCCCAAACGCCTGGAACATCCAGCATCTCTAGAAGTTTTACCCCTAAAGAAAGCCCTAGTGCCTGTGAAGAAGGGCCGGTGCCTGTGAAGCTCGTCGCCCGAAGAAAAGCCCGGTGCCCGTGAAGAAGGCCCAGTGCCTGTGTAGCTCGCCGCCCATGACACTCTCATGTAATAATGAGTTGGGGTTGTACATGCCCCGGAGTCTCTTAATTTTCGCAAGGCTCTCTCGTTCGAGTTCGTAGCGGGAGCACTCCTCCCAGTCCATGCCCCTCGGGCATCGCGACGCCAAGCACCGGGCCATGGCCAGGAACCCTTGTAACCAAGGTTCGGAAATGATTCTCCCAACAAATTTTTTGCAGCTCTTAAGGCGCCCGGCGAGGCCTCAAGCAGGCACCTCGCGAGGCGGAAACTACTGCAAACGTCCCGAGCTCAGTTGTTCCTACGCGTAGACACATAACAGTGACACCATAACATAACACTAGAACAATAAATGCAGTACGATAATCAAGGGATCATAGTCTGTTGCACGCCCCCACGGGACCCCATACTTCTCTCTCTCGATGCAGGAAAAGGACAGAAAACAAAATAAAAGCAGCGCATGCCTTGCAACAGCTCGCGAGGAGGGATCTGTGTCGTCCTCCCGAGCTCAATCAGACTTCGCCTCGCGCTTCACCGGAGCACGGTGATGGGACGACCCGCTACCGCCCTCGAAGCGGGCGCGGCGGCGTGGTGGCTGATCGCGGCCACCGCTGGAGGAGCTGTCGCTGGAGGAGGAGCCGCTGAAGCTCGACGAGCTGTGGTCGCCGCCGGGAGCGGGTTCTCCTTCGCCCTTGTCACGTCCATCGCCAAGGCCGAGCACCTCGCCACCATCATCGTCTTCAGGGCAGCACCCAACACGGCGGCCATCTTCTCCGAACACCCTCACATAGAGGGTCGCGTCGTCGTCATACTTGAAGTGGAGGGTGCACCACCTGCCCAGGCCACGCGCGCGGGCAAATGTCTGCCAGCCCCGGGTCAGGGCTACATTGCCAGCGACGGAGATCTCCACCGCGACCTAGGAGGCCCTGCTGCAGCAGTCGTCCGCCTGCAACCAAAGCTCGCCGGGGCCAGCGGCCAGCAGTTCACCAGCGAAGAAGCGCGGGAGCTGGAGCCAGTTGCCGTCTGGGTTGTCCGACCACACAACGAACTCCGGCAGCACCTCTGCCAAATCGAAGCGCGGCCGGGGAGGGCGTGCAGCCACGCGGCGCCTTCCCCCACCAGCTGGGCTGCCTCGACATGGGCGACCACCACCACTTGAAGGACCACCGCCGCGACCACGGGAAGCCACGACATGGGTCGCGGGACGCTTGCGAGGACGACCGCGGCCACGCTTTGGTGGAGGAGAGCCTGGACCTTCCTGGCGAGCCTTCCCCTTCTCTGTGGCCGAGAACCTCTTCACGGGCGCCATGGGGTGATGCAAGCACCAGGAGCGAGGAGGGAGAAGAAGCAGGCAGAGCAAGAGGAGATGGGCAACGGGGGATCTCGCCCCTCCATACTTATAGCCCAGGGGAGGCCAACCATCGACCTCCACGAGCGTAGGTAATGATGACTCTTTTTGCATGTGGCAGGGACTCGTCAAATCGGGCAGTTGCCGAGGCAGCGTGGGGAAACGGAGACGCCCACGTCCAATCAGTCGCCATGTGGTGACTAAGGCCGCATGCTGTTGGGGCCCGTGGCGCTCCGCACTTACCCTTTGACTTCGCCGCTAAGCCAAGTACGAGCACGCCTTGGGCCCGGGGGCTACTATCGGTGTTCTGGGAACGAGGGTCCCTAGACTAGCCTGCAACATGGCTCAACTAGTGGCATAGAACGGCCCATCTTCATCAGCCAAAGCTCAAGACCCTCGCGAGGGGCCAAGCCTCGCCGAGCGGATGACACAAGGCCTCCTGAGGAGTGGCCTCGCAAGGCGGGCCCGCGAGGAGGCGGAGAGATCAAGGCAAGGAGTACCTCACGAGGTGCTCATGACGCAAGCCATGACGATCAAGACCAGGCGGGCGCCCGCTTGTGCAGTGTCCTCGTTTCCTCTTTGGTGCAAAGGAGGCAAGCGCAGGCGCGGAGTATCGAGGCATCAGGCAAAGGTTTCCATATCGGTGCAACGAGACCAAGGCCAACAGAGCGGCAAGACGGAGGTCACCGTGGAGCCCAAGATGGCGTCATCACCGGTGCCTTTGGCAGACGAAGACCATCTTTAGTCAGGATAGCTTGTAATAGTTGTCCCCTTTCAAAATGGCCGTTGTTGGATCCCTTCCTGCTCAATATTTGGGAAGAGGACCAGGGCCTCTATAAATAGGGCTAGCCACCACAGTAGAAGGGGGGGGGGATCTCATCGAGAGCCAATGGAGACGGATCGATTCCTCAAGCACACCCACCAAACCCAAGAACACCTCTCCTCGCGAGGCTGTTCTTCCTCTGTACTGTTCATCATCAGCCCAAGAGGCAATCCACCACACCACACACTGGATTAGGGTATTACACCACAACGGTGGCCCGAACTAGTATAAACCTTATGTCTCTTGTGTTGTTCATCGGTCTAGCTTAGGGATAGCGGTGAGGCTGAGGGCGTGTATCAGTAGGGAGAAGATCTTTGTGCGCACCCCAGAGTTTGAACCTTAAGGGTTTTGCCGGAACCCGATATCCAACACACTCCCCTCCCCGAGCCCTCGCCGACGTGCTCTCCTCCCGTCACCGCACGCACTGTCGCTCCTTCCCAAGCCCTCCATGAGCCCTTGCCGACGCACTCTCTTCCTGGTCACCTCGCGCGTGCCTCCCCCCGAGCCCTCCGTCCTCGTCGCCGGCCTCGTCGCCAGAATCAAGCCATCGCCCCCCCCCAAAGTGATCCCCCCTTCCCATGGTCCCCGGCTCCCGTCGCCGCTGCTCCATGGTCGCGGGCAGCACTGTGCTCTGTTTTTTTTCATGTATATTTGTATATGTTCATGTATATGTGTATATGTTTATGTATGAGATGAGATAAATAGATAGATAAATTTTCAGGTGTATATGTTCATGTATGAGATGTATATGTTCACTTTTGTATACAAACTTTGTTGTTTTTCATATGTACGAAAATGTAGAGTGAAAACAAATACAAACATATAATAAAAACAAAGGAAAAAATTAAGAAGGAGAAGAAAACCGCCCGGTCCGGCCACCAACGCATTTTCATAAAGTTTTTCCACCGACTCCATGTCACACCGAGCACCCGCAGCGAAGCAAGTCTTTTTTTGAAGGTCGTTTTTTGTTAAATGAAAATGTTGGCATCGACTCTATCTATCAAGAAGGCCACGGGAGCACCTGACCCCCTATCATCATGTTGGCATCGACTCCCCGAGAGCTTTCCAACGGATCCGGAATAGTCCTGATCGGAGCTCTTTTGCTCATGTAACTTCGACATGAGGGGGGACATCGATCAACCCCCTCTCGCCCGGCCAACTCTTGATTCCACCCAAGCCGGGACTGAACAAGCGTTGTCGAGGCCACCCCAAACCCTAGAATAGTTGTCGATGCCACCCAAATTTACCAAGTTAAAAGATCATTGTCGAGGCCACCCCAAACCCTAGAAGCGTTGTCGAGGCCACCCCAAACCCTAGGAGCATTGTCAAGGCCACCCCAATTTACCAAGTTAAATGAGCGTTGTCGAGGCCACCCCAAACCCTAGAAGCATTGTCGAGGCCACCGAAATTTACCAAGTTAAAAGAGCATTGTTGAGGCCACCCCAAACCCTAGAAGCGTTGTCGAAGCCACCCAATTTTACCAAGTTAAAAGAGTGTTGTCGAGGCATAGCGATTATTTTTTGCAATGTGTCATCTCCTAAAAGTATAACCCCGATAACTTCAACATGAGGGGGACGTTGGTCATGCATGAGAGAGGCGGTACGCAACTAATCCATTGCTCATATTTGCATATGATTCCTGTTGTGATTAGCTATAGATCTATGTTTGCAACTAATATATCCACCTCTCATGTTTTTATATATTGCCCTATTGTAATATTTGTAGAAACCATGGACAGAGACTTGGAATAAGAAGAGTTGTTGGGGGATATAATCAGCGACGGAGGTGATCCCTTGTCGTTTCTCAATGACACTGATGGTCAGGAAGTAGAGGATGACGACATCGGTAATCCAACAATGGAGGAGGAAGGAGATGATGACGGCTCTGGTGAATGAATGGCGGAGGAGGAGATCATGATGATGGCTCCGGTGACCGAACGGTGGGAGGAGCTATTGCAAAGTCCGGCGAGTTATATATATTAATTACTATGCTGATTTGATGCATTAATTGTTTTGGTATGTACATATATTAACGCTTCTTTCTTCTTTTATAGCCCTCCGGATCGAGCCAAACTTCCGTAAGGAGACGAGGCACGAAGAAAAGGTTGCGCCAGGATGAAAGGTGCATGATCATAGAAATCACGGACGATGGCCAACCGATTGCTCCCAAGCGGACCAATGACACATTTGTACATCAGTGCGGAGCTATTGTTAGGGACAACGTCTCGATCAGTGTCCAACAATGGAATAAGAGTAAGGACGACTCTGAAGTTTCTTATGTCTAGGATAGACTGAAAGATAATCTTTGCACCTCGCTGATGACAAATTTCAGCCTCCCACCAGAGGAGGATCCGAATAACCAAGTTATAGAGCCAAAGGTCAAGGCGTTTGCTCTTAAGAAGATGGCAGATCTATTCAGGAACTGGAAGAAAGAGTTGAACACAAAGTTTGTCGACAAAGGGAAGACTCCAGAATTCACCGGTGGATATGAGAAGATAAGAGATCACTGTCCCGCATTTGTGGGCCTACAAGAAATCAGAGAAGGGTTTGAAAAGGTCGTTGACAAACAAGCAAAATGCTGCATGGAAGAAGTATCACAATCATACAGGTTCAGGTGGCTACTACAAAGCTCGGTCATTATGGGACAAAGCTGAGCAAGACCTGCTTACTAAAGGGGCCCAACCAGCGACATTGAACTGGCCAGATCGTTCAAGGACTTGGTTGTTCGGGGTTGGGGGAACTTTGGACCCAGAAACAGGGGAGTGTCGTTGGACGAACGAGCAACTTGCAATACCCATCAAGAAGCTTCATAAATATATCAGGGCAGCGCAGGAAGGGACATTCATTCCCAACAGAGAGAAGGACGAGATGACAGAGGCATTCAAGAATCCTGAGCACCCTGGATGAACACGAGGCACACTAGGCTCCGTTTCGTGGGTGCATGGGTTTCCCGGCAGCGGTGGTTACAGAAGCTGAGAGAGAAAGAGGAAATTGGAAGCGAGTGAAATGGAGAAGCTCAATGCAAGAATAGCAGCGCTAGAGGAACTTGAGAGCCAGCGAGCTATCGGCCAACCATCTCAGCAGCACGAAGATCCTTGCTTTGATGCTGCCCCAGAATCTACCTCACCATTGATACGTCTCCAATGTATCTATAATTTTTGATTGTTACATGCTATTATATTATCCATCTTGGATGTTTTATATGCATTTATATGCTATTTTATATGATTTTTGGGACTAACCTATTAACCTAGAGCCCAGTGCTAGTTTCTATTTTTTTTCCTTGTTTTTGAGTTTTATAGAAAAGGAATACCAAAAGGAGTCCAATTGACCTGCCAATTTTTGTGGATTTTTTATGGACCAGAAGAAGCCCCCGAAGTAAAAGAGTTGGGCCAGAAGAATCCCGAGTCATCAACGAGGGTGGGGGCGCGCCCTACCCCCCTGGGCATGCCCCCTACCTCGTGGCTAACTCGGAGACCCCCCCCCCCCTAATGTGAAACCGACGTCAAAAATTCCTATAAATACAGAAACCCCTGAAAAGAAACCTAGATCAGGAGTTCCGCCGCCGCAAGCCTATGTAGACACGAAAATCAAATCAGGACCCTGTTCCAGCACTTTGCCGGAGGGGGGATCCATCACCGGTGGCCATCTTCATCATCCCGGCGCTCTCCAATGACGAGGAGGGAGAAGTTCACCCTTGGGGCTGAGGGTATGTACCAGTAGCTCTGTGTTTGATCTCTCTCTCTCTCTCTCTTGTTCTTGATATAGCACGATCTTGATGTATCGCGAGCTTCGCTATTATAGTTGGATCTTATGATGTTTCTCCCCCTCTATCTTCTTGTAATGGATTGAGTTTTCCCTTTGAAGTTATCTTATCGGATTGAGTCTTTAAGGATTTGAGAACACTTGATGTATGTCTTGCGTGGGATACCCGTGGTGACAATGTGGTATTCTATTGATTCAACTGATGTATGTTTTGGTGATCAACTTGCGGGTTCCGTGACCTTGGGAATCTATGCATAGGGGTTGGCACACGTTTTCATATTGACTCTTCGGTAGAAACTTTGGGGCACTCTTTGAAGTTCTTTGTGTTGGTTTGAATAGATGAATCTGAGATTGTGTGATGCTTATCGTGATCAAACCCGCGGCTACTTGAAGTGACATTGGAGTATCTAGGTGACATTAGGGTTTTGGTTGATGTGTGTCTTAAGGTGTTATTTTACTACGAACTCTAGGGCTATTTGTGACACTTATAGGAATAGCCCAATGGATTGATCGGAAAGGATAACTTTGAGGTGGTTTCGTACCCTACAATAATCTCTTCGTCTGTTCTCCACTATTAATGACTTTGGAGTGACTCTTTGTTGCATGTTGAGGGATAGTTATATGATCCAATTATGTTATTATTGTTGAGAGAACTTGCACTAGTGAAAGTATGAACCCTAGGCCTTGTTTCGAAGCATTGCAATACCGTTTTTGCTCACTTTTGTTACTTGCTACCTTGTTGTTTTTATATTTTCAGATTACAAAAACCTATATCTACCATCCATATTGCACTTGTGCCACCATCCCTTCGCCGAACTAGTGCACCTATACAATTTACCATTGTATTGGGTGTGTTGGGGACACAAGAGACTCTTTGTTATTTGGTTGCAGGGTTGTTTGAGAGAGACCATCTTCATCCTACGCCTCCCATGGATTGATAAACCTTAGGTCATCCACTTGAGGGAAATATGCTACTGTCCTACAAACCTCTGCACTTGGAGGCCCAACAACGTCTACAAGAAGAAGATTGCGTAGTAGACATCAACCATCTCAGCGAAGAAGCAGTGTAGCTTCCACAGAGCTCGTTCAACCTGATTTCACGACTCCTCGCTACCCCATGGATAGTATCACGGAGGCTGAAAATTGCGAGCTAATGACGAAATGCCAGAACCTAACTTTGAAGGTGGCGGTCGGCTTTGTTTTACCTCCTCAAGCTGAGGAAACTTTTCATTGCCATCCGATTCCAGATGGCTATGCTATTGTGACGGTGGATGAAATAATGGGGGGATTTGAGGAGCTGGAGCTTGACTTCCCTATAGGTGAAGGGGACATTTATATGGCAGCTGCTTTAAGGACTACCTATCTATGGAGGAAGGAGTACATCAAGCTTCCAAACTGGACGCCTCCTCCTACTCCTCCTTTGATGAGTGAGGGCACTCTGCCTTCTCCTCCTCCAGTGAGTAATCAGGGCACTCTGCCTCCTCCTCCACCTCCTCCGGCGCGTGAGGGCACTCTACCTCCTCCTTTGCCTCCTCCGGCGCGTCAGAGCACTCCGCCTCCTCCGGCATGTCAGCAGACTCTGCCGCGTTAGTAACGGCAGAAGAGAGACGCTGCCGCTTCCGCGACTAGTAGTACAAGTAGAGGCGGGAAGCAATTCAAATATGGTCCATGTCTCAAGGCTCCTGAAAAGTTACCATATGAGAGGACTGACAAGGAAACCGGTGACATTGTGGCAGCCGAAGTGGAGGACCATTTTGCACGGAAACCTCCACCTCTGAAGGAAACGGTAGATCCGGTGAAAGCGAAGCGCACTCTGGATGCCCTGAAGCGACCACCATCGCCTCTGTCGGATTCCAACTATGTCTGCTGTATTAAAAAGACATATGAAGATGCACGATGGTTGGGAAGTACTTCTAGTGATGCAAGATTAGCACAAAGAAGAAGTGGGAAAACAATTCCCAAGCTCGGCGAACAGGCGAAGCAATCGTGCCCCCCACTCAAGGTGTCTGGCGATATCGTCGCTAATCATCCGAGGCTATTGCCCGGTACCAATCTTGGTGATTAACTGAGTGATGATGTAGAGTTTGAAACATTAGAGGCAGTAGAGATCTTCAGATATGAGTACGGGAAGCCTCTCGTCAAACCTGATCCTCCTCCTCTAAGAACGATGATGCGAAGATTGCATGAATGGTACATGGATACCTGCAGGAAGTCTAGGAAGGATAGTATGATGGTGAGAATTAAAGATGATTACGGCCTCATTGGAGTTGAGTTGCTGCCTGTTGAATTTGTGGAGTTATTTCAGTTATTCAATCAAGACGCCCTTGACAAAAAACTCATGACTTGCTACTGTCTGTAAGTATTACTTACGAAATTAAGTCTCTATAGCTCAACTCTTTCATTGCATGTATATATAATTATACTCACTATATTATGCAGATTGAAGATCATTGGATGCAAGAAAGGACAAATCTATGACATTGGGTTCATTAACCTGAATACCCCAAATGAATGGTCGGTTAAAAAGAGAGTCAAAGATACTGAGGACAACTTGCTACAATCGTTACTTCGACATCAAAACAAAGCTAAAATACTCTTTCCTTACAACTTCAGTTTCACTTACTCGAGGTTATAGTAATGTAATTCATGAGTTATGTGTGCGCAGCTTCCACTTTATTCTGCTAGAGATTAAGCTTGACCGGGGAATAGTAACTGTCTTAGACTCAAGACGTAAAGATCCCCAGAATTATGCGAACATGACTGCAATGCTCTAGAAGTAAGTTCAATCGATCATTATCGCACCATATAGGCAACTTTCATTCATTTGCTAATATCAAGTAATCATTTCCTTTGCTTGGCAGGGTTTGGAAAAAGTTCACCCGAATGGTTCCGGGTCTGCAGAGGGAGCTGTGATTTACACACCCCAAAGTAAGTAGTACTAGCTAGTTTCACGCATCTCTCATTGATTCTAGTTTCATCAATACCATTTATCATGTTTGATTATCAGGTTGATTGAACTCTATTTCTCGTAAAGTGCTTATGGCAGGAAGGCAGGAATAATTTATGCGGATACTACTTTTGCGAGTTCATCTACAACTCGACCTCTCAGAAGGGCTACTCTGACGAACAATATGAAGTACATAAACAATATTCACAATTTTATTTATTACCATCAATTGTGTTGAGTTTCATTCATATATATGTATTGACCCCTTCTTTAAATTAGTTGTGGCAGATGCGGGATGAACTCCTACCACATGATCGCATACGAGAAATTCAAGAGGAATTGGCGGGATTCTTTCTTGACCACGTCATACATAAAGACGGAGAATGCCATGTGGAAGTTGACATGGATTTTAGATGTTAGGGATTGTAAGAGATGTTATATTGTATATATGTAGTAGCGTCAGATAGATATACGAAAGCTTGTTGTTCGACCAATCTCGGAGAAAGAGAGGTCACTTCTCTCTGTATATGTTCATGACAATCTTGTGTAATTAATGGTTCCTTCATTTGCTTACTAGCTAGCGTGTCGAGTTCACTCTGTACGTATAGTAGCTAGCGTCAACCAAGCATGAAGAAAGAGAGGTCACTTCTCTCTATTATCTAGCTAACACAATATGATCAAAGCCCTAAATTGACCCTTAAAAACTCCTAAACCACCCCTTAAAAAAACAAAAACCATAGCGCCTGCAAGCTGCTGACGCATGGCTGCCTTTTAGACTAAAGGTCCTCCTGCCTGGGCGCCTTGCATCGGCCACGTGGAGCCCCTTTTGTCCCGGTTCATAAGCAAATCGGGACTAAAGGTTTTGGGCTTTAGTCCCGACCCTTTAGTCCCAGTTCTAGAACCGTGACTAAAGGCCCTATGGAACCAGGACTGATGCCCTGCTTTCTACTAGTGTATTGTTGCACGTCGATTACATAATAATGCCTTAGATGAAGATTTCTATGGTCGAATTTATGCTACTCATTTAGCTAATTATCATGGGTTTCCGATAAAAGAAAATGATACATAGTTGCCCCCTGCTTTCCTTGATTATGCTGCTATGGAGCGTTTCCAGTTTCTTTGAAGGGGCGGCCTGCCATTCCTGCATAGACTAATCTTTAACATGCACCATGTTTTCCATATTACACTTCCCGCTCCTGCCTTTTTGAACTTTTTGGAAAAACAGAGATATTTCATAAGTGTGGAGGAGGTGGAGGAGTATGAGAGGGCAAGGGGGACCGCTCGCCTCAATGAGAAAGCTTGTTGTGCGATGGCGGCTGCAATCCAGTTCAACCCAAACTACGACTACGGGTATCATCTAGGCCAGCCGTGGCCATAGACTAACTTAGGCCAAAAGCCTAAGCTTGGGGGAGTACGTATTTCTCCCTGGCATTACATTCATGCATCACACATTCATTCTAGTTGTCGCGGTTCATCCTTTTTTATTGTATAATCCATGTTAATTTTATTTTGCTTTCTTCTTGTGTGTTTGAATATATATATTTGAAACCCAAAAATATTTCTCATTTATTTTTATTTTTGTTTCTAATTTGTTTGTTTAGTAGTTTGTAATAATAAAAGAAAACCCAAAAGATTTTTCGTTCTTCTTTTGCTTGTTGGGAGCTTTCCCGTGTATATAGTTTTTCTCATTTTTGTTTTTCTTTTCTGTTACTTTCTTTAGAAAAAACTCCAAAAATATTTCAGTGTGTTTCTTTGAAATTCTTTTCTTTTCTTTGGGGTGTAAGGAGAAGACCATGATGAAAATCTTGAGTGGCTCTCATATGCACTACTGATGATCTAACGAAGAGCCCATATTACGTTGTCTTCTCCTTTGAATAAATGTTTGTAGATTCCAGCTTAGACCATGGCACTCATTCGGTCGTGCAAGTGAAAGGCAATAATGACGAAATTTGATGAATTGATTGAGGTGAAGAAAAAGCTGGTACAAATCGACCTATTTTTTTTGTAAATATGATTAGTTCATCATTCTTGATTCAGCCTACTATGAATAAACATTTTTGCAATGAAAATTAGAGATCATAGTTACTCATACCATGCTTAAATAGCTAGGAGTGGATAATGATTTATTTTGTGTGTCAACATGCATTTAAAATGGTTATGATGTAGTATGATAGGATGGTATCCTCCTCTGAATGATTCAAGTGGCTTGACTTGGCACATGTTCACACATGTAGTCAAATCAAAACCAACAAAGCCTCCATGATATTTATGTTCATGGTGTTTTGTATCCTACTCATGCTTGTATTCAATGTTGATTAACCTCAATGCATGTTTATGACCGTTGTCGCTTTCAGGTTGGTCGCTCCTCAATCTATTTGCTAGCCTTCACTTGTACTAAGCGGGAATACTACTTGTGCATCCACTTCCTTAAAACCAAAGTTATTCCATAAGAGTCCACCATCCTACCTATATGCGGTAATTACCTATCGTTCCAAGTAAATTTGCATGTGCCAAACACTAAATCGTCAAATAATAATTTATTTTGTATGCCCGAATCGCTCATGAAGTGACAGGAGGCAATCAGTATCTTCCATGTTAGGTGAGTTATTCTCACAATGAGTGTTTATTCGCTTGTCATTCATGAGAAACTGGATGGTAATTGGGATGCCTAGTCCTATGATCAAAATCAAAATATAATAATGAAACAAAACTTCCCCGGATTGTTGTTCATATGGAGGGCACCCGAGGATTCGGTTAGCCATGGCTTGTGTTTGTTGTTGAAGGGAGAGTAAAACTTTACTTTTCTGTTTGGCAACCGCCTATAATGTATCTAGCATGGAAGATGGTGAGAACTCTCAGTCGCTATATTGACAATGAAAGCATACCTCCCAAAATTATATTCATCTCTATTTTAAAAGCTTTGAGCTCTGGCACCTCAGCAAATCCCTGCTTCCCTTTGCGAAGCGTCTATCAATTTACTTTTATTGTTGAGTCATCATCTTCTCACTAAAGCATCAACTGGAGAGCACTATTGTTATTTTCATGCTTTGTGTTTAGTTGATGCTGAGTATGAGTGTGACTGGATCTCTTTTACCATGAATTACAATGTCTAGTCAGTGCATGAACTTCATAGGTGCTCTGCATTTATGTTCTGCAGACTGAGAAAGGGCTAGCGAGATACCATTATATCATATTATAACATGATTGTCTTGAAAAAGTCTTATCATCTGAGATATCTTATTATTGCTCACTAGTTAGTTATGCCATTTATGAGAGTAAATGGGATACCTAAGTGTTATCATGAATATGGTTAATTCATAATCTTTGCTGAAAACCTGAACATTAGTTAGACATATGTGCAACAACCAGATCAAACAGAGTTTGTAAATGTTTTTCTTTGTCACTTTCAGTTTGTCAATTGAATTGCTTGAGGACAAGCAATGAGTTAAGTTTGCGGGAGTTGACACGTCTCTGTTGTATCTACTTTTCCAAACACTTTTGCTCATGTTTTGGACTCTAATTTGCATGATTTGAATGAAACTAACCCAGACTAACTTTGTTTTGAGTAGAATTGCCATGGTGTTGCTTTTGTGCAGAAATCTAAGTTCTCTGATTGACCTAAAAATTTATGGAGAACTTTTTTGTAATATATAAAAAATACTGACGAAAAAATATACCAGAGGGAGGCCACCTAGGTGCCACAAGCTCAGGGGGGTGCCCACCCCCAGGGCGCTCCCTACGAGCTTGTGGGCCCATGGACCTTCGGCAACCCTAACTCCAACTCCATATATACCTATTCGCTAAGAAAAAAAATAGAGAGAAGGATTCATCATGTTTTACGATATAGAGCTGCCACCACCTCATGTTCTTCATCGGGAGGGCTGATCTAGAGTTTGTTCGGGGATCCGTAGGGTGAAATTCGATGACATCATCATCATCAACCTTCCTCCATCACCAATTTCATTATGTTCACCGCCGGGGGTGAGTAATTCCTTTGTAGGCTTGCTGGACGGTGATGGGTTGGATGAGATCTATCATGTAATTGAGTTAGTTTTGCTTGGGCTTGATCCCTAGTATCACTATGGTCTGAGATTGTGGTTGTTATGACTTTTCTATGCTTAATGCTTGTCACTAGGGCTGGAGTGCCATGATTTCAGATTTGAACCTATTATGCTTTCATGAATATATGTGTGTTCTTGATCCGATCTTGCAAGTCATATGCACCTATTACGAGTTAAGATCCACATACCCCAAGGTGACAATAATTGGGATTCTTTTCGGCGATTACCGTAGTTTGAGGGGTTCATGTATTCACTAAGTGCCAATGCTTTGTTTCAGTTCTCTATTAAAAGGAGGATTTAATATCCCTTAGTTTCCTTATGGACCCCGTTGCCACGGGAGGGTAGGATAAAAGATGTCATGCAAGTTCTTTTCCATAAGGTCTATGACTATACACGGAATACATGCCTAAATTACATTGATGAATAGGAGCTAGTCCTGTGCCACTCTAGTTATAACTGTTACATGATGAATGCCATCCAATGCAATTATCCATCACCGATCCAATGCCTATGCTATTCACATATTGATATTTGCTAAGCTACTTTTGTCGTTACTACTGTTACAATCACTATAAAACTGCTAGTGTTACTCTTTCTATTGTTACGATTACTATCAAACTATCATACCACTTTGGTACTGATCACTTTGCTATAGATATTAAGTCTCTCAAGTGTGGGTGAATTGACAACTCAACTACCAATACTTGCAAATATTCTTTGGCTCCGCTTGTGTCGAATCAATAAATTTGGTTGAATGCTCTACCCTTGAAAACTGTTGTGATCCCCTATAGTTGTGGGTTATCACGCAGGGCAGTAGCGGGTGATGCGGACGGGCACTAGGCATAGCCTGGGAGCCATGCACGGGGCCGGACATGACCAGGGGCATGACCTGGGCGAGGAAGGACGTGATGCAGGTACAAGCGGGGCACATGCGGTGCGCGACGGGGCGATGCAGAGCACATCAGGGCGCGGTCCTAGGGTGCGGCGAACAATGGCGCTAGCATGCATCAGCGTCGATAGCCGCAAGGAGCAGCAATAGCTAAGGAGTAGAGCAGCAGCAGCAGAGTGCGGCACTAGCGGCTAGGAGCATCAGCAGCAGCAAGTAGCAGCAGGCAGCAAACACGCAGGTGTCGGTGTCAAAACCGGCGTATCTCGGTAGGGAGTCCCGAATTGTGCGTCTAAGGGTAATGGTAACAGGAGGCGGGGGACATGATGTTTACCCATGTTCGGGCCCTCTCGATGGAGGTAATACCCTACTTCCTGCTTGATTGATCTTGATGATATGAGTATTACAAGAGTTGATCTACAACGAGATCGTAGAGGCTAAACCCTAGAAGCTAGCCTATGATTATGATTGTTGTTGTCCTACGGACTAAACCCTCCAGTTTATATAGACACCGGAGGGGGCTAGGGTTACACAGAGTCGGTTACAGAGAAGGGAATCTACATATCCGAATTGCCAAGCTTGCCTTCCACGCCAAGGAGAGTCCCATCCGGACACGGGACGAAGTCTTCAATCTTGTATCTTCATAGTCCAACAGTCCGGCCAAAGTGTATAGTCCGGCTGTCCGAGGACCCCTTAATCCAGGACTCCCTCAGTAGCCCCTGAACCAGGCTTCAATGACGATGAGTCCGGCGCGCAGATTGTCTTCGGCATTGCAAGGCGCGTTCCTTCTCCGAATACTCCATAGAAGATTTTGAACATGAGAGCCGTGTCCTGCTCTGCAAAACAAATTCCAGATACCACCGTAGAGAGACAATATTCCACAAATCTAATCTGCCGACAACTTTTTGTAGCGTGACATCACGCCACGGCCCGGTCATTATTTGAACCGTTTTTCACAACCAGCTACTGCACATATTGCGAGGCGGTTTTCTTGGCACGTCTTGTCGAGGCAGAGATCGTGTTCCCCTTATCACGGGATTCTCATCAATACAGGTGTGGGTAACCCAACTGTGTTTGTTAATATGACTCCTCAATTTTAGGCAAGTTCCAAACGGTCACGCAGGGGACGCTTGATATTCACCCCCTTTATAAAGGGGCCAAGGTCTTATCTTTTTATACCCATGCTCGTTCCTCCCCTTCCCCCACCTCGAGTTCCAACACCCAAGGCTCAGGCTTAAACGCTTCGGACCTTCAATCATGTCCGGATCCAACCTTCAAGGCCGGTGGATGGCCTCCTCTGTCACAGAGGAGGATATCAAGAAGCTCAGGGAGGCCAGGTATCTGACCGCCGCAATCTCCCACAGGCTGCCTACTCAAGGGCAGGTCATCCCCACTCCCGAACCCAACGAGAGCGTCGTATTTGTTTCCCACTTCCTCCGAGGGCTAGGCTTTAGTCTTGATCCCTTTGTTAGAGGGCTAATGTTCTATTACGGGATGGACTTCCATGATCTAGCTCCGGATTCCATCCTTCACATCTCATCATTTATCGCCGTGTGTGAAGCCTTCCTCTGTATTACCCCACACTTCGGTTTATGGCTCAAGACCTTCAATGTGAAGACGAAGATGATCGATGGGCATCATGCAGAGTGCGGAGGTGCTATAATAAGCAAAGGCGCCGACGCACTATGGCCAAAGGGTTCCTTCCCGAAGGTGTCAAACTTATGGCAACGGGAGTGGTTCTACATCACCGCTCCTCGAGGCACAAAGTGGGCGGCCACCCCTGCCTTCCGCTCGGGCCCTCCGCCTCAACTGGCGTCATGGGTCAACAAGGGACTGGACTGGGGGCCTGCTAATGATGTACCAACATTGCAAAGGCACATTCGGGCTCTTCATGAGAGGGATGTCAGCCTCGTTAAAATAATTCAAGTAATGCTAGTCCGTCGTGTCCTGTCGTGCAAATGTTGACCTCTCCGGATGTGGGAGTTCAACCAAGAAGGACCATGAACCCTTCAGCACTTCTTCGGCATGATGCTCAAAGGGATGTATTGGTTATTCTTCGGATCACGAATAAAGTGTCCGGACACCACCGAGGATGTGGGCCTGAACTGCAATCCTCCGGATACCCAAGTAAGTATCTCCGCAACCGAACACGCTGTTTATGGTTTATCATAACATTATTCTGAAAACTACCCCCCAGCTAGGATTGGCTAAGAAAGGCAGAGAGGATCAGGTGTTCGGCCCCTCTTCCAGAAGGCTCGCCGGATCCCTTATTAACCAGGATGCTTGAGCGCGCACCATATCAGGTGCCATCAGGAGAAGATGAGGGGAGGGATAGAGAAGCCAAGAGCGGGCTTCATCTAGTATATATCCAAACCGGTGGAATTGATGTCTCCAAGAAGGAGGGTAATCGGGGAGGGGGGAGGTGAATCGAAAATCCCCTTCCCCCATGGGAAGAAAAGGGCTCCCTCCGAAGACTTGGAAGCGGAGGTTTCCAAACGAGGGAAGAAACCTTTGCCGGGGGGCCCTGCCCCGGAGGGCGTCCTCACCGCACAGTGCCCGCAAGAGGGCTAACCCTCCACCGAGTTGTAAATGAATCAAAAGTACTTTGGTAAATATATCCTGCTTTATCTCTGAGAATAATAACTGAGACCTATCTCTTGCAGTCCGGCTCGTTGCCCTTCTCGACAGAGCTCTTCTTCGGGGGATCTTCTTCCGGAGATGATGGAGAGTGAAATGCCTCCGCCTGCCTCCCCGCCCCATGGGGCAGACGACCCCGAGGTGTCGTCATGGAGGATTCTCCTGATCCGCCAAGGCCAGAAGTTTACACTTCGGCCGCTCGAAGCCCAGAGTATTCGGCTCCCAAGAAGAGCAATAGGAAGAGTCCGGGGTTGTTCGGCACACAGCCGGACACACTGACGGGTCTTCTGGAGAAAGCGGTTGTCTCAGAGGCACATCGTACCTTAATGGGTACGGTGTTTGAGAGGATTTCATCCACCAAAAGCGGGTTGAATGAAGCTTTTACGAGCCTGCTCAAAGGCTTTGAGGTACGCACAATAATGTGTATATTTTTGGTTGTACCGCACACGCTAGGTGTGCTCCGTATAGATAGTAGCCCCTGAGACTCTGGTTGCTGTCCCGAGGCGACAAGCAGAGGATCATAGTCCCAGGTAATGATCGTACTGCGTTATGTGCAGGCGGCTGATGGTCCGGCGGCTGACCGGACTGCTGATTTTGCCAAACTAAAGCGGCAGCTTGACGTGGCGGATGCCGACATCGCGCTTGTTAACAAGTGGCTTGACGAGGCCCAAGGTATGTATGTTTCACTTGTCATCACATGGTAAGAGGAGTGTGACACTAGTATCTATAATATGCTGTGACTACAGATGGAGCTGCTGCCGTGGAGACCCTTCGGGCGGAAGTTGCCCGGGCCAAGGAACAAGCCAGAATAAGTGATGCGGCCGCCCTAAAGGCGGCCGAGGAGTTGAGAGCCAAATAGGCTGCTCATCGCCAGAGCGAAGATAAAATAGCCAAGATGACTATTAAGATGAAGGATGCCGCCGGCCGATATGAGCTCCTTGAAAAGGAAAACCAAGAGAAAGCGGCTGACCTAAAGAAGGCCTCGGAAACAACTAAGGAGACTCACTCTAAGATCAGAGCGGCAAGGGAGGAGCTTCGTCAAGCCGGAGATATCACGGCTGGGAAGCCATTTCTGTTGCGGACAAAGTTTGGAGATCCGAAGTATGCCCCTCTGGATCAATTATGGAGTGTTGAGGAGGCGTACTTGGACTTGGCCAAGAGTGCTGCTGATGTGACTGAATATTTTAGAGATCAGAAAGATCGTGAGGTAGAACGGTTGTTTTGGTCGCAGTTGAGTGCTCCAAAGCGTCCGCTCCTATTAAACGAACAAATGGCTGAATGGACCAAGCTCCATACGTTATCCGGGCTTCCCATGAGGTCTGTCGTGGATCATCTTTGGCCGAAGGGACCAAGGCCGGACAATTATTTTGGTTTAGTGCAACAATTCCTTGGTGCCGTGTCGCATATCACCGCTGTGAAGAGGTCGGCGTGCATAGAGGGTGCGCAGATGGCTCTTGCCCGTGTTAAAACATACTGGGCATGGATGGAAGCCACCGCTCTTGCAACCAAGGGTCCGGCGGGAGGCCAGGACCCGGCCGAGCACTATTCTGAAGAAGTCCTAGAAGGTGCCCGCTTAATAGAGACTCAATTCTCGAAGAGTACCATGTTCGAGTGACATGTAACTCTACTGTAAAAACAATGCGATTTTGATTATAAAGGTTGTGTTTATACTTTTTGCCTGAAAGTATTATAGTGCCTCCTGTGCGGCCGTTTATGTATGTATGTATATAACATGAAAGTTTGCAGTCGTCATCTTTAGCCCCCACGCATATAATGCGAGGGTGTTCGCCAAAGCGCGTAATCACACTTGATCCAACGTCTTGGTCCATTAAGAAGGTGATAGCGCGGTGAACTAGGCAATCAGACTATATAGCTTTAACACTTTCACTTAGCCATAGGAGTTTGATGGTGGGGCTACTATATAGCCCCTAATACATTCGCGTTCATCCAAATAGAGTGCGCGTACATACGTGACCGGGAAACCGGCCCTTCGTTAATGCGGAGGAATCGCAAAGATTCCGCGGAGTCATCGAGTGGTTGACCAGTCTCTCGCTTTATCATGGTAGTCAGTTTTCAGGTTTCTCTACTGAGGTGCTCACCCAGATGAACCAGGGCACAGTCGCAGTAGTTCTCCCGGTGCCCCCTTAGCTGATAGAGCGGAACGTAAGGCAGCAAAACACGGGAGCCGGGCAAACCCAACATTTGACCAAAGACATGATTCGGAGCTGATGCATATAAGGCCAAACTCGCGATGCCGAACACTCCCTAAGGTATTTGGACTTTTATGACATATACTAGGCTGAGTAACGCCCTTGATAATGAGCGTTGTGTTTCCAGATACATGCATTAGTCTGGCGTGACAAAGTGTCAAGAATGCCAGTATCCCTCCCAGTTATGTTAAGTGTCCGAAGGGTATGAAGCAACAAGAGACATTAAAAAAGGTTTACGCAGGGTCTTAATCTAAAAAGAAACCTTTGAGTGGGACCCTGCTGCACGTCTGTGCCTTTATCTCCTTTGTGATGTATTCTAGAAGGGTGTAGCACGATGATCATCTTAAAAAAAAGGAAAAACCCAGGTGAGAGACTTCATGCGAAGAGTTGGTTAATCTAAACGAACCATGAAAATGCAATATGTTATTGTATTAATAGGGTCGAGCCGAACTATGAACTTCTCTTTTTTTCTGAGCAGCCCCTAGAACCACCTATGGGGGTATATCTATCAACCCAAGCTCAGGTTAATCTGAGCTGTTACATCTGGTGCGGAGCCTAACTCGCCTAACCGTGTTCGTGGTCCTGACGACCGACCGTTTATTCTGGTTGGAGGGGCCGCTAGTGTTCGGCTGCTAGAGCTGCCACATATTCTTTCGCACATAAGGAACACTCTGTATTTCCGCTAAATGTAATGACGCCGCGTGGACTGGGCATCTTAAGTTTAAGAGAGGCGTAGTGCGGTACTGCATTAAAACAAGTGGAGGCTGTTCTCCTGAGTAGTGCGTGATAGCCGCTTCAGAATGGAGCAATGTCAAAGATTAGTTCTTTGCTTCTGAAGTTGTCGAGAGAACCGAATACAACCTCTAGTACTAGAGAGCCCGTGCAGCGGGCCTCGACGCCTGGTATCACTCCTTTAAAGGTAGTATTGCTTTGGCTGATTCTTGACGGGTCTATCCCCATTTTGCGGACAGTGTCCTGATATATTAGGTTAAGACTACTGCCACCATCCATAAGGACTCGAGTGAGATGGAATCCATCAATTACTGGGTCGAGCACCAAGGCAGCCGATCCTCTGTGCCGGATACTAGTCAAATGATCCCTGCGATCAAAAGTGATCGGGCAGGCCGACCAGGGATTGAATTTGGGGGCGACGGGCTCTACAGCGTACACGTCTCGGAGTGCGCGTTTGTGCCGTCTCTTTGGAATGTGATTGCATAAATCATATTCACTGTTTTGGCTTCTGGTGGGAATTATTTCTGTCCCCTAGTGTTCGGCTGGCGAGGCTCATCCTCGTCTTCACTTGGCGTATCCCTCCCCTTGTGTTCGGCAATTAGCTTGCCGGCCTGCTTGAAAACCCATCACTCTCTGTGGGTGTGATTTGCAGGTTTTTCAGGGGTGCCATGAATCTGACATAACTTGTCTAGAGTCTTATTTAGGCTGGACGGTCCATCTCTAATGCCCTTCAATGGCTTCTTCCATTAACCGGGTCAAGAGCCCCTGAATCCGGCGTTGACCGTTGTGTTATCTGGGATGTCTTCATTGTTTCGTCGCTTGTTTATATTGCGTCGCGGCTTCCCGTTGCCATCCCTGACTTCGGATGTGCCTGGGTCGCTGGTGCTGCTACGGGCCAACCAGTTGTCCTCGCCCGCGCAAAAGCGGGTCATAAGGCTTGTAAGGGCTGCCATTGTCCTAAGCTTTTCTTGGCCGAGGTGTCTGGCGAGCCATTCGTCTCGGATACTGTGCTTGAAAGCCGCTAAGGCTTCAACATTCGGACAGTCGACAATTTGATTCTTCTTAGTGAGAAATCTGTTCCAAAGCTTATGGGCTGACTCTCCGGGTTGTTGGATTATGTGACTTAAATCGTCTGCATCCGGAGGTTGGACATAGGTCCCTTGAAAGTTGGCCCTGAAAGCATCCTCAAGTTCCTCCCAACTTCCAATTGAGTTTTCGGGAAGGCTTTTCAACCAATGCTGAGCTGGTCCTTTCAACTTGAGGGGCAGGTATTTAATGGCGTGGAGATCGTCTCCGCGAGCCATGTGGATACGAAGGATAAAGTCCTCAATCTAGACCCCAGGGTCTGTCGTTCCGTCGTATGCCTCTATATTCACGGGTTTAAATCCCTCTGGAAATTCATGATCCAGCACCTCATCGGTGAAGCACAGGGGGTGCACGGCACCCCTGTATTTGGATGTGTCATGGCATGCTGTCGACGGTTATTGTGTTCGGTGTTGATTTAGAGATGGTATTCGATCGGTACGATCGTTTTGGTGGATGTGATCCTGCGCCAGAGCACGCTTCCTAGATCCATAGATGGACCTGGCCACACCGGCTTTTTTGTTGCTCTATCGTGTGCTGACTTGTGTGTGGCATCGTTAGCCGCTCTGTCGCGGCCACGGGGGTGGTCGGTCTGGCTGATTGGCCATGTTATGTTTCGACGGAATGGGCTCTATGGCCTCATCGTCGAATTCGGGCAGCAGCTTGCGCTTTGGGTAGATCTTTGTGTGGCGATCGTCGCCATATTTTTCTTCAGTGTCGAGCACTTTGTTCCATCAGCGATTGAGCGTGTCCTACGCGGCTTTAAGCTTTGCTTTTGCTTCTTCAAGCTCCTCGCGGTGGCAATAAGCCTTCGATGGAGGTTCTCTTGTTCCGAGTTTTCTCCTGGGATGATGAGTGCATCATCATCCGGACTATTCTCCTCTCCTAAGACAGGTTGATCAATTTTATCCTCGGGATTGGCGTCGTCTAACGTTGGCTCCGGACTATGTTCACCGTCCCCTGGCTCGTCCTGCTCCATCGCTGGGTCCATGGGGTTGGTGTTTCCTTTGGAGTCGACCGGGGTATTATTCTTTCTTGCGTTGTTTTTATTGTGGCGGGATTTAGAGCGGCGCTTACAGTGTTGCTTTGGTGGCTTATCGAGGGGATTATCCTTCATTGCATCCTTCCGTTCCTCGCCATTGTTTTCTTTGGGGGTGTCCACCATATATACATCGTATGATGAGGTGGCTGTCCAACGCCCTATAGGCGGTGGTTCCTGTTCGTCTCCTACATCGTCGTCCATGCCTTCGATGTCTTCGGAGTTGAAGTCAAGCACGTCGGTTAAGTCATCGACAATGGCTATTAAGTGGGTGGTGGCTGGGCAACGAGTTTCTTCATCGTCTGCTTCCCACTTGAACCGGACATAGTTCGACCAAGAATCTCCTGACAAAGAGAGAGAGCTTAATGAGTTTAGCACGTCACCCAAGGGTGAGTGCTAAAAGACGTCCGCGGAGGTGAACTCCATGATCGGTGCCCAATCAGATTCGATAGGCACGAATGCACGCGGTTCGGAGCCTGTAGCCGGAGACAAGTCTGAGGGTCCGATGACACCAGCCTCATAAGAGGTGGGATCAGTGTTCGGCTCCAAGGCCGATGAGTGTGCGGCCTCCGTGGCGGGGTCCATCCACCCGTCCTCGGATGGCGCAATCTGCTCCGGATTGACTCCCGAGGCAACCGCAAGCACGATCCCCCGAATACTGTCCGATGGCAGATCTAAGTCATGCTTGTCGTGACTGTTCGGCGCACCTGACATTGGCTCGAATCCGTCGAAGATCAAGTCTCCGCGGATGTCAGCAGTGTAGTTCAAGATTCCAAACCTGACCCGATGGCCAGGGGCATAGCTGTCGATCTGCTCCAGATGGCCAAGCAAATTGGCCCGCAGTACGAAGCCGTCGAATATGAAGATCTGTCTGGGAAGGAAAACCTCGCCTTGGATTGCATGGTTGAAGATGATTGAAGGAGCCATCAAGCCTTATCATGACAACACAGTGGAACTCTCAATGAAAGAACCAATGTCGGTGTCAAAACCGGCGGATCTCGGGTAGGGGGTCCCGAACTGTGCGTCTAAGGCTAATGGTAACTGGAGGCGGGGGACACGATGTTTACCCAGGTTCGGGTCCTCTCGGTGGATGTAATACCCTACTTCCTGCTTGATTGATCTTGATGATATGAGTATTACAAGAGTTGATCTACCATGAGATTGTAGAGGCTAAACCCTAGAAGCTAGCCTATGATTATGTTGTTGTTGTCCTACAGACTAAACCCTCCGGTTTATATAGACACCAGAGGGGGCTAGGGTTACACAGAGTCTGCTACAGAGAAGGGAATCTACATATCCAAATTGCCAAGCTTGCCTTCCATGCCAAGAAGAGTCCCATCCGGACACGGGACGAAGTCTTCAATCTTGTATCGTCGTAGTCCAACAGTCCGGCCAAAGTGTATAGTCCAGCTGTCCGAGGACCCCTTAATCCAGGACTCCCTCAGCAGGCACGCATGCATCACGACGTGGCCATGGAAGAGCTAGAGAATGGCGGCTATAGAGATGGAATCGAGGGGGAAAGGCAGGGGATCGATGGAGGGCCTCACAGAGAGTGCGAGGGTGAGGTTGGAGGGGCTCAGGGAGGCGCCGGAGCAGTGGGTCGAGATGGCGGGATGCGATGGCCCGAGCGGAGGCGATGATGATGGCTATGATGTAGCGGCGTCTTCATCCGAATTGATGAAGGGAGAGGACGAGGTCGACCGCAATGCCCCCCCTGGACAACTCGCAACAGATCGGGGAGGTCCCGGAGCACGTCAATAATGACGCGACGACAATGACTCTGTTCGGTGGAGCTCGGGGAAAGTGAACGAGGGGTGGGGGTTGGAGGAAGATGGATAGGGTTTGCAAGGGGGTTAGGGGTGGCGTCCTTATCCAACAGGGGAGCCGGGGGATGGCCGTACATGGCAGGGAACGGCCATGGCCGCGGGATGGCTGTCACACCCTCCCATGTCCTCTGTAGTGCTAGGAAGGGGATAGGGTGAGGTGGGTTGGGCCTTTCCCAGCCCACATGGGCTTCCTCCTTCTTTCTTCTCTTTTCTAATTCTGTTTTACTTTACTTTACATTTTCTTTTTTCATTTACTATTTGTATTTACTTTTCGTAGCAAATGATTTTAGGTGTATATAAAACTTGGCACATAAATACCATAGATTATTTTGCGCTAGTACAAAACGTTTGGGGCAGCTGGAGTTAAATAGATAATTGTTTATTTTGAAAAGGCTAATTTATTTGCCGTTGGACCACTTATTAAATTCCTAGGGATTTATCTGTGAGTCTAATGGAGTTGGTTTCATCATGGCAATGATCAAGGGAATTTATAGAATAGTGTCTACATTTTATTTTTACTGTTTGAAGAAATAAAAAATTCGCTTGCAATTTAAATTTGTAATTTGACTTTGAATTTGGACAAGTGGCTTTGCTTAGTAATCATCATGACATTGCCACCATTAGGTGGAGATTACTGTAGCATGATTCTCGGGGAGAGGTGAAGCATTTAATGCATATATCTGGCTCTTGGCATTCTGAGCTATTCGGGCTGGGTATTGGATTTTTTGGGCAGAAAGGTGAGTGAGCTGGACTATTTCAGCAGCACAGATGATCGGGGTTTGATGAGGATCCAACCAATTCATGCCCAGAATGACATATATGGTAGAAACCTTGAGGGCCATATGTGAAGTAGTGAATACTAACCCTCCAATTTCAATGTGGTTGTTGTGGGATATCATCGAGGTATCCCACCTAGATCTTGGAGAGCTAACCACCAATGGAGGGTACATGTTTTCGAATGATAATTCTTGCTTGCGTGCAAATGCTTCAGAAATGAAAGATTGTGATTCTCCTGAATAATAAAGAACAAAAGGTGGGATTGAATTCACTAGAAGGGTACCCATCACAATTTTGGGATCCCGTTGAGCTTCTTCAACCTTTACATGATTAACATGACCACAACTGAGTGCAGGCGGCTTGGCACTAAGGTTCCTAGGGTGACGAACTCATGCATTTCGATACTATGTCGGGCGGCAGCTGGTAGCACGGTGCCCTGGCTGTCCACAGTTGCAACATAAACCATCATTATGGGGAGGAGCCATAGCATTGGGCCGTCCACCCAGAATCATTACTAGTCTCGGCGGCGGAGGCAGACAAGGTGCGACATAAGACATCCTTGGTGTTGGAGCAGGTCGGTGATAAACATTGTGTGGGATCCAGACTTAACGTTTCGGAGCAGGCTGACCCATGGGTGGGCCAACATCTCAAGTATGCTTGAGCGACTCCTGGTACTCACTCAGACCAGTTTCATCTCAGAAAGCTTGGCTAGCAAGAGTCGCAATGTCTGGACAATCATGAAGAACAAGTGCAAGCTTTATATCCGCACGCAGTCCTTCACGGAATTTCTCCTGCTTGCGAGCTTTAGTGCAGATGTCTTATGTCTACTATGCAACCTTCTTCTTGTAGACTCGCGTTGGGACTCCAAGCATAGAGTTTTGTAGAACAGTAGCAAATTCCCCTCAAGTGGATGACCTAAGGTTTATCAATCTACGGGAGACGTAGGATGAAGATGGTCTCTCTCAAACAACTGTGCAACCGAATAACAAAGAGTCTGTTGTGTCCCCAACACACCCAATACAATGGTAAATTATATAGGTGCACTAGTTCGGAGAAGAGATGGTGATACAAGTGTAATATGGATGGTAGAAATATATTTTTATAATTTGAATAAATAAAAACAGCAAGGTAACTAGTAACAAAAGTGAGCAAAAATGGTATTGTAGTGCTTGCAAACAAGGCCTAGGGTTCATACTTTCACTAGTGCAAAAACTCTCAACAATGGTAACAGAATTGGATCATATAACAATCCCTCAACATGCAACAAAGAATCACTCCAAAGTTATCGGAGAATGTAGGACGAAAGTGTGCATCAACCCCTATGCATAGATTACCCTAATGTCACCTCAGGAATCTGTGAGTTGAGTAACAAAACATACATCAAGCGAATCAATAGAACATCCCATTGTCACCATAGATATCCCATCACAAGACATAAATCAAGTGTTCTCAAATCCAATACTCAATACAACATAAGTAAACCTCAAAGGGCAACATCAATTCATCACAAGAAGGTAGATGGGGAGAAACAGCATATGATCCAACTATAGTAACAAAGCTCGCGGTAAATCAAGATCGTGCCAAATCAAGAACACGAGAGAGAGAGAGAGAGAGAGAGAGAGAGAGAGGTGAAAGACATAGCTACTGGTACATACCCTCAGCCTCGAGGGTGAACCACTCCCTCCTCGTGATGGAGACCGCCGGGGTGATGAAGATGGCCTCCGGTGATGATTTCCCACTCCGGAAGGGTGCCGGAACGGGTCTTGATTGGTTTTTCGTGGATACACAGGCTTGCTGCGGCGGAACTTCTGATCTAGGGTTCTTTTTGAAGGTTCCTATATTTATAAGAATTTTCGGCATCGGAAACAAGTCAGGGGGGTGTCTGAGGGGCCCACAAGCCATAAGGGCGCGCCCTGGGGGTAGGGCGTGCCCCCTGGCTTGTGGACTCCCCGGGACTCTTCTAGTCCAGCTCCGGTGCTTCGGGGGTCTCTTTTGGTCCATAAACAATCACCATAAATTTTCAGCCCATTCCGAAAACTTTTATTTCTGCACAAAAAAACAACACCACGGTAGTTCTAGTAAAAACAGCGTCAACCCGGGTTAGTTCTAATCAAATCATACCAAAACCATATAAAATTGTTGTAAACATGGCATGAATACTTCATAAATTATAGATACATTGGAGATGTATCAGCATCCCCAAGCTTAATTTCTGCTCATCCTCGAGTAGGTAAATGATAAAAGAAATAATTTATGAAGTGTGAATGCTACCTAACATATTTATCAATGTAATCTTCTTTATTGTGGCATGAATGTTTAGATCCATAAGATTCAAAACATAAGTTTAATATTGACATAAAAACAATGATACTTCCAGCATACTAATAAAGCAATCATGTCTTCTCAAAATATCATGGCCAAAGAAATTTATCCCTACAAAATCATATAGTCTGGCTATGCTCTATCTTCATCACACAAAGTATTTCATCATGCACAACCATGGTATTATTCAAGCAATTTTTTCATACTTGAGTATTCTCAAACTTTTTCAACTTTCACGCAATACATGAGCGTGTGCCATGTATATAGCACTATAGGTGGAGTAGAATATGGTGGTTGTGGAGAAGGAAAAAAGAAGGAGAAAGTCTCACATCAAGTAGCCAAATTAATGGGTTATGGAGATGCCCATCAATTGATATCGATGTAAGTGAGTAGGGATTGCCATGCAACTGATGCACTATAGCTAAAAGTGTATGAAAGCTCAAAAGAAAACTATGTGGGTGTGCATCCAACTGGTTTGCTCATGAAGACCTAGGGCAATTTGAGGAAGCCCATCATTGGAATATACAAACCTAGTTCTATAATGAAAAATTCCCACAAGTATATGAATGTGATAAATATGAGACTCTCTATCATGAAGAACATGGTGCTACTTTGAAGCACAAGGGTGGAAAAGGATAGCAGCATTGTCCCTTCTCTGTTTTTCTCTCATTTTTTTAGTTTCTCATTTTTTTGTTTGGGCTCTTTGGCCTCTTGTTTTTAAAAGAATTGGGATGTTTCCCTCTTATTATTATTTTTAAGTCCAGAGTCTCATCCCAACTTGTGGGGGGATCATAGCCTCCATCATCCTTCCATCATAAGGGACAATGCTGTAATAATGACGATCATCACAGTTTTCTTTACTTACATCTCAAGAATTACAATTCAATACTAGAAGAAAGATATGATTCTATATGAATGCATCCGGCGGTGTACCGGGATGTGCACTGATCAAGAGTGACATGTATAAAAATATGAACAGTGGCCAAGCCCCAAATACTATGCCAACTACATGATCATGCAAAGTAATATGACAATGATGGTATGTGTCATAATAAATGGAACAGTAAAAGTTGCATGGCAATATATCTCGGAATGGCTATGAAAATGCCATAATAGGTTGGTATGGTGGTTGTTTTGAGGAAGGGTAAATGGTGGGTTTAATGCACCGACGAAAGTTGCACGGTACTAGAGAGGCTAGCAATGGTGGAAGGGTGAGAGTGCGTATAATCCATGGACTCAACATTTGTCATAAAGAACTCACATACTTATTGCAAAAGTTTATTAGCCATCAAAACAAAGTACTAATACGCATGCTCCTAGGGGAGAGGTTGGTAGGAGTTAACCATCGCGTGCTTCCGACCTCCACACGAAGGATGACAATCAAAAAAATAAATCATGCTCAGACTTCATCACATAACAGTTCACCATACATGCACGCTACAGGAATCACAAACTTGAACACAAGTATTTCTACCAATCCATAATTACTCACTAGCATGAATCTAATATCACCATCTTTATATCTCAAAACAAATGCAAGGAATCAAACTTCTCATATATTCAACGATCTTCATGCATTTTTTTATTATATCCCTCTTGAATACCCATCATATTAGGGCTAAATTCATAACCTAACCAAATTACCATGCTGGTTAAATACTCTCAAAATAATATAAGCAAATCATTATAGCTCATCAATTTATTCAAAATAAAACCAGCGATGTGCTGTAAAAAGATATAAGAGAAGCACTACAGCAACTACCCAGCTCAAAAGATATAAGTGAACCACATAGGGTATTCTAATTAATTCATGATTAATGTGTGTCCCTCTCAAAAGGTGTGTACATCAAGTATGATTGTGGCAAACTGAAAAGTAGAGACTCATATCATACAAGATGCTCCAAGCAAAACACATATTATGTGGTGAATAAAAGTATAGCCTCAATTAAATTTACCGATGGATTGAAGACAAAAGAGGGGATGCCATCCAGGGCATCCCGAAGCTTAGATGCTTATTTGTCCTTGAATATTACCTTGGGGTGCCTTGGGCATCCCCAAGCTTAGGCTCTTTCCACTCTATTCCATAGTGCATCAAATCTCTACCCAAAACATGAAAACTTCACAACACAAAACTCAACAGAAAACTCATGAGATCCGTTAGTATAAGAAAAAAAATCACCACTTTTTGTACTGTTGTGAACTCATACTTTATTTAATATGGCGTTATATCTATTGTATTCCAACTTTTCCATGGTTCATACCCCCTATACTACCCATAGATTCATCAAAATAAGTAATAAATATAGAATCTGTCAAGAACAGAACAATTTGTAATAATATGGAAACTTTGTATACTTCTGTAACTCCAAACATTCTGAAAAATTAGGACGATCTAGGAAGCTTGCATATCACTCTTTTGTAAAAAAATAGACCAAAATCACGCTTCTGTGAATTTCTAAAATTCTGGCAATGAGCACAAAAGTTTTTGTTTTTCAGCAAGATCAAATCAACTATCACCATAGACCACCCCAAAGGTGTTACTTGGCTCAAACACTAATTAAAACACCAAAACACAATTACTACAGAGGTTATAATGTGTACTTATTGAAAAACAGGAACAAAAACATAAAATAAAATTGGGTTGCCTCCTGACAAGCGCTATTGTTTAACGCCCCTAGCTAGGCATGATGATTTCAATGTTGCTCACATGATATATAGGAATTGAAACACAAAGAGAGAATCATAAAGCATATGACTAGAACATTTAAGCCTAACCCACTTCTTATGCATAAGGATTTTGTGAGCAAACTATTTATTGGAGCAAGAATAAAACTAGCATAGGAAGGTAAGGCAAGCAAAACTTCTAGATTTTCAACACATAGAGAGGAAACGTGATATTATTGCAATATGTAGAAGCATATGTTCCTCTCTCATAATAATTTTTAGTAGCATCATGAATGAATTCAACAAGATAACCATCACATAAAGCATTATTTTCATTATGCAGAAGCATATAAATTTTACAAATCTCCACATAAGCAAAATTCTTCTCATTCGGAATAGTGGGAGTATCATAAGAAACTCAAATGCTATAAATTGTTTCCACATTAAAAGAGTAATATTCAGAAAAAGGGTAATCAGAATTATGACAAGTTTTATAAATATAATCATCACTACCTTTTATAACATAAGTGTCATCACAATAATCATCATAAGTAACAACTTTGTTCTCATCAAAACCATTTGAAACCTCTTCCAAGATAGTGGAATCATTACTAAATAAAGTGATGATAATAATTGCTATACTATTAGTGTTATTCATACTATTAATGATGAGAGTGATTATGCTTATGTTATGCAAAGCCACAAGGTTGGGAATGCTATGCTTGATGAAGACGATATTTTTAGTCCCCCAAGTTTTGATGTGCAAATTTGTTATGATGATATCATGCCTCCTATTTATGTTGATTGATATATTTATGAAAGTGGGTTTGGAAGAGTGTCAACTTTAGATAATAATTATCCCACTATTTTGGAGGGTGTTGAATCTTATGATAATGATAAAAGTGGACTTGGAGAGGTCATGAATTTATTTAGTAATGATTCCACTATCTTGTAAGAGGTTTCAAATGATTATGATGAGAACAAAGTCACTACTTATGATGATTATTATGTAGGACACCTATGTTACAAAAAGTAGTGATGATTATATCTATAAAACTTATCATAATTATGATGACCCTTTTCCTGAACATTACTTTTTTAATATGGAAATAATTTATAGTATTAGAGTTTCTTATGATACTCCCACTATTCCAAATGAGAAGAATTTTGCTTATGTGGACAGTAGTAAAATTTCAATGCTTGTGCATCATGAAAATAATGCTTTATGTGATGGTTATCTTGTTGAATTCATTCATGATGCTACTGAAAATTATTATGAGAGAGGGGCATATGCTTCTACATATTGCAATAATATCACGTTTCTTCTCCATGTGTTGAAAATCTTGAAGTTTTGCTTGCCTTACCTTCCTATGTTAGTTGATTCTTGCTCCCATAAATTGTTTGCTCACAAAATCCCAATGCATAGGAATTGGGTTAGGCCTGAATGTTCTAGTAATATTCTTCATGATTTTCTATTTGTGTTTCAATTCGTATCTATGGGAGCATCATTGAAAACATCATGCCTAGATAGGAGCATTAAACAATAGCACTTGTTAGGAGGCAAGCCAATTTTATTTTATGTTTTTTGTTTTTGTTCCTGTTTTTCAATAAATACACATTATTTCCTCTGTAGTAATTGTGTTTTTCTGTTTTAATTTGTGTTTGAGCCAAGTAAGACCTTTGGGATGGTCTATGGTGATAGTTGGTTTGATCTTGCTAAAAAACAGAAACTTTTGCGCTCATTTCCAGAATTTTAGAAATTCATAGAATCCTGATTTTTATCTGAAGTTTTTACACAAGATTTATATACAAATTTCCCACGTTTTCCTAATTTCTAAGATTTTTTGGAGTTACATAAGTATACGAAGTTTCCAGATTACTACAAACTGTTGTGTTTTTGACAGATTCTGTTTTTATTGCGTTCTTTGCTTATTTTGATGAATCTATGCATAATATCGGGGGTATGAACCATGGAAAAGTTTGAATACAGTAGATGTAACACCATATTAAATAAAGAATGAGTTCACAACAGTACCAAAAAGTGGTGATTTATTTTCTTATACTAACGGATCTCATGAGTTTTCTGTTGAGTTTTGTGTTGCGAAGTTTTCAAGTTTTGGGTAAAGATTTGATGGACTATGTAATAAGGAGTGGCAAGATCCTAAGATTGGGGATGACCAAGGCACCCCGAGGTAATATTCAAGGACAACCAAGCATCTAAGCTTGGGGATGCCCCGGATGGCATCCCCTCTTTCGTCTTCAATCCATCGGTAAATTTACTTGAAGCTATATTTTTATTCACCACATGATATGTGTTTTGCTTGGACCGTCTTGAATGATATGAGTATTTGATTTTTAGTTTGCCACAATCATACTTACTGTAAACACCTTTTGAGAGGGACACACATTAATCGTGAATTAATTAGAATACTCTATGTGCTTCACTTATATCTTTTGAGCTGGGTAGTTGCTCTAGTGCTTCACTTATATTTTTTTAGAGCATGGCGGTGGTTTTATTTTGAAGAAATTGATGAACTGTCATGCTTCACTTATATTATTTTGAGAATCTTTAAACAACATGGTAATTTTTTTTGGTTATGAATTTAGCCCTAATATGATGGGTATTCAAGAGGGATATAATAAAAACTTTCATGAAGAGCATTGGATATTGATTCCTTGCATTTGTTTTGAGATATAAAGATGGTGATATTAGAGTCATGCAAGTGAGTAATTGTGGATTGGTAGAAATACTTGTGTTCAAGTTTATGATTCCCGTAGCATGCACGTATGGTGAACTGTTATGTGATGAAGTCAGAGCATGATTTTTTTTTATTGTCATCCTTCATGTGGAGGTCGGCAGCACACGATGGTTAACTCCTACCAACCTCTCTGTCGGGGAAACTGATCCACGAACACCTATGGGGCTGGCGGACCGGGCCCCTTTCGGTTCGGCGGGGGGCGGAGATTGCACGAAGAGCAGATCGAGGCGAAACACATGAGCAGTTTACCCAGCTTCGGAGCTCTCTGGAGAGATAACACTCCTACTGCTGCTTGTCTGATTGTATTGTGTTCTTGCTCGGGAGCACTGAGTGCTACAGTACACACGAGACCGAGCGTGAGTGTTCTCTGGTTCCTAACCGAAGCGAACCGAACCCCCTCTACGTTGCGCATGGGCCTCCTTTTATATGTTCAAAGGGGTCGCCGACAGGTGGCAACGCAGAGAAGGGTAAAAATGAAAAAAAAGAGTTGCAGTTGGTACAACCACCAGCACAGTGCATCCTACCTAACCCTGACGGCAGGGGACAAAGGCATTAAATGCCCGTCTGCGTCGCCCAAACAGTGTAAAAAGGGACCGTCAGGGGCGCCACCGCTCGCCACGATGGCAGTCTTGTCAGCTTCGCATGCCACCGCGCACCGCTGGCTGCACAGCCTCCCGCCACGCGCGCCTGGAAAGGCCCCCAGAGCGACACATTGGTGGATGTGCTGGAGCGTGGGTACAGAGTGGTTGCCTGCCGCGGCAAGCGCCTTGCCGCGGCTGTTGCGTTGTCGCGTCCGGAAGCTTGTCGCTCACCGGGCCTTGCCGGGACGCGTGGCGCGTCGCGGCAAGTTCCTCGAAATGCCTTGATTGGCCTTCCCGGCAAGCTCCTCTTGCCGGGGCCTTGTCTCCTGAGCTTAAGTACTTTGTTCTTGAATGGCTCCAAAGGAACCATGGAGGACCTTGGCGGTCACCCGGCAAGCCTTGCCGCGGGGTGCTGCAATTGCCCGTGCACAAGTTCGGGATACTAGGGTACCCCTACTCTAGTACACCGACAGGAGCCCCCGGGCCTGGGCCACACACAGTGTCGAGCGCTGTTGGGCCAGGCCCAAAGCAGGGCACGGGCACGCGCGGCCTTGGACACGCCGTATCTTGCTCCGTATCCACTGCGCCCTCCCCGAACGGCATGCGTTGAATGCGGCATCGTGGGAGAGATCGTGGGTGGTTTCTTTATTCGGAAGGGCGAAACGTCCGCCCCCTCCCTCTTTATAAGGAGGGGAAACAGGGGCAGTTTGCCCACTTCGCCAGTTGCTAGTCCATTCTCGAAAATCTCCGCCACTCCCCCCTTCTTCCCGAAGCTGAAAGAGAGCAGCGCTCCGCCCCCCATTGCCACCAGCACCACCAACGCCATCGATCTCCCCCACCACCTCCGCCATGGCTCCAAAAGCCGACAAGGGGAAGGGCGTGAAGTCGGCCGAGGCGCAGCGGCTCACGGCGCTGCTGAAGGAGCGGGCCCTCTTCTCCCCTCAGCTCGGTGCGAAGGAGCTGAGGGAGTACTACTACCTCTTATGGTCGACGAAGACGCGAGCACATCCGCGCACGAGGGTACTCCCGGCCACCGCTTCGAGACTGGCTCCGAACGGGTATCCCTTTTTCGCGTTGTTCTTCTACTGCGGGCTCTGCCCGCCTTTCTCTGAATTCTTTTGCGACATCATGAACACCTACGGGTTCCGCCTCCTTGACTTCACCCCCAACGCCGTTCTGACCATGGCAGTTTTCGCACATCTGTGCGAAAACTTTGTCGGAGTCCACCCAAACGCAGCCCTTTTCCGCCACTTCTTCATGCCTCGGGTTAAGAGAGGAGAGCCTCTTGCTGGCGGGATCGCTTGGATCTCGAGAGTCGGCAAGAAGGAAGCATATCTGGAGGGTGAGCTCCGTAGCAAGTGGGAGGAGTGGAGAGCAGAGTGGTGTTGGATCGTCGAGGAGAACCCACAGCCATTTATTGCCCTACGACAAGCCCCAATAGCGCGCGGCAACGATTGGAGCAACGTGGCCCCGGAAGACGGCAGGCTGAAAATTGCCATCACCCGGATCCTTCGCCTCAGGCTTGCCGGGCTCACCGTAGGTGCTGTCGGTGCAGATTCTCTTCGCCGCCGCATCGCCCCCTGCAAGAGAGGGGGAGACCCGCCTGGGAGTTCAAGAACTCGGCGGATATCATGAGGCTGCGCCCGGGCCTCAACTTCAACTTCACCGTCCTGGAGCTGGATGCGATGCTCCTGGAGCTGTTCAAACGCGATCCTCAGCATCCATTCACGTTGCCGAGGACTGTTGTTCCGTTGTGCAACAATTCTTCGCTCGACCGGATCCATGCAATGATGCCGTTGTGCAATTCGCACGGAATCGCCCCAACTTGGCAAGAACCTGCGGATGACGTCGTGCAGGCGTTCTTCGATGACTTGGTAGAAGTGCCGGTCCGCGCTGATGAACAGAAGAGCCTCACCCGCGACACCACTGATGATGAGATGCAGCGCATCGCCACCAGGCTGGAAGAGGTGGCGGCAGCAGTTGCCACGGGCGAGTTCGGGTTCACCATGGAGGAGGCAGAGGCAGCAGAGGCGGCAAGCCTTGCCAAGCGCGAGGAGTTTGCCGGCGAGGAAGATCTTGCCGGCCCTGAAGCTGAGCCGAGCGAGCCCGGTGAGGAAGAGCCCGAACCTTCAGATAGCTTGCCACAGGCGGAGCCCCCGGCCCTGCCAAGAAGGCGTCTCCGCAAGGCCGCGGACGTAGCGGGGCGGCAGACGGGTCAACAGCCGCCGAGCCGCGCGACACGCTCTACCGCGGCAAGCACCGTTGCTGCGGGAGCGCCTCACGCCACTGCGGCAACTGGAGCGGGGTCTTCCCAGTCCACCGCTGCTGCTCCTGCCAAGCGGGCGAGGGAGCCTACTCCTCCGCCTCGTCGCACCGGAGGCGAGCCGGACTTCGATCTCTCCGCGCTCAGCTCCGACGAGGAAGAAGAAGAGTAAGATTCCTTGCTGTCCTCGTAGTTCTTCAATTCTTGCTATCTTGTTGCTTTCGTCTTGTATCTGACTTGCTTCGATCTGAACCCATTCCTTTTTAGGACACTGGCCCAGAGAGCAGCAAAGAGAGCCAAGGCCCCGGTGATTGTCATCGAAGATGACCCCACCACGACGGCAGAGGACATGTCCGAGACCACCTTGTCGGACCCGGCAACCATTCCTCAAAGCAGCTCCCAGCGCAGCCCCCCACGTAAGTATATGGTTTACTTCATGCTGTCAGGCGCGCATGGGTGCTCTTCTTTTGCTGATATCTGTCTGTTGGTTTGTGTAGGAGCAGAGCAGCCTCACAAGGAGGACCCGGAGGCCGCTCCCGAAGTGCTATCTGCTTCGACTACACCGCCAAGGGAGGCTTTCCCGGCAAGGGAGCGTTCTCCGACAAGGGAGAACTCTCCGGCAAGGGGCAATTCTCCGGCAAGGGACAGCGCCAGTGATCCTCCGGTGGTTGAGACCACGACTGCAGATCCAAGTATAGGTAACCTTTTTGCCTGAAAACTCCCCTTCGGGTTCTTCTTCTTCTGATTTTCTTCTTGAACATTTGCTTGACCTTTCTCCCCTCTTCGGTCGTCAGATCCACCCGCCACGGAGCCGATGGAGACAGAGGCCGCCGACGAGGAGGACATGCGCGGCAACAACGACGACGCTGTCGCCACCGAAGAAGAGGCCGGTGTTGATGATCCCGCCGGCGAAGAGGCCGCCAAGGCTGCCGCCGCAGAAGCGGGCGAGGGATCCGGCGATCGCACTGACGGCCCCGAGGCCGCAGGAGCGCCAGGCGCTACGCCGACCACCGATCCCTCCGCCGATGCTGCAGCGCCAGGCTCCGAAGAGCCCCAGTCCGGCGCCTACTTGAAGGCCGGCGACGGTATCTTCATCAAGCTCCCCTGGGCGTCAAGCTCCAGGGCGCCGGTCGAAGGAGAAAGTTTGGACGGAGAAGTGCTCGCCTCCGCTAGGCTGACGCTGGTCGACGCGCCAAGCAGCAGCAGCGACGAGTCTGAGGAGGAGCGGCTGCTGCAGAAGCTGCTATCGCTCTACCGCGCTCGACAAGCCAAGCTGGCGTCCCGAGAAGCACTTGTCGTGAAGGCGGGAGTTGATATTGAGAAGCGCGCGGAGGAGCTCCGAGGCCTCAGGCAGGAAGCTCTCCGGTCCTTGGCGGAGGAGCGGGAGCAACTTCTCAAGGAGCGGGAAGCCTTCCTCCTCGAGAAGGCTGAAGTTGAAGAGAAGCAACGACTTGTCGCCGAAAACTTATTTGCGCATGAAGGAGAGTTGGCGCAGCGCAAGGTCAATCTTGACAGCCACGAGGAGGAGCTTGCCGCGCGCGAGCAAGCGATTGGCGGGGCTCTCAAGGAGGCAAGGGATGCTGCCGCAGCTGCTGAGGCCGCCAAGAAGGAGCTGGAGGCAAAGGTAGCGCACCTGGAGGCTGATCTCCGGGCGAGCGGCGAGGAGCTCGCCGCGCTCAAGCGTGAGCGCGAGAAGGATGCTGCCGCTCATGGTGAGCTGCAAGGCCTTCTCGCAGAGAGGAGCAAGGAGCTCAGCGCCGCCAAGGATTCCAATGCGGATCTCGAGTTGAAGCTGGCCACCTTGACTCAGACGCTGGATGGCGCCAGGGAGCAGGAGGTGGCCTTGTCGGAGAAGATCAAGGCCGACGAGGTGCTGCTGGCGAGTGCCGCTGCCGCCCACGACGCCTTCAGAGAGACTGTGGAGCACTGGACTGAGGGTCTGGTGAATATTGCCGCCGCCATCAACGGGGAGTTGGCGCAGCTGGGGGTGGAGGATCTCGGGTACTCCTCCGACGAGCACCTCCAACCCAGCGCCAAGCTCAGCTTGTTCTTCAAGGGCGTGGCGACGGCCCTCCAGCGACTCCGGGAGAAGATCCCAAAGCAGCTGGCCGACGAGTCGCGCAAGATCTGCGCAGGAGCTCTCCAGAAGGTGCTGATGAAGGTGGCGTTCCGCAATCCAGGCCTCAACCTCACCAACGTCCTCAAATCCTTGCCGCCGGATGCTGATCTGTATGCGCTCAAGGCCCTTGTCGCACCCATTGTGGACAAGGTGAGCGAGATCAAGGAAGTTGAGGGCGATCGCGTAGATTAGGCCGCCTGTTTCTTTTTCTCTTTGTCGCTGCTGGTCATGTCACGAGAACAATCTGTTAGAGCTGTGACAAGCTATCTTGTAATATAACTCTATTTTGGGTAGAGATTTGCTATGTTATTCCCTTTACTTGATTCCTTCCTTTGTATGTTTTTGCCCTACGCTTTTAGGGAACTTGCCGGCGCAGGCACCTTAGCCGCGAGCGCTGAGTGCGGGACGTCAGCGGCCTGCTGGCGGTGCCGCTACCGACAAGAAACCTTGTCGCAACTAGTCGCAGCTCACTTAAGTTGTTGAGCGGACTCGAAACAAAGTAAGGGCGCAACTAGCTACGAGTTGGTTCCTCTGCGCACAGGTTTTCCATACAAAGTACGGTCGTTCAAGGAATATAACTTAAAAATTTAAAAATTGATTGCTCAAACTTTGGCAACTTAGCTTTTCTGTCGTTTGTTTTCCGGCAAGGCGAAACTTGCTTGAACGACGCCCGGTCCACATCATAATCTTCTCCTTTCCCCACGGCAAACTTGTGTGCGAGGGAACCTTGCTTTCCTTTATTAGAAAAAGAAAGAAGAGAAAATAAAGATATGGTGCCTTCCGGCTCGTTATTGCTTACCGGGGGTAGGTGCTGCACAAAGTGTCAGATAATGCATGCAAATATAAAGTAGAAAGCATGAAATTGACAAGATGTGCTGAGCACATGAGCTTTACTTATGCACGGGATCTGCGCCCGGCTTTGTACAAAGGATTACATGCAACATCGGCAAGATTTGTACAAAAGGTGGTTGCCAGAACGGGGTCCGGCAACTACGCCCTACGGGTAAAACTTACGAAGATGCTCAATGTTCTAGGAGTTGCTCACCGGAGTGCCATCTTTGGTCTCAAGGTGGACAACGCCGAGCCTAGTGACTCGTTTCACCCGGTAAGGGCCTTCCCACTTCGGCGTCAACTTGTTGGAATTCTTGGCGGACTGAACGCGCCGAAGAACAAGGTCGCCTTCCTCGAAGCTTCTGGCATTAACTTTGCGGCTATGGTAGCGGCGGAAAGCTTGCTGGTATCGAGCAGCTCGTACAGCAGCCTGAAGACGGTCCTCCTCAAGGAGCAGCGCGTCATCTTGTCGCAGCTGCTCTTGCTCAAGCTCATTATAGGCGAGCACTCAAGGTGACGCGTATACGAGTTTCGTGGGGAGAACTACCTCTGCTCCATAGACTAGAGCGAAAGGTGTCTGGCCAATGGCTCGATTTGGCATCGTCCTGATCGACCAAAGAACCATCGACAGCTCCTCGATCCAGTTCCTTCCGCACTTGCGCAGCCTGTCGAAAGTCCTGGTCTTGAGCCCGCGCAGCACTTCACCATTTGCCCTCTCCGCTTGACCGTTGCTTCTCGGATGAGCAACAGAAGCGAAGCAGACCTTGGCGCCAAGATCTTGGACGTACTGCGTGAAGGTGCGGCTCGTGAATTGCGTGCCGTTGTCGGTGATGATCCTGTTAGGGATCCCAAAATGACAAACAATTGACCTGAAGAACTTGACTGCTGACTGTGCTGTCACCTTCCTCACTGCTTCCACTTCCGGCCACTTTGTGAACTTGTCGATTGCAACGTACAAGTACTCAAAGCCCCCGACAGCTCGGGGAAAGGGGCCGAGGATGTCGAGCCCCAAGACCGAAAATGGCCAGGATAAAGGGATCGTCTGGAGAGCTTGAGCTGGCTGGTGTATCTGCTTGGAATGGAACTGGCACGCTTCACACTTGGTTACTTGTGCAGTTGCATCCTGGAGGGCTGTCAGCCAAAAGAAACCTTGCCGGAAAGCTTTGCCGGCAAGTGCTCTTGCGCCAATGTGGTGACCACATATGCCTCCATGTATCTCTGCCAACAGCTTTTGTCCATCTTCCCGGTGAATACACTTCAATTTCGCACCGTTGAGTCTTCTTCTGTACAGTGTGTTGTCGACAAACTGGTACATACTTGACTGCCGGGATACTCTTTCTGCTTCTTCTTGTTCTTCGGGAAGTTCTCCTGTCTGAAGGAAAAGGACAATCTGCTGTGCCCATGCTGGAGCTTGCGGCTCGACAATAAGGACCAAAGGCACATCTGCTGCTGCGGGAACATCCGCTTCTATGGCAAGGGCTTGCTGCTCTGCCGGAGCTTGGTGTTCCCCGGCAAGCTTGCCGGAGCAAAACTTGTCGGGAGCGTCTGCTTCAACGGAACAAACCCTGAGGCTTGTCGGAGCAGACTGCTCCTCAGCATCCTTGGTGTTGATCTTGGGGACCTTCTTGGCGGCGGCTTCGGGGAGCTCTGCCGGAAAGTAGTCACCAGAAATCAACTTCCTCTTCTTGCTCTGTCCAGTTGATGGCGTTATGGACGGTTGAGTCAGCTTGACCACAAAGATCCCTGGTTCCACAGGTAACTTTAGTGCGGCGCACTTCGACAGGCCATCGGCAATGTCATTCTGAGCTCTTGGAACATGTTCCATCTGCAGGCCGTCAAAGTGCTCTTCTAGCTTTCTCACCTCATCAACATATGCTTCCATCAACGGACTCTAATAATTCTTGTTCACTTGGAGGAGGACAAGCTGTGAGTCACCCCTGACAATGAGCTTCTTGATCCCAAGGTCCGCTGCGATCCTGAGACCGGCAAGCAATCCTTCATACTCTGCAGTATTGTTCGTTGCTTGCTCCTTGGGAAAGTGCATCTGGACTACGTACTTGAGGTGCTCTCCGGTGGGTGCAACAAGTAGCACGCCCGCACCGGCTCCTTGCAGCGAGAAGGCACCATCAAAGTACATCAGCCACTCTTTGCTTGCTTCCTTGACGGGGATGCTCGTTTCTGGAATTTCTTCATCTGGTGTTGGCGTCCACTCTGCTATGAATTCTGCCAATGCTCTGCTTTGGATAGTTGAAGTGCTCTCAAACTTGAGGCCAAATCTTGACAGTTCCAGTGCCCACTCGATAATCCTGCCTGTCGCTTCTGGATTTTGCAGTATCCTCTTTACTGGAAAACGAGTGACGACTGTGATCTCATATGCTTGGAAGTAATGGCGCAGCTTTCTCGAGGCCATGAGGAGGCCGAAAAGCAATTTCTGCACACCAGAGTACCTTGACCTAGCCCCCTACAGAAGGGAACTGACAAAGTAAACTGGGCGCTGCACCATTCTCTTCTGCATCTTGTCATGCTCCTGCGCAGATCCATCCTTGTCGGGACCAGAGCTTGCCGGTGAAGTCCTCTGCTTGTAGCTGGATGTGTCTGCCGTGGTTGGTGGCTCATCATCTGCCTCCCTCTCCGCTACTAACACAGCACTAACCACTTGATTGGTTGCCGCTATATATAGCAGCAACTTCTCTTGTGGTTTAGGTGCGACAAGTGTTGGAGTGGAGGACAGGTATCTCTTCAAGTCCTACAGCGCAGTCTCCGCCTCCGGAGTCCATTTCATTGGACCTGCCTTTTTCAAAATTTTGAAAAATGGCAGGGCGCGCTCAGCAGACCTAGAGATAAACCTGCTGAGAGCAGCTATGCAACCGGCAAGTCTCCGCACATCCTTGACGCGCCTTGGTGCTTCAATCTTCTCAATGGCCTTGATCTTGTCGGGATTGGCTTCAATTCCCCGTTGAGACACGAAGAACCCAAGAAGCTTGCCCGAAGGGACTCCAAACACACACTTCTCGGGGTTAATCTTGAGGTTGATCTTGCACAGATTTGCAAAGGTTTCGTCTAAATCTTGAATTAGAGTTGCTTTGTCCTTGCTCTTGACCACTATGTCATCCATATAGGCTTCCAGATTTCTGTGCATTTGCGGTTCAAAAGCGTCATGGACTACCCTTGCAAATGTTGAACCAGCATTCTTCAAACCGAAAGGCATCCGTACGAAGCAATATGTGCCACATGGGGTAATGAATGCGGTCTTCTCCTCATCCTCTTCTGCCATGAAGATCTGATGATATCCTGAGTATGCATCAAGAAATGAAAGCAAGTCACATCCGGCCGTGGAGTCAACAATCTGGTCGATGCGCGGCAAGGGAAATGGGTCTTTGGGACAAGCTTTATTAACATCGGTATAGTCAATACAAAGCCTCCATTTCCCGTTTGCCTTGCGCACGACTACAGGATTGGCCAACCACGTAGGATGGAGCACTCCTCTGACAAGGCCTGCTGCTTCCAATTTCTTGATCTCTTCTGCAATGAATTCTTGGCGCTCCAATGCTTGTTTCCTGACTTTCTGCTTTGACGGGCCACACATGAGGACAGACGGCAAGATGGTGCTCGATTACCTTCCTGGGAACACCGGGGATGTCAGACGGCTGCCATGCAAACACGTCGACGTTCGCCTGCAGGAAAGCAACGAGCGCGCTTTCCTATTTAGGGTCGAGAGTGGCGCTGATGGTGAAGGTACCACCAGTGCCGTCCTCCTTGGCGGACACCTTCTTGGTCTCTGGTGGAGCTGCCATTGTCTTCTTACACTTGCCAGTGGAGCTCGATGGTGCGTCCTCGACGGTAGCGCAGCACTCCGAAGAGGTGCGCTTGACGGAGTGGGCATCAGAACTCTTGCTGGACTTGATCTTATTCTTCGCCCCGGGAGCTTCAGCGGAAAGTGACTTGCGATCTGTTGCGGCTGCTGCTTCCCGGTAGATCTTGTCGGTGCAGATAAGGGCATCCTTCTTGTTGCCAGGGACAGAGATGACACCTATCGGGCCTGGCATCTTCAGTACGTTGTATGCATAGTGAGAGGCTGCCATGAACTTGGCGAGTGCTGGACGACCAAGTATCCCATTGTAAGGCAATGGGAAGTCAGCAACGTCAAAAGTGACCCTCTCTGTCCTGAAGTTCAACTCACTGCCAAATGTTACCGGCAACATGATCTTTCCCTTTGGCTTGCTCCTCCCCGGATTGATTCCTTGAAATGTGTCGGTCTCTTCGAGCTCGCTATCAGGGATCTGGCACCGCGGAGGAGATCAGGTTCAAGCCGGCCCTGCCGTCAACTAACATCTTGGTGACCTTGAGGTTGCGGATAGTTGGTGAAACCAACATCGGCAAGCACCCGACCGCAGTTATGCGATCTGGGTGGTCCTCAATATCAATGATGATAGGCGTGCTTGACCATTTCAGAGGCTTGCGTGACTCGATGGGTGGTTCTGGTGCATTGACTTCCCGCACCCACTGCTTGAGCTAGCGGTGTGAAGTATGCAGAGAAGCACCACCGTCAACGCACAGGACCTCTGTGGCTTTCTGGAACTCCTGCTCATCGGTCTCATCTTCATCCATATCTTCATCGTCGTCGTCATCTTCATCCTTGTCGCGGCCGTGGGGAGATCTATCTCCTTGCCGCTGATTGGCCTTGCCGCGGCGTCCTCCTCGCCCGGGACGTTTCTTGCTAGCTCCTCCAGCACCTTCCTGGGCTTTCTCCTTGTCGCGCCGCTCGTATTCAGCCTTTTGCTGCTCAACAAGCTGCTCGACCTTCTTGCAGCTCTGGAGGTCATGGCCCTTAGTGCGGTGGATCTTGCAGTATTGTTTGTTGGTGCCGTCCTGCTTGTCGGCGATCGCCATAGCTGCGGCAACCTCCTTGCCGGAGCTACCAGCTTCGGCTTTCTTGCCGGACTGCTCAACAACTAGCACATCTTTGCCTTTCTTCTTCCTGTTGTTCCGCTGCCGGTTCTTCCTTGCCGGGGCAGTCTCCTCACTATCAGATCCTCCTGCTCCTGTATTCTCTCCGGGGAGTTTCCTCCCTTCCTCAGCACGTGCACACTTGTCGGCCAGGGCATATAGCTCACTGATGTCTCTGATCTTGCACATCGCCATCTCCTCCCGCATCCTGCGGTTCCGCACGTTCTGATGGAACGCGCTGATCACCGCGGCAGGGTGGACATCTGGAATGTTGTGCTGTACACGGCTGAATCTCTGAATGTACTTGCGCAGGGGCTCTCCTTCCTTCTGGGCGAGCAGATGAAGGTCACTCTCTTGGCCATGAGGCTTGTGGCCGCCTGTAAAGGCGCCGACAAACTGATGGCATAGATCTGCCCAGGAGGATATGGAGTTGTCCGGCAAGTGCATGAGCCAGGATCTGACATTGGGCTTGAGCACCAGCGGGAAGTAGTTGGCAAGGATCTTGTCGTCCCGCCCCCCAGCAGCTTGCACTGTGATGGTGTAGATGCTGAGGAACTCCGACGGATGCGACTTGCCGTCGTACTTCTCTGGTACATCTGGCTTGAAATTCTTCGTACTGGGCCACTGGATTTGCCGTAGCTCATGAGTGAACGCAGGGCAACCTACCGCGTACGGCAAGTCACCTGGTTCCCCTGGCGCATGCACGTCAATAGAGGGCCTAGCACGCTTGTCGGATTGATGCCGCGCTTCTCTTTGGCGCTTGATGCGAGTACGAGCGTCTTCTTGCTGTCGTTCGTGAAGAACTTGGCGCTGATCGCGACGAGCTCGTGGATCTGATGATGCGGTGGAGTCGCTATCGAGGTGGATCCGACGAGTCGGCGATCTTGGCCTTCGGGATGGAGAGTGCATGGTGGTTGCACCCCCAGCGGTTTCGTCGCCACTGGCTCATGCCTGGCAGTCCTGCCGCGGCCGCGATGCACTTGGCTGCCGCGGAGTGTCGCCGTTGGCAAAGCCGATGAGACTCTGAATGGTGGCCCTCCATTGGTCGATCTTGTCTTCCGCTGGAGGGTAATCCAGGAGCAGTTGAGCTCGCGCCAAAGCTTCTGCTAGAGTGGTGGGCGGCAGTGGCGAACGGTGCGAGGAGCGGGATATGCTCGGACTTCTAACTATGTTAGAAGGAGCAGTATCCCGTCCAGGCGACCGTGCCTCGCTCGTGCCAGCATGTTGGCGCGCATGCTGGTCTTGAGCACCCCGAGATCCACATGCTCGATCTTGGCCCAACAAACGTATGGTACTGCGAGTACCATGACGCTGTCGGTCCTGCGCCTCCTGAGATGGGCGCGGTACATGTACGGACGCTGAGGTTTGTGCAGCCTTGTCCTTGGACCTGGCAGCATCGTGAGCTTCCTCGTCGACGTTCGTTCTTCCGCCGGCGTCTACTCCACCACCCGTTTGCTCCAGTGGTGGTGGAAGTGACGTGGACGGAGTAGCTGCCGCCGAAGTTTTCTTCTTCGGTGGCATGTCGATGAAGAAAATGAAGATCTAGTTCATGTGAACGCCGGATCAGGTTCACACAATCTCGACGCCCCCTACCTGGCGCGCCAAAGATGTTGGGGAAACTGATCCACGAACACCTATGGGGCTGGCAGACCGGGCCCCTTTTGGTTCAGCGGGGGGCGGAGATCGCACGAAGAGCAGATCGAGGCGAAACACACGAGCAGTTTACCCAGCTTCGGAGCTCTCCGGAGAGATAACACTCGTACTGCTGCTTGTCTGATTGTATTGTGTTCTTGCTCGGGAGCACTGAGTGCTACAGTACACACGAGACCGAGCGTGAGTGTTCTCTGGTTCCTAACCGAAGCGAACCGAACCCCCTCTACGTTGCGCATGGGCCTCCTTTTATATGTTCAAAGGGGTCGCCGACAGGTGGCAACGCAGAGAAGGGTAAAAATGAAAAAAAAGGGTTGCGGTTGGTACAACCACCTGCACAGTGAATCCTACCTAACCCTGACGGCAGGGGACAAAGGCATTAAATGCCCGTCTGCGTCGCCCAAACAGTGTAAAAAGGGACCGTCAGGGGCGCCACCGCTCGCCATGATGGCAGTCTTGTCAGCTTCGCATGCCACCGTGCACCGCTGGCTGCACAGCCTCCCATCACGCGCGCCTGGAAAGGCCCCCAGAGCGACACGTTGGTGGATGTGCTGGAGCGTGGGTACAGAGTGGTTGCCTGCCGCGGCAAGCGCCTTGCCGTGGCTGTTGCCTTGTCGCGTCCGGAAGCTTGTCGCTCACCGGGCCTTGCCGGGACGCGTGGCGCGTCGCGGCAAGTTCCTCGAAATGCCTTGATTGGCCTTCCCGGCAAGCTCCTCTTGCCGGGGCCTTGTTTCCTGAGCTTAAATACTTTGTTCTTGAATGGCTCCAAAGGAACCATGGAGGACCTTGGTGGTCACCCGGCAAGCCTTGCCGCGGGGTGCTGCAACTGCCCGTGCACAAGTTCAGGATACTAGGGTACCCCTACTCTAGTACACCGACACTCTCCCCTAGGAGGATGTGTATTAGTACTTTCTTTTGATGGATAATAAACTTTTGCAATAAGTGTGTGAGTTCTTTATGACTAATGTTGAGTCCATGGATTATACGCACTCTCAGCCTTCCACCATTGCTAGCCTCTCTAGTACCGCGCAACTTTTCCCGGTGCATTAAACCACCATTTACCCTTCCTCAAAACAGCCACCATACCTACCTATTATGGCATTTCCATAGCCATTCCGAAATAAATTGCCATGCAACTTCTATTGTTCCATTTATTATGACACATACTATCATTATCATATTGCTTTGCATGATCATGTAGTTGGCATAGTATTTGTGGCTTGGCCACCATTCATATTTTTGTACATGTCACTCTTCATCATTGCACATCCTAGTACATCGCTGGAGGCATTCATATAGAGTCATATCTTTGTTCTAGTATTAAGTTATAAGTAAATAAAAGTGTGATGATCATCATTATTAGAGCATTGTCCCATGTGAGGAAAGGATGATGGAGGCTACAATTCCCTCACAAGTTGGGATGAGACTCCATACTTAAAAAAATAAAAAGAGGCCAAAGAGCCCATTTTTAAAAAAAAGAGGCCGAAGGGCCCAAACAAAAAAATAGAAAAAAATGAGAAAATGAAAAATGAAAGAATAAGAGAGAAGGGACAATGCTACTATCCTTTTCTACACTTGTGCTTCAAAGTAGCACCATGTTTTTCATGATAGAGAGTCTCCTATTTTATCACTTTCTTATACTAGTGGGAATTTTTCATTTTGGAACTTGGCTTGTATATTCCAATGATGGGCTTCCTCAAATTGCCCTAGGTCTTAATGAACAAGCAACTTGGATGCACACCCACTTAGTTTTCGTTTGAGCTTTCATACACTTATAGATATAGTGCATCCGTTGCATGGCAATCCCTACTCACTTGCATCGATATGAATTGATGGGCATCTCCATAACCCATTAATTTGCCTAGTTGATGTGAGACTTTATCCTTCTTTTTTCTTATCCACAAGCACCATATTTTACTCCACCTATAGTGCTATATACATGGCTCATGCTCATGTATTCCGTGAAAGTTGAAAAGTTTGAGAATACTAAAGTATGAAGAAATTACTTGACTAATACAGGGGTTGTGCATGATGAAATACTTTGTGAGATGAAGATAGAGCATAGCTAGACTATATGATTTTGTAGGGATAACTTTCTTTGGCCATGATATTTGGAGAAGACATGATTTCTTTATTAGTATGCTTGAAGTATCATTGTTTTTATGTCAATATTAAACTTTTGTTTTGAATCTTATGGATCTGAACATTCATGCCACAATAAAGAAGATTACATTGATAAATATGTTAGGTAGCATTCACACTTCATAAATTCTTTTTTTATCATTAACCTACTCGAGGACGAGCAAGAATTGAGCTTGGGGGTGCTGATACGTCTCCAATGTATCGATAATTTATGAAGTATTCATGCCATGTTCACAACAATTTTATATGGTTTTGGTATGATTTGATTAGAACTAACCCGGACTGATGTTGTTTTCAGCAAAACTACCATGGTGTCGGTTTTTGTGCAGAAATAAAAGTTCTTAGAATGGGCTAAAAATTTACGGTGATTCTTTATTAACCAAAACAGACCCCCGAAGCACCAGAGCTGGACCAGAAAAGTCCCGAGGAGTCCACAAGCCAGGGGGCGCGCCCTGAGGGCTTATGGGCCCCTCAGGCACCCCCCTGACTTGTTTCTGATGCCAAAAAATTTATGAATATAGAAACCTTTGAAAAGACCCCTAGATCGAAAGTTCCGCCACCACAAGCCTTTGTATCCACGCAAACCAATCGGGAACCGTTGTGGCACCCTACTAGATGGGGAAATCATCACCGGAGGTCATCTTCATCATCCCAGTGGTCTCCATGACGAGGAGGCAGTAGTTCACCCTCGGAGCAGAGGTTAGGTACCAGTAGATATGTTTTTGATCTCTCTCTCTCTCTCTCTCTCTCTCTCGTTCTTGATTTGACATGATCTTGATATAGTGCGAGCTTTGTTACTATAGTTGGATCATATGGTGTTTCTCCCCCTCTACCTTATTGTGATGAGTTGAGTCTTGCTCTTTGAGGTTTCGTTATGTTGGATTGAGTATTGGATTTCAGAACACTTCATGTATGTCTTGCGATGGGATATCTGTGGTGACAATAGGATGTTCTATTGATTCACTTGAAGTATGTTTTGGTACTCAACTCGCGCATTCCCGAGGTGACATTGGAGTAATCTATGTATAGGGGTTGATGCATGTTTTCATCCTATGTTCTCCGATACAAACTTCGAAGTGATTCTTTGTTGCACGTTGAGGGATTGTTATATGATTCAATTATGTTACCATTGTTGAGAGATTTTGCACAAGTGAAAGTATGAACCCTAGGCCTTGTTTTCAAGCATTGCTATACCATTTGTGCTCACTTTTATTACTAGTTACCTTGCTATTTTTATTTATTCAGATTATAAAAATATATTTCTACCATCCATATTACACTTGTATCACCATCTCTTCGCCGAACTAATGCACCTATACAATTTACCATTGTATTGGGTGTGTTGGGGACACAAGAGACTCTTTGCTATTTGGTTGCAGGGTTGTTTGAGAGAGACCATGTTCATCCTACGCCTCCCATAGATTGATAAACCTTAGGTCATCCTCTTGAGAGATTTTTTTTACTATTCTACAAGACTCTACGCTTGGAGGCCCAACACGAGTGTACAAGAATAAGGTTGCATAGTAGACATCAAGCTCTTTTCTGGCGCCGTTGCGGGGGAGGTGAGTTCTTGAAGGTATATCTTTAGATCTTGCAACCGAATCTTTTAGTTTCTTATTTCATCACTAGTTTGGATGATAAAATAAAACTACAAAAAATGGAATTGAGGTTGCCTCATATTATTCATCTTTATAATGTCTTCTGTGAAAATAATGGAAAGGAAAAATTGTGCTCAATTGTTAGAAGAAGTCAATAAAATGTTTGGCAGTAAATCTTTGAATGATAAACATGATTGCAATGTTGTTAGTGTGCTTGCTATGAATATTCATGATACTAATGATGATTTCACTAGTCATCATAAAGGTGTTTCTTATAAGCATGTCAATTTTTTGTGGAGTGAATAGAGTTTGTGAAGACATGCCTTATAGGGATGATAGATTTCGTAAGAAGCATAAACATGATCAAACCAATCGTTGGCTTAAGGTGATAGATAAATTTGCTACAAAATTATTCTCTCTTCACCCCATTACTTGTGAACTTTGCAATAGAGTTGGTCATATTAATTTCCAATGCACACTTTTTCATGAACGAATCGTGGCTAAATATAGAAATAACTTGATCACCCTTGAACTTTATAATGAACTTTGTTTATTTTTGGGGTGTGAAGAATTGTCACATAAAAATAGTTGGTTTGAAGCATTCATATTCACCGACCATGTTGAAACTACTCTTAAAGAAATATATATGTTTTGCATGGTAAATTGCAATGAAAATACTTATATTGCCAACTATAGAAAGATTGGAAAACCAATAGAATGTAAAAGAAATACTAATGAAAGGGTAAAGATCTCCACTTTCCTTATTGTCTCTCGTGATGAAACATGTTACAAGAATGAGCTCCCTATGCAACCAATCTCATCAATAAGGAGCTCCAAAAAGTGGATTAAACCCACATGTGACGTGGAGAAGAAAAAGAAAAGATGAAGAAGCAAAGGTAAAAAGGTATCACTCCCAAATGATGTTGCTCCCATTATTGTTATGCCTCATGAGAGTGAACCAAAAATAAATGTGGAAGATGATATACTTGATGATTGATGTCTACTATGGAACCTTCTTCTTGTAGACTCGTGTTGGTCCTCCAAGCGCAGAGTTCTGTAGGACAGTAGCAATTTTTCCTCAAGTGGATAACCTAAGGTTTATCAATCTGTGGGAGGCATAGAATGAAGATAGTCTCTCTCAAACAACCCTGCAACCAAATAACAAAGAGTCTCGTGTGTCCCGAAGACACCCAATACAATGGTAAATTGTATAGGTGCACTAGTTCAGAGAAGAGATGGTGATAAAAGTGTAATATGGATGGTAGATATAGGTTTTGTGTAATCTAAATAAATAAAAACAGCGAGGTAACAAGTGGTAAAATGAGCAAAAATAGTGTTGCAATGCTCGGAAACAAGGCCTAGGGTTCATACTTTCACTAGTGCAAGTTCTCTCGACAATGATAACATGATTGGATCATATAACAATCCCTCAACCCGCAACAAAGAATCACTCCAAAGTTCCTATTGCGGAGAACATAACATGAAATTGCTTGTAGGGTACGAAAACACCTCAAGGTTATTCTTTCTGATCAATCTATTGGGCTATTCCTATAAGTGTCACAAACAACCCTAGAGTTCGTAGTAAAATAACACCATATGATACACATCAGTTAACCCTAATGTCACCTAGATACTCCAATGTCACCTCAAGAGTCCATGGTTCAATTATACGATATGCGTCAAACAACTTCAGATTCATAATATTCAATACAACACAAAATACCTCAAAGAGTGCCCCAAGATTTCTACCGTAGAAACAAGGATGAAAACATGCATCATCCCCTATGCATAGATTACCCGAATGTCACCTCGGGAATCCGCGAGTTGAGTACCAAAACATACATCAAGTGAATCAATAGAACACCCCATTGTCACCACGGGTATCCCATGCAATACATACATCAAGTGTTCTCAAATCCATAAATGTATTAATCATATAATAGCGAAACCTCAAATGTAAAACCCAATTCATCACAAGAAGATAGAGGGGGAGAAACACCATATGATCCAATTATAGTAACAAAGCTCGCAATACATCAAGATTGTGCCGAATCAAGAACATGAGAGAGAGAGAGAGAGAGAGATCAAACACATAGCTACTGGTACATACCCTTAGCCCAGAGGGCGAACTACTCCCTCCTTGTCGTGGTAGCTGCTGGGATGATGAAGATGGCCTCCGGTGATGGTTTCCCCCCTCCGGCAGGGTGCCGGTGCGAGCTCCTGAGAGGTTTTTCGTGGCTACAGAGGCTTGTGGCGGTGGAACTTCTTATCTAGGGTTCTTTTCAGGTGTTTCTATATTTATCCTTATTTTTGGTGTCAGAAAAAAGTTAGGGGAGTGCCCGAGGGGCACACCAGCCAGGGCCGCACCCTAGGGGGGGCGCCCCCTAGGCTTGTGGTTGCCTTGGGATTCTTCTAGCCCTATTCCAATGCTCCATGGGTCTCTTCAGGTCCATAAAATAACACCATAAATTTTCAGCTTGTTTGGACTCCGTTTGATATTCCTTTTCTGTAAAACTCAAAAACAAGGAAATGCCAGAAAACTGGCACTAGGCTCTAAGTTAATAGGTTAGTCCCAAAAATAATATAAAATAGCATATTATTGCATATAAAGCATCTAAAATAGATAATATAATAGCATGGAACAATAAAAAAATATAGATATGTTGGATACATATCAAGCATCCCCAAGCTTAATTCCTGCTCGTGCTCGAGTAGCAAATGATGAAAACAGATTGTTTTGATGTGGAATGCTACCTAACATATTTATCCATGTCATATTCTTAATTGTGGCAAGAATATTCAGATCCATAAGATTCAAAGCGAAAGTTCAATATTGACATAAAAACAATAATACTTCAAGCATACTAGAAAGCAATCATGTCTTCTCAAAATAACAAGGCCAAAGAAAGTTAACCCTACAAAATCATATAGTCTGGCTATGCTCCATATTCATCACACAAAGTATTTCATCATGCACAACCCCGGTGTTAGTGAAGCAATTGTTTCATACTTTTGATGTTCTCAAACTTTTTTGACTTTCACACAATACATGAGCATGAGCCATGGATATAGCACTATAGGTGGAAAGGAATATGGTGGTTGTGGAGAAGACAAAAAGAAGGAGATAGTCTCACATCAACTAGGCGTATTAACGGACTATGGAAATTCCCATCAATATATATCAATGTGAGCAAGTAGGGATTGCCATGCAACTTCTATTGTTCCATTTATTATGACACATACTATCATTATCATATTGCTTTGCATGATCATGTAGTTGGCATAGTATTTGTGGCTTGGCCACCATTCATATTTTTGTACATGTCACTCTTCATCATTGCACATCCTAGTACATCGCTGGAGGCATTCATATAGAGTCATATCTTTGTTCTAGTATTAAGTTATAAGTAAATAAAAGTGTGATGATCATCATTATTAGAGCATTGTCCCATGTGAGGAAAGGATGATGGAGGCTACAATTCCCTCACAAGTTGGGATGAGACTCCATACTTAAAAAAATAAAAAGAGGCCAAAGAGCCCATTTTTAAAAAAAAGAGGCCGAAGGGCCCAAACAAAAAAATAGAAAAAAATGAGAAAATGAAAAATGAAAGAATAAGAGAGAAGGGACAATGCTACTATCCTTTTCTACACTTGTGCTTCAAAGTAGCACCATGTTTTTCATGATAGAGAGTCTCCTATTTTATCACTTTCTTATACTAGTGGGAATTTTTCATTTTGGAACTTGGCTTGTATATTCCAATGATGGGCTTCCTCAAATTGCCCTAGGTCTTAATGAACAAGCAACTTGGATGCACACCCACTTAGTTTTCGTTTGAGCTTTCATACACTTATAGATATAGTGCATCCGTTGCATGGCAATCCCTACTCACTTGCATCGATATGAATTGATGGGCATCTCCATAACCCATTAATTTGCCTAGTTGATGTGAGACTTTATCCTTCTTTTTTCTTATCCACAAGCACCATATTTTACTCCACCTATAGTGCTATATACATGGCTCATGCTCATGTATTCCGTGAAAGTTGAAAAGTTTGAGAATACTAAAGTATGAAGAAATTGCTTGACTAATACAGGGGTTGTGCATGATGAAATACTTTGTGAGATGAAGATAGAGCATAGCTAGACTATATGATTTTGTAGGGATAACTTTCTTTGGCCATGATATTTGGAGAAGACATGATTTCTTTATTAGTATGCTTGAAGTATCATTGTTTTTATGTCAATATTAAACTTTTGTTTTGAATCTTATGGATCTGAACATTCATGCCACAATAAAGAAGATTACATTGATAAATATGTTAGGTAGCATTCACACTTCATAAATTCTTTTTTTATCATTAACCTACTCGAGGACGAGCAAGAATTGAGCTTGGGGGTGCTGATACGTCTCCAATGTATCGATAATTTATGAAGTATTCATGCCATGTTCACAACAATTTTATATGGTTTTGGTATGATTTGATTAGAACTAACCCGGACTGATGTTGTTTTCAGCAAAACTACCATGGTGTCGGTTTTTGTGCAGAAATAAAAGTTCTTAGAATGGGCTAAAAATTTACGGTGATTCTTTATTAACCAAAACAGACCCCCGAAGCACCAGAGCTGGACCAGAAAAGTCCCGAGGAGTCCACAAGCCAGGGGGCGCGCCCTGAGGGCTTATGGGCCCCTCAGGCACCCCCCTGACTTGTTTCTGATGCCAAAAAATTTATGAATATAGAAACCTTTGAAAAGACCCCTAGATCGAAAGTTCCGCCACCACAAGCCTTTGTATCCACGCAAACCAATCGGGAACCGTTGTGGCACCCTACTAGATGGGGAAATCATCACCGGAGGTCATCTTCATCATCCCAGTGGTCTCCATGACGAGGAGGCAGTAGTTCACCCTCGGAGCAGAGGTTAGGTACCAGTAGATATGTTTTTGATCTCTCTCTCTCTCTCTCTCTCTCTCTCTCTCGTTCTTGATTTGACATGATCTTGATATAGTGCGAGCTTTGTTACTATAGTTGGATCATATGGTGTTTCTCCCCCTCTACCTTATTGTGATGAGTTGAGTCTTGCTCTTTGAGGTTTCGTTATGTTGGATTGAGTATTGGATTTCAGAACACTTCATGTATGTCTTGCGATGGGATATCTGTGGTGACAATAGGATGTTCTATTGATTCACTTGAAGTATGTTTTGGTACTCAACTCGCGCATTCCCGAGGTGACATTGGAGTAATCTATGTATAGGGGTTGATGCATGTTTTCATCCTATGTTCTCCGATACAAACTTCGAAGTGATTCTTTGTTGCACGTTGAGGGATTGTTATATGATTCAATTATGTTACCATTGTTGAGAGATTTTGCACAAGTGAAAGTATGAACCCTAGGCCTTGTTTTCAAGCATTGCTATACCATTTGTGCTCACTTTTATTACTAGTTACCTTGCTATTTTTATTTATTCAGATTATAAAAATATATTTCTACCATCCATATTACACTTGTATCACCATCTCTTCGCCGAACTAATGCACCTATACAATTTACCATTGTATTGGGTGTGTTGGGGACACAAGAGACTCTTTGCTATTTGGTTGCAGGGTTGTTTGAGAGAGACCATGTTCATCCTACGCCTCCCATAGATTGATAAACCTTAGGTCATCCTCTTGAGAGATTTTTTTTACTATTCTACAAGACTCTACGCTTGGAGGCCCAACACGAGTGTACAAGAATAAGGTTGCATAGTAGACATCAAGCTCTTTTCTGGCGCCGTTGCGGGGGAGGTGAGTTCTTGAAGGTATATCTTTAGATCTTGCAACCGAATCTTTTAGTTTCTTATTTCATCACTAGTTTGGATGATAAAATAAAACTACAAAAAATGGAATTGAGGTTGCCTCATATTATTCATCTTTATAATGTCTTCTGTGAAAATAATGGAAAGGAAAAATTGTGCTCAATTGTTAGAAGAAGTCAATAAAATGTTTGGCAGTAAATCTTTGAATGATAAACATGATTGCAATGTTGTTAGTGTGCTTGCTATGAATATTCATGATACTAATGATGATTTCACTAGTCATCATAAAGGTGTTTCTTATAAGCATGTCAATTTTTTGTGGAGTGAATAGAGTTTGTGAAGACATGCCTTATAGGGATGATAGATTTCGTAAGAAGCATAAACATGATCAAACCAATCGTTGGCTTAAGGTGATAGATAAATTTGCTACAAAATTATTCTCTCTTCACCCCATTACTTGTGAACTTTGCAATAGAGTTGGTCATATTAATTTCCAATGCACACTTTTTCATGAACGAATCGTGGCTAAATATAGAAATAACTTGATCACCCTTGAACTTTATAATGAACTTTGTTTATTTTTGGGGTGTGAAGAATTGTCACATAAAAATAGTTGGTTTGAAGCATTCATATTCACCGACCATGTTGAAACTACTCTTAAAGAAATATATATGTTTTGCATGGTAAATTGCAATGAAAATACTTATATTGCCAACTATAGAAAGATTGGAAAACCAATAGAATGTAAAAGAAATACTAATGAAAGGGTAAAGATCTCCACTTTCCTTATTGTCTCTCGTGATGAAACATGTTACAAGAATGAGCTCCCTATGCAACCAATCTCATCAATAAGGAGCTCCAAAAAGTGGATTAAACCCACATGTGACGTGGAGAAGAAAAAGAAAAGATGAAGAAGCAAAGGTAAAAAGGTATCACTCCCAAATGATGTTGCTCCCATTATTGTTATGCCTCATGAGAGTGAACCAAAAATAAATGTGGAAGATGATATACTTGATGATTGATGTCTACTATGGAACCTTCTTCTTGTAGACTCGTGTTGGTCCTCCAAGCGCAGAGTTCTGTAGGACAGTAGCAATTTTTCCTCAAGTGGATAACCTAAGGTTTATCAATCTGTGGGAGGCATAGAATGAAGATAGTCTCTCTCAAACAACCCTGCAACCAAATAACAAAGAGTCTCGTGTGTCCCGAAGACACCCAATACAATGGTAAATTGTATAGGTGCACTAGTTCAGAGAAGAGATGGTGATAAAAGTGTAATATGGATGGTAGATATAGGTTTTGTGTAATCTAAATAAATAAAAACAGCGAGGTAACAAGTGGTAAAATGAGCAAAAATAGTGTTGCAATGCTCGGAAACAAGGCCTAGGGTTCATACTTTCACTAGTGCAAGTTCTCTCGACAATGATAACATGATTGGATCATATAACAATCCCTCAACCCGCAACAAAGAATCACTCCAAAGTTCCTATTGCGGAGAACATAACATGAAATTGCTTGTAGGGTACGAAAACACCTCAAGGTTATTCTTTCTGATCAATCTATTGGGCTATTCCTATAAGTGTCACAAACAACCCTAGAGTTCGTAGTAAAATAACACCATATGATACACATCAGTTAACCCTAATGTCACCTAGATACTCCAATGTCACCTCAAGAGTCCATGGTTCAATTATACGATATGCGTCAAACAACTTCAGATTCATAATATTCAATACAACACAAAATACCTCAAAGAGTGCCCCAAGATTTCTACCGTAGAAACAAGGATGAAAACATGCATCATCCCCTATGCATAGATTACCCGAATGTCACCTCGGGAATCCGCGAGTTGAGTACCAAAACATACATCAAGTGAATCAATAGAACACCCCATTGTCACCACGGGTATCCCATGCAATACATACATCAAGTGTTCTCAAATCCATAAATGTATTAATCATATAATAGCGAAACCTCAAATGTAAAACCCAATTCATCACAAGAAGATAGAGGGGGAGAAACACCATATGATCCAACTATAGTAACAAAGCTCGCAATACATCAAGATTGTGCCGAATCAAGAACATGAGAGAGAGAGAGAGAGAGAGATCAAACACATAGCTACTGGTACATACCCTTAGCCCAGAGGGCGAACTACTCCCTCCTTGTCGTGGTAGCTGCTGGGATGATGAAGATGGCCTCCGGTGATGGTTTCCCCCCTCCGGCAGGGTGCCGGTGCGAGCTCCTGAGAGGTTTTTCGTGGCTACAGAGGCTTGTGGCGGTGGAACTTCTTATCTAGGGTTCTTTTCAGGTGTTTCTATATTTATCCTTATTTTTGGTGTCAGAAAAAAGTTAGGGGAGTGCCCGAGGGGCACACCAGCCAGGGCCGCACCCTAGGGGGGGCGCCCCCTAGGCTTGTGGTTGCCTTGGGATTCTTCTAGCCCTATTCCAATGCTCCATGGGTCTCTTCAGGTCCATAAAATAACACCATAAATTTTTAGCTTGTTTGGACTCCGTTTGATATTCCTTTTCTGTAAAACTCAAAAACAAGGAAATGCCAGAAAACTGGCACTAGGCTCTAAGTTAATAGGTTAGTCCCAAAAATAATATAAAATAGCATATTATTGCATATAAAGCATCTAAAATAGATAATATAATAGCATGGAACAATAAAAAAATATAGATATGTTGGATACATATCAAGCATCCCCAAGCTTAATTCCTGCTCGTGCTCGAGTAGCAAATGATGAAAACAGATTGTTTTGATGTGGAATGCTACCTAACATATTTATCCATGTCATATTCTTAATTGTGGCAAGAATATTCAGATCCATAAGATTCAAAGCGAAAGTTCAATATTGACATAAAAACAATAATACTTCAAGCATACTAGAAAGCAATCATGTCTTCTCAAAATAACATGGCCAAAGAAAGTTAACCCTACAAAATCATATTGTCTGGCTATGCTCCATATTCATCACACAAAGTATTTCATCATGCACAACCCCGGTGTTAGTGAAGCAATTGTTTCATACTTTTGATGTTCTCAAACTTTTTTGACTTTCACGCAATACATGAGCATGAGCCATGGATATAGCACTATAGGTGGAAAGGAATATGGTGGTTGTGGAGAAGACAAAAAGAAGGAGATAGTCTCACATCAACTAGGCGTATTAACGGACTATGGAAATTCCCATCAATATATATCAATGTGAGCAAGTAGGGATTGCCATGCAACGGATGCACTAGAGCTATAAGTTTATGAAAGCTCAAAAAGAAACTAAGTGGTTGTGCATCCAACTCGCTTGCTCACGAAGACCTAGGGAAATTTGAGGAAGCTGATGACCCACAAGTGTAGGGGATCTATCATAGTCCTTTCGATAAGTAAGAGTGTCGAACCCCAATGAGGAGCAGAAGGAAATAACAAGCGGTTTTCAGTAAGGTAATCTCTACAAGCACTTAAATTGTAGGTAATAGATAGTTTTGTGATAAGATAGTTTGTAACGAGTAACAAGCAATGAAAGTAAATAAAGTGCAGCAAGGTGGCCCAATCCTTTTTGTAGCAAAGGAAAAGCCTGGACAATTTCTTATAATGAGAAAAGCGCTCACGAGGACACATGGGAATTATCGTCAAGCTAGTTGTCATCACGCTCATATGATTTGCGTTCAGTACTTTGATAATTTGATATGTGGGTGGACCAGTGCTTGGGTACTGCCCTTACTTGGACAAGCATCACACTTATGATTAACCCCTATTTCAAGCATCCGCAACTACAGAAGAATTATTAAGGTAAACCTAACCATAGCATGAAACATATGGATCCAAATCAGCCCCTTACGAAGCAATGCATAAACTAGGGTTTAAGCTTCTGTCACTCTAGCAACCCATCATCTACTTATTACTTCCCAATGCCTTCCTCTAGGCCCAAATAATGGTGAAGTGTCATGTAGTCGACGTTCACATAACACCACTAGAGGAGAGACAACATACATCTCATCAAAATATCGAACGAATACGAAATTCACATGACTACTAATAGCAAGACTTCACCCATGTCCTCAGGAACAAACATAACTACTCACAAAGCATATTCATGTTCATCATCAGAGGAGTATTAATATGCATTAAGGATCTGAACGTTTGATCTTCCACCAAGTAAACCAATTAGCATCAACTACAAGGAGTAATCAACACTACTAGCAACCCACAGGTACCAATATGTGGTTTTGATACAAGATTGGATACAAGAGATGAACTAGGGTTTTGAGAGGAGATGGTGCTGATGAAGATGTTGATGGATATTGACCCCCTCCTGATGAGAGGATCATTGGTGATGATGATGGTGATGATTTCCCCCTCCCGGAGGCAAATTTTCCCAGCAGAACAGCTCCACTGGAGCCCTAGATGGTTCCGCCTCATGGCGGCGGAGTTTCATCCCGTAAGCTTGCCTCTGATTTTTTTTCCAGGGTGAAAGCCTTCATATAGCAGAATATGGGCACCGAAGGGCCAACAGGGGGGCCAGGAGACAGGGGCGTGCCCAGTAGGGGGTGGGGGGCGCCCCCACCCTCCTGGCCAGGGTGTGGTCCCCCTCCGGTACTTTCTTTGCCCAAAAATTCTTATTAATTCCAAAAATGGATTTCGTGGATTTTCAGGACTTTTGGAGTTGTGCATAATAGGTTTCCAATATTTGCTCCTTTTTCAGCCAGAATCCCAGCTACCGGCATTCTCCCTCTTCATGATAAACCTTGTAAAATAAGAGAGACTAGCCATAAGTATTGTGACATAATGTGTAATAATAGCCCATAATGCAATAAATATTGATATAAAAGCATGATGCAAAATGGACGTATCAACTCCCCCAAGCTTAGACCTCCCTTGTCCTCAAGCGGAAGCCGAAATCGAAAAAATATGTCCACATGTTTAGAGATAGAGGTGTCGATAAAAATAAAATACGGACATGAGGGCATCATGATTATTCTTATAACAACAACATATATAGATTTTGTCATATGATTTCTCATGCTCAAGTAACAATCTATTCACAATGTAAAGTATGGTTCTGAAACTTTATTGAAAACTAGCAAACTATAATCCCAGTCATTGAAGCAATTGCAATTTATCATAACATCAGAAAGAGTCAATAATAGAGCTTTTCAGCAAGTCCACATACTCAACTATCATGTAGTCTTCTGCAATTGCTAACACTCACGCAATACTTGGGGTTATGGAGTTTTAATCAGACACTGAGAAAGATAGGGGATTATAATGTTGCCTCCCAACGTATTCACCTTTGGGTGATGTCAAGAATAACAGCTCATAGTAACTTACATCCAGTTGGATATATATACCAGGATCTTTCCAACACGAGGTGCTTGCCAAAGGATGATATGAAAAAGGGAAAGGTGAAGATCACCTTGACTCTTGCATAAAGTAAAAGACATAAAGTAAAAGATAGGCCCTTCATAGAGGGAAGCAGAGGTTGTCATGTGCTTTTAGGGTTGGATGCATAAAATCTTAATGCAAAAGAACGTCGCTTTATATTGCCACTTGTGATCTGAACCTGTATTATGCAGTCTGTCACTTTTATTACTTCCATATCACACAATCGTATAAAGCTTATTTTCTCTGCACTAATAAGTCATACATATTTAGAGAGCAAATTTTATTGCTTGCAACATGACAACTTACTTGAAGGATCTTACTCAATCCATAGGTAGATATGGTGGACTCTCATGGCAAAAACTAGGCTTAAGGATATTTAGAAGCACAAGTAGTATCTCTACTTGGTGCAAGGAATTTTGGCTAGCACGAGAGGGAAAGGCAAGCTCAACATGTTGGGAAGATCAATGACAATATATTTCAATTGAGATGTGAGAAAACATAAACCATTACGTTGTCTTCCTTGTCCAACATATTTCTTTAGCATGTCATACTTAATGAGTGCTCCCAATCATAAAAGATGTCCAAGATAGTATATTTATATGTGAAAATCTCTCTTTCTTTATTACTTCCGAATAATTGCAACGATAACCAAAACTATGTTTGTCAACTCTCAACAACTTTTATGCCTCATACTTTTTATATGTGAAGTCATTACTATCCAAAAGATCAATATGAACTCTTTTATTCTTTTTATTCTTTCTACTTCCTCAAGATCATAGCAAGATAGCAAAGCCCTTGACTCAGCACTAATCTTTATTATAGAGAGCTCGGACTCGATTACATAAAGAGATCACAAAGCAAAACTCAAAGCTAATTCATACCAAAACTTCAATCTACTAGATCAAGATATTACTAAAAGGATGGAACTAAGTAAAACGGTAAAGATAGGAGTGTGATGGTGATACGATACTGGGGCACCTCCCCCAAGCTTGGCAGTTGCCAAGGGGAGTGCCCATACCCATGTGATTATGTCCTCGGAGGTGGTGAAGTAGGAGTTGTCGGTGATGTAGGCTGTCTCTTCAATTTACGCTTGAGGATGGAATTTTGCTCCCTTAGATCATCAATTTCCTGCTCAAGGCTTAATATCTTTTTGCATAGTTCCTGTTTGTTTTCCTGCAAGAGACGAAAAGGAATAAACTCGATCTTTGGATTGTTTGCTCTATCAGGGAGGCTTGACTTTTTAAACTCCACATGCATATCCCCAGGTTGAGGTAATGGGGCTTCATATTCGTCTTAGCTCATCTCCTCCTTTCCCTTACGCTCATAGTCTTCTTCTTCCTCGGTAGTCGAGCCATCATGCTCTAAGTCCCCGTAGACCTTAGGGTCTGCAAGGTAATCAGCCACATAGCTTTCTCTTTCCGAATCCTGGGACGACATATTGCTCTAATCTGCGGTAGAAACAACTCGAAACAAAACAGAGGATGTTTCCGTGATATGGTGGTCAAAACCTTCAGGAGATTATATAATGAATTTTTAATGACCTAATACGTAACATGCAAGAAAACGGAGTCCGGGAGGCACACGAGGTGCCCACGAGACAAGGGGCGCACCCAGTAAGGGGGGGGGCGCCCTCCACCCTCGTGGAGGCCTCGTGTCCTTCCCGGATTACTTCTTTCTTCCCAAAATTCTTAAATATTCCAAAACGGAGAAAAAATGCCATTAGAATTGTTTTGGAGTCGGTTTACTTACCGTACCACGTACCTATTCCTTTTCGGAGTCTGAAACATTCTGGAAAGTGTCCCTTATGTATTCCTTTGGGGTTACGGTCTCAATAATATTAGTTTCAACATTGATAGGATTACTTGAGATATAATGTTTGATTCTTTGACCGTTCACCATCCTCGGACTTGTGCCTTCGAAGTTGTTGATTTTTATGGCACCGGAACGATAGACCTCCTCGATAACGTAAGGACCTTCCCATTTAGAGAGAAGTTTTTCTGCAAAAAAACTTAAACGAGAGTTGAATAGCAACACATAATCACCTATGTTACATTCTCGCTTTTGTATCCTTTTGTCATGCCATCTTTTAACGTTTTCCTTGAAAAGCTTGGCATTCTCGTAGGCCTGGGTTCTCCATTCATCGAGTGAGCTAATATCAAATAACCTCTTCTCACCCAAAGTTTGAAGTCAAAGTTGAGCTCTTCAATAGCCCAGTATGCTTTATGTTCAAGTTCAAGAGGTAAGTGACATGCTTTTCCATAAACCATCTTATAGGGAGACATACCCATAGGATTTTTATATGCAGTTCTATAGGCCCATAATGCATCATCAAGTTTCTTGGACCAATTCTTTCTAGATCTATTGACAGTCTTTTGCAAAATTAATTTGAGCTCTCTATTGCTCAACTCTACTTGACCACTAAACTGCAGGTGATAAGGAGATGCAATTCTATGATTAACATCATACTTAGCAAGCATCTTACGGAAAGCACCATGAATAAAATGTGAATCACCATCAGTCATAAGATATCTAGGGACTCCAAACCTCGGAAAAAACCTTCTTTAAGCATCTTAGTAGATGTGTTATGATCAGCACTACTAGTTGGAATAGCTTCTACCCACTTAGTAACGTAATCAACAGCAACTAAAATATGTGTGTAACCATTAGAGGCAGGAAAAGGTCCCATATAATAAAAGCCCCAAACATCAAATGGTTCAATAACAAGAGAATAGTTCATATGCATTTCTTGACGTCTACTAATATTACCAATTCTTTGGCATTCATCACAAGACAAGACAAACTTACGAGCATCTTTGAAGAGAGTAGGCCAATAAAAACCGGATTGCAATACCTTATGTGATTCAGAATGACACTTGCGTAGGATCTGTTCCTGTTCATGTTCAGGTACACAATGTCTAATAACACGATCTAGTCCTTCTTTATAAAGGTGTGGGTCATCCCAGAAGTAATGTCTTAAATCATAAAAGAACTTTTTATTTTGCTGGTATGTGAAACTAGGTGGTATAAATTTAGCAACAATATAATTAGCATAATCAGCATAGCAAGGAGCAGTACGAGAAGCATTAATGACCGCTAGTTGTTCATCAGGAAAGCTATCATCAATAGGTAGTGGGTCATCAAGAACATTCTCTAACCTATACAAGTTGTCTGCAACGGGGTTCTTAGCTCCCTTTCTATAAATAATATGAAAATCAAATTCTTGGATCAAGAGAACCCATCTAATAAGTCTAGGCTTAGCATCTTTCTTTTCCATAAGGTATTTAATAGCAGCATGCTCTGTGTGAATAGTAACTTTGGAATCAACAATATAAGGTCTAAACTTATCACAAGCAAATATAGCTGCTAAGAATTCATTTTCAGTAGTAGCATAATTTCTTTGGGCAGTGTCAAGAGTTTTACTAGCATACTAGATAACATTCAATTTCTTATGAACTCTCTGCCCTATAACAACACCTACAGCATAATCACTAGCATCACACATAATTTCAAAGGGTAAATTCCAATCAAGTGGCTGAACAATAGGTGCAGTGATCAAAGCTTTCTTAAGTATTTCAAATGCTTCTACACAATCATCATCAAAGACAAAAGGAATATCTTTTTGCAATAAATTAGTGAGAGGCCTAGAAATTTTAGAAAAGTCCTTAATAAACTCCTATAAAAACAGGCATGACCAAGGAAACTTCTTATACCTTTTATGTCCTTGGGACATGGCATCTTTTCAATAGCATGAACTGTAGCTTTATGAACTTCAATACCTCTCTCTGAAATTTTATGCCCCAAAACAATGCCTTCATTAACCATAAAGTGGCACTTTTCCCAATTCAAGACGAGACTAGTGTCTTCACATCTCTGCAAAACTCGATCAAGGTTGCTTAAGCAATCATCAAAAGAGGATTGATAAATAGAGAAATCATCCATGAATACCTCACAAATCTTCTCACAAAAGTCAGAGAATATAGCCATCATGCATCTTTGAAAGGTAGCAGGTGCATTACATAAAACAAAAGGCATACATCTATAAGCAAAAGTACCGAAAGGGCAAGTAAAAGTAGTTTTTGATTGATACTCCGCTGATACAGGTATTTGAGAGAAACCAGAATAACCATCTAGAAAGCAGAAATGTGTGTGTTTGGATAGTCTTTCTAGCATTTGATCAATAAAGGGTAAAGGGTAATGATCTTTCTTAGTGGCTTTATTTAATTTACAGAAATCAATTACCATCCTATAACCTGTAATAATTCTTTGCGGAATCAATTCATCTTTATCATTAGGAACAATAGTAATGCCTCCCTTTTTAGGAACACAATGGACAGGACTTACCCATTCACTATCAGCAACGGAATAAATTATACCTGCCTCAAGGAGTTTTAGTATCTCCTTTCTTACCACTTCTTTCATCTTAGGATTTAAGCGTTGTTGAGGATCTCTAACTGGTTTAGCATCTTTCTCCACTTTAATTTTGTGTTGGCATAGAGTGGGACTAATGCCCTTAAGATCATCCAGAGTATATCCAATAGCAGGACAATGCTTTTTCAGAGTTTTCAATAATCTTTCTTCTTCTTGCTCTGAAAGGTTAGCACTAATAATAACATGATATATTTTCTTTTCATCTAGATAAGCATACTTAAGATTATCAGGTAATGGTGTGAGCTCAAACACGGGATCACCCTTGGGTGGAGGGGGATCCCCTAGGATTTCAACAGGTAAGTTGTGTTTAAGGATAGGACCCTGTTGAAGGAATACTTTATCTATTTCCCTTCTTTCATCCATAAACATATCATTTTCATGGTCTAGCAAATATTAATCTAACGGATCAGTAGGAGGTACAGCAATAGAAGTAAGACCAATAATTATCATCCTTACTAGTGATTCTTTATCACGGGGTTGTCTATGAAACTTAGCAAAATTAAACTCATGAGACATATCCCCTAAGCCAATTGTAACAACATCCTTTTCACAATCAATCCTAGCATTAACAGTATTCAAGCAGGGTCTACCAAATATAATGGGACAAAATTCATCGTGTGGGGAACCAAGAACAAGGAAATCAGCAGGATATTTGACTTTCCCACACAAGACTTCAACATCTCTAACAATCCCAACTGGTGAAATAGTATCCCTATTGGCAAGCTTAATAGTAACATCAATACCTTCTATTTCAGTGGGTGCAATATCATGCATAATTTCTTTATATAGAGAATGGGGTATTGCACTAGCGCTAGCACCCATATCACATAAGTCATGATAACAATGATCTCCTATTTTAACAGAAATAGCAGGCATGCCTACAATAGGTCTATGTATTTTAGCATTGGGTTTAGCAATGTTAGCAGCCTCACCACAGTAAAAAATAACATGCCCATCTATATCATCATCCAAGAGATCTTTAACCATATCAATACTAGGTTCAACTTTAATTTGCTCAGGAGGTGTATATGTTCTAGTATTACTCTTGCGAACAACAATTGAAGTTTTAGCATGATCCTTTATCCTAATAGGGAAAGGTGGTTTCTCAACAAAAGTGGTAGGAACAATAGGATCATTATAAGTGATAGTCTTTTCTTCAACTGTAATAGGTCCAACTACTTTTACTTGAATGGGAGGATTATATTTAAACCACTTCTCCTTAGGGAGATCAACGTGAGCAGCAAAAGATTCACAGAAAGAAGCTACTATCTCAGAGTCAAGTCCATACTTAGCGTTAAATCCACTAAAAGCATCGGTATCCATAAAAGATTTAACACAATCCAACTTAGGTGTTATACCTGAATCCTTACCATTGTCGGAACCCCAATCTTCAGAGTTGCGTTTAATTCTTTCCAATAAGTCCCACTTGAATTCAGTAGTCTTCAGCATATAAGAACCAGCACAGGAAGTATCAAGCATGGTGCGATCATTGAGAGAACGCCAAGCATAAAAGTTCTGAATAATCATTTATCTTGAGAGCTCATGATTGGGGCATGAATATACCATTGACTTAAGCCTCCCCCAAGCTTGAGCGATGCTTTCTCCTTCGCTAGGCCAGAAATTATGTATGTAATTACAATCACGATGAACAAGATGCATAGGATAGAACTTCTGGTGAAATTCCAACTTCAATCGTTTATAGTTCCAAGATCCCGTATCATCACATAGCCTATACCATGTCAATGCATCTCCCTTCAAAGATAAAGGGAAGACCTTCATTTTGACAACATCATCGGGAATACCTGCAAGCTTAAATAATCCACAAACTTCATCCACAAAGATAACGTGTAAACCGGGATGCAATGTTCCATCTCCTGCAAAGGGATTAGCTAGCAGTTTCTCTATCATACCCGAAGGAATCTCAAAGTAAATATTTTTAGTAGGTTCAGTTGGTTGAGGAGCAACTCTTTGATCTACCGGTCGGGGTGAAGATACCCCGAACAAGCCACTCAAAGGATTAGTTTCCATAGTAACAAGTGACAGAAAATTTCAGCACACTATATAAATGTTTCCTTACCAAGTTCCACTCACAAAAGGCGCTTCACTCCCCGGCAACAGCGCTAGAAAAGAGTCTTGATGACCCACAAGTGTAGGGGATCTACCGTAGTCCTTCTGATAAGTAAGAGTGTCGAACCCAACGAGGATCAGAAGGAAATGACAAGCGGTTTTCAGTAAGGTAATCTCTGCAAGCACTGAAATTGTAGGTAACAGATAGTTTTGTGATAAGATAATTTGTAACGAGTAACAAGCAATGAAAGTAAATAAAGTGCAGCAAGGTGGACCAATCCTTTTTGTAGCAAAGGAAAAGCCTGGACAATTTCTTATAATGAGAAAAGCGCTCCCGAGGACACATGTGAATTGTCGTCAAGCTAGTTTTCATCACGCTCATATGATTCGCGTTCGGTACTTTGATAATTTGATATGTGGGCGTGTTGGGGAACGTTGGAGAAAATTAAAAATTTTCCTACGGTTTCACCAAGATCCATCTATGAGTTCATCTAAGCAACGAGTCAAGGGAGAGAGTTTGCATATACATACCACTTGTAGATCACGAGCGGAAGCTTGCCAAGGGGATGGTGATGATGGAGTCGTACTCGAACGTGATTCGGATCACCGATGTCCAAGTGCTGAACGGATAACACCTCCGCGTTCAACACACGTAAGGGACGGGAGACGTCTCCTCCTTCTTGATCCAGCAAGGGGGAAGGAGAGGTTGAGGAAGATTTCTCCAACGGCAGCACGACGGCGTGGTGTAGTTGGTGCAGCAGTACTCCGACAGGGCTTCGCCAAGCATATACGGAGGAGGAGAGGTGTTGGGGAGGGGAGGGGCTGCGCCTTGGCTTGTGTTAAGCTCCCATGCGCCTCCCCACTATATATAGGGGTGGAGGGGCTGGTTTCTTGCCCTCCAAGTCCATTGGGGCGTTGGCCAAGGTGGGAGGAAAGAAATCCCATCATTTCCTTCCCCACCGATTGTTATCCCCCCCTTTTAGGGATCTTGATCTTATCCCTTCGGGAAATGATCTTATTCCTTCTAAGGGGGGATCTTGGTGCGCCTTGACCAGGGGTGTGGGGCCTTTCCCCCACTACTCACGTTCATGTGGGTCCCCCCATGCAGGTGGGCCCCACTCCGGAACCTTCTAGAACCTTCCCGGTACAATACCAAAAAATCCCGAACATTTTCCGGTGGCCAAAATAGGACTTCCCATATATAAATCTTTACCTCCGGACCATTCCAGAACTCCTCATGACGTCCGGGATCTCATCCGGGACTCCGAACAACATTCGGTAACCACATACAAACTTCCTTTATAACCCTAGCGTCATCGAACCTTAAGTGTGTAGACCCTACGGGTTCGGGAGACATGTAGACATGACCGAGACGTTCTCCGGTCAATAACCAACAGCGGGATCTGGATACCCATGTTGGCTCCCACATGCTTCTCGATGTTGTCATCGGATGAACCACGATGTCGAGGATTCGATCAAACCCTGTATACAATTCCCTTTGTCAATCGGTACGTTACTTGCCCGAGACTCGATCGTCGGTATCCCAATACCTTGTTCAGTCTTGTTACCGGCAAGTCACTTTACTCGTACCGTAATGCATGATCTCGTGGCCAACACTTTGGTCACCTTGAGCTCATTATGATGATGCATTACCGAGTGGGCCCAGAGATACCTCTCCGTCATACGGAGTGACAAATCCCAGTCTCGATCCGTGTCAACCCAACAGCTACTTTCGGAGATACCTGTAATGCACCTTTATAGTCACCCAGTTACGTTGTGACGTTTGATACACCCATGGCACTCCTACGGTATCCGGGAGTTACACGATCTCATGGTCTAAGGAAGAGATACTTGACATTGGCAAAGCTCTAGCAAATGAACTAAACGACCTTTGTGCTATGCTTAGGATTGGGTCTTGTCCATCACATCATTCTCCTAATGATGTGATCCCGTTATCAACGACATCCAATGTCCATAGCCAGGAAATCATGACTATCTGTTGATCACAACGAGCTAGTCAACTAGAGGCTCACTAGGGACATATTGAGGTCTATGTATTCACACGTGTATTACGATTTCCGGATAATATAGTTATAGCATGAATAAAAGACAATTATCATGAACAATGAAATATAATAATACTTTTATTATTGCCTCTAGGGCATATTTCCAACAGTCTCCCACTTGCACTAGAGTCACCAATCTAGTTACATTGTGATGAATCGAACACCCATAGAGTTCTGGTGTTGATCATGTTTAGCTCGCGAGAGAGGTTTAGTCAACGGATCTGCGACATTCAGATCCGTATGTACTTTGCAAATTTCTATGTCTCCATCTTGAACATTTTCACGGATGGAGTTGAAATGACGCTTGATGTGCCTGGTCTTCTTGTGAAACCTGGGCTCCTTGGCAAGGGCAATAGCTCCAGTGTTGTCACAGAAGAGTTTGATTGGCCCCGACGCATTGGGTATGACTCCTAGGTCGGTGATGAACCCCTTCACCCAAATCGCTTCATGCGCTGCCTCCGAGGCTGCCATGTACTCCGCTTCACACGTAGATCTCGCCACGACGCTCTGCTTGCAGCTGCACCAGCTTACTGCTCCACCATTCAACATATACATGTATCCGGTTTGTGACTTAGAGTCATCCGGATCTGAGTCGAAGCTAGCGTCGACGTAACCCTTTACGACAAGCTCTTCGTCTCCTCCATAAACGAGAAACATGTCCTTTGTCCTTTTCAGGTACTTCAGGATATTCTTGACTGCTGTCCAGTGTTCCTTGCCGGGATTACTTTGGTATCTAGCTACCAAACTCACGGCAAGGTTTACATCAGGTCTGGTACACAGCATGGCATACATAATAGATCCTATGGCTGAAGAAGAGGGGATGACACTCATCTCTTCTTTATCTTTTGCCGTGGTCGGTGACTGAGCCGAGCTCAATCTCACACCTTGTAACATAGGCAAGAACCCCTTCTTGGACTGATCCATTTTGAACCTCTTCAAAATCTTATCAAGGTATGTGCTTTGTGAAAGACCTATGAGGCGTCTCGATCTATCTCTATAGATCTTGATGCCTAATATGCAAGCAGCTTCTCCAAGGTCCTTCATTGAAAAACACTTATTCAAGTAGGCCTTAATGCTGTCCAGAAATTCTATATTATTTCCCATCAAGAGTATGTCATCTACATATAATATGAGAAATGCTACAGAGCACCCACTCACTTTCTTGTAAACGCAGGCTTCTCCATAAGTCTGCATAAACCCAAACTCTTTGATCATCTCATCAAAGCGAATATTCCAACTCCGAGATGCTTGAACCAGCCCATAAATGGATCGCTGGAGCTTGCATACTTTGTTAGCGCTCTTAGGATCGACAAAACCTTTCGGCTGCATCATATACAGTTCTTCCTTAAGATGCCCGTTAAGGAATGCTGTTTTGACGTCCATCTGCCATATCTCATAATCATAGTATGCGGCAATTGCTAACATGATTCGGACGGACTTTAGCTTCGCTACGGGAGAGAATGTCTCATCGTAGTCAATCCCTTGAACCTGTCGATAACCCTTAGCGACAAGTCGAGCTTTATAGATGGTGACATTACCATCCGCATCTGTCTTCTTCTTAAAGATCCATTTGTTTTCTATCGCTCGCCGATCATCGGGCAAGTCTGTCAAAGTCCATACTTTGTTTTCATACATGGATTCTATCTCGGATTTCATGGCTTCAAGCCATTTGTTGGAATCTGGGCCCGCCATCGCTTCTTCATAGTTCGAAGGTTCACCGTTGTCTAACAACATGATTTCCAGGACGGGGTTGCCGTACCACTCTGGCGCGGAACGTGTCCTTGTGGACCTACGAAGTTCAGTAGCAACTTGATCCGAAGTACCTTGATCATCATCATTGGTTTCCTCTTCAGTTGGTGTGGGCATCACAGGAACATTTTCCTGAGCTGCACCACTTTCCCATTCGAGAGGTAGTACTTCATCGAGTTCTACTTTCCTCCCACTTACTTCTTTCGAGAGAAACTCTTTTTCTAGAAAGCATCCGTTCTTGGCAACAAAGATTTTGCCCTCGGATCTTAAGTAGAAGGTATACCCGACAGTTTCCTTAGGGTATCCTATGAAGACGCATTTTTCCGACTTGGGTTTGAGCTTTTCAGGTTGAAGTTTCTTGACATAAGCATCGCATCCCCAAACTTTTAGAAACGACAGCTTAGGTTTCTTCCCAAACCATAATTCATACGGTGTCGTCTCAACGGATTTAGATGGTGCCCTATTTAAAGTGAATGTAGCTGTCTCTAGAGCGTATCCCCAAAATGATAGCGGTAAATCAGTAAGAGACATCATAGACCGCACCATATCCAATAGAGTGCGATTACGACGTTCGGACACACCGTTTCGCTGAGGTGTTCCAGGCGGCGTGAGTTGTGAAACGATTCCACATTTCCTTAAGTGTGTGCCAAATTCGTGACTTAAATATTCTCCTCCACGATCTGATCGTAGGCACTTTATCTTTCGGTCACGTTGATTCTCCACCTCATTCTGAAATTCCTTGAACTTTTCAAAGGTTTCAGACTTGTGTTTCATTAAGTAGACATACCCATATCTACTTAAGTCATCAGTGAGAGTGAGAACATAACGATATCCTCCGCGAGCCTCAACGCTCATTGGACCGCACACATCGGTATGTATGATTTCCAATAAGTTGGTTGCTCGCTCCATTGTTCCGGAGAACGGAGTCTTGGTCATCTTGCCCATGAGGCATGGTTCGCACGTGTCAAACGATTCATAATCAAGAGACTCTAAAAGTCCATCGGCATGGAGCTTCTTCATGCGCTTGACACCAATGTGACCAAGGCGGCAGTGCCACAAGTATGTGGGACTATCGTTATCAACTTTACATCTTTTGGCATCTACACTATGAACATGTGTAATATTACGCTCGAGATTCATTAAGAATAAACCATTGACCATCGGAGCATGACCATAAAACATATCTCTCATATAAATCGAACAACCATTATTCTCAGACTTAAATGAGTAGCCATCTCATATTAAACGAGATCCAGATACAATGTTCATGCTCAAACTTGGCACTAAATAACAATTATTAAGGTTCAAAACTAATCCCGTAGGTAAATGTAGAGGCAGCGTGCCGACGGCGATCACATCGACTCTGGAACCATTCCCGACGCGCATCGTCACCTCGTCCTCCGCCAGTCTCCGTTTATTCCGCAACTCCTGCTGTGAGTTACAAATATGAGCAACGGCACCGATCAAATACCCAGGAGTTACTACGAGTACTGGTAAGGTACACATCAATTACATGTATATCAAATATACCTTTGGTTTTGCCGGCCTTCTTATCTGCTAAGTATTTGGGGCAGTTCCGCTTCCAGTGACCCTTCCCCTTGCAATAAAAGCACTCAGTCTCAGGCTTAGGTCCATTCTTTGACTTCTTCTCGGTAACTGGCTTACCAGGCGCGACAACCTCCTTGCCGTCCTTCTTGAAGTTCTTCTTACCCTTGCCCTTCTTGAACTTAGTGGTCTTATTGACCATCAACACTTGATGTTCTTTCTTGATTTCAGCCTCTGCTGACTTCAGCATCGAGAACACTTCAGGAATGGTCTTTTCCATCCCCTGCATGTTGTATTTCATCACAAATCTCTTGTAGCTTGGTGGGAGCGACTGGAGGATTCTGTCAATGACCGCCTCATCTGGGAGGTTAATGTTCTGCTGGGTCATACGGTTGTGCAACCCAGACATCTTCAGGATGTGCTCACTAACAGAACTGTTTTCCTCCATCTTACAACTGTAGAACTTGTCGGATACATCATATCTCTCGACCCGGGCATGAGCTTGGAAAACTAGTTTCAGCTCTTCGAACATATCATATGCTCTGTGATGCTCAAAACGCTTTTGGAGCCCCGGTTCTAAGCTGTAAAGCATGCTGCACTGAACGAGGGAGTAATCATCAGCGCGAGTTTGCCAAGCATTAATAATGTCTTGGTTCTTTGGGACGGGAGCGTCACCTAGCGGTCCTTCTAGGACATATTGTTTCCTGGCAGCTATGAGGATGATCCTCAGGTTCCGGACCCAGTCCGTATAGTTGCTGCCATCATCTTTCAGCTTGGTTTTCTCTAGGAACGCGTTGAAGTTCATGTTGACATGAGCGTTGGCCATTTGATCTACAAGACATATTTGCAAAGGTTTTAGACTAAGTTCATGATAATTAAGTTCTAATCAAATTATGAACTCCCACTCAGATTAGACATCCCTTTAGTCATCTAAGTGTTACACGATCCGAGTCGACTAGGCCGTGTCCGATCATCACGTGAGACGGACTAGTCATCGTCGGTGAACATTCTCATGTTGATCGTATCTTCCATACGACTCGTGTTCGATCTTTCGGTCTCCGTGTTCCGAGGATGTCTGGACATGCTAGGCTCGTCAAGTTAACCCTAAGTGTTTTCGCTGTGTAAAACTGTCTTACACCCGTTGTATGTGAACGTAAGAATCCATCACACCCGATCATCACGTGGTGCTTAGAAGCGACGAACTGTAGCAATGGTGCACAGTTAGGGGAGAACACTTCTTGAAATTTTTGTAAGGGATCATCTTATTTACTACCTTCGTCCTAAGTAAACAAGATGCATAAACATAATAAACATCACATGCAATGATATAGTTGTGACATGATATGGCCAATATCATATAGCTCCATTGATCTTCATCTTCGGGGCTCCATGATCATCTTGTCACCGGCTTGACACCATGATCTCCATCATCATGATATCCATCATCGTGTCTTCATGAAGTTGTCACGCCAACGACTACTTCTACTTCTATGGCTAACGCGTTTAGCAATAAAGTAAAGTGAGTTACATGGCGTTCTTCAATGACACGCAGGTCATACAAAAAATAAAGACAACTCCTATGGCTCCTGCCGGTTGTCATACTCATCGACATGCAAGTCGTGAATCCTATTACAAAGAACATGATCTCATACATCACAATTCATCATTCATCACAACTTCTGGCCATATCACATCACATGATCAATCGCTGCAAAAACAAGTTAGACGTCCTCTAATTGTTGTTGCATCTTTTACGTGGCTGCAATTGGGTTCTAGCAAGAACGTTTTCTTACCTACGAATAACCACAACGTGATTTTGTCAACTTCTATTTACCCTTCATAAGGGCCCTTTTCATCGAATCCGCTCCAACTAAAGTGGGAGAGACAGACACCCGCCAGCCACCTTATGCAACTAGTGCATGTCAGTCGGTGGAACCGGTCTCACGTAAGCGTACATGTAAGGTTGGTCCGGGCCGCTTCATCCCACAATACCGCCGAAGCAAGAAAAGACTAGTAGAGGCAAGTAAGATGACAAAATCCACGTCCACAACAAAATTGTGTTCTACTCGTGCAAAGAGAACTACGCATAAACCTAGCTCATGATGCCACTGTTGGGGAACGTTGCAGAAAATTAAAATTTTTCCTACGGTTTCACCAAGATCCATCTATGAGTTCATCTAAGCAACGAGTCAAGGGAGAGAGTTTGCATCTACATACCACTTGTAGATCACGAGCGGAAGCTAGCCAAGGAGATGGTGATGATGGAGTCGTACTCGAACGTGATTCGGATCACCGATGTCCAAGTGCTGAACGGACAACACCTCCGCGTTCAACACACGTACGGGACGGGAGACGTCTCCTCCTTCTTGATCCAGCAAGGGGGAAGGAGAGGTTGAGGAAGATTGCTCCAACGGCAGCACGATGGCGTGGTGTAGTTGGTGCAGCAGTACTCCGACAGGGCTTCGCCAAGCATATACGGAGGAGGCGAGGTGTTGGGGAGGGGAGGGGCTGCGCCTTGGCTTGTCTTAAGCTCCCATGCGCCTCCCCACTATATATAGGGGTGGAGGGGCTGGTTTCTTGCCCTCCAAGTCCATTGGGGCGTTGGCCGAGGTGGGAGGAAAGAAATCCCATCATTTCCTTCCCCACCGATTGTTATCCCCCCTTTTTAGGGATCTTGATCTTATCCCTTCGGGATATGATCTTATTCCTTCTAAGGGGGGATCTTGGTGCGCCTTGACCAGGGGTGTGGGGCCTTTCCCCCACTACTCACGTTCATGTGGGTCCCCCCATGCAGGTGGTCCCCACTCCGGAACCTTCTAGAACCTTCCCGGTACAATACCGAAAAATCCCGAACATTTTCCGGTGGCCAAAATAGGACTTCCCATATATAAATCTTTACCTCCGGACCATTCCGGAACTCCTCGTGACGTCCGGGATCTCATCCGGGACTCCGAACAAAATTCGGTAACCAGATACAAACTTCCTTTATAACCCTAGCGTCATCGAACCTTAAGTGTGTAGACCCTACGGGTTCGGGAGACATGTAGACATGACCGAGACGTTCTCCGGTCAATAACCAACAGCGGGATCTGGATACCCATGTTGGCTCCCACATGCTTCTCGATGTTGTCATCGGATGAACCACGATGTCGAAGATTCGATCAAACCCTGTATACAATTCCCTTTGTCAATCGGTACGTTACTTGCCCGAGACTCGATCGTCGGTATCCCAATACCTTGTTCAGTCTCGTTACCGGCAAGTCACTTTACTCGTACCGTAATGCATTATCTCGTGGCCAACACTTTGGTCACCTTGAGCTCATTATGATGATGCATTACCGAGTGGGCCCAGAGATACCTCTCCGTCATACGGAGTGACAAATCCTAGTCTCGATCCGTGTCAACCCAACAGCTACTTTCGGAGATACCTGTAATGCACCTTTATAGTCACCCAGTTACGTTGTGACGTTTGATACACCCAAGGCACTCCTACGGTATCCGGGAGTTACACGATCTCATGGTCTAAGGAAGAGATACTTGACATTGGCAAAGCTCTAGCAAACGAACTAAACGACCTTTGTGCTATGCTTAGGATTGGGTCTTGTCCATCACATCATTCTCCTAATGATGTGATCCCGTTATCAACGACATCCAATGTTCATAGCCAAGAAATCATGACTATCTGTTGATCACAACGAGCTAGTCAACTAGAGGCTCACTAGGGACATATTGAGGTCTGTGTATTCACATGTGTATTACGATTTCCGGATAATACAGTTATAGCATGAATAAAAGACAATTATCATGAACAATGAAATATAATAATACTTTTATTATTGCCTCTAGGGCATATTTCCAACAGGGCGGACCAGTGCTTGGGTACTGCCCTTACTTGGACAAGCATCCCATTTATGATTAACCCCTATTGCAAGCATCCGCAACTACAAAAGAGGTATGAAGGTAAGCCTAACCATAGCATGAAACATATGGATCCAAATCAGCCCCTTACGAAGCAACACATAAACTAGGGTTTAAGCTTATGTCACTCTAGCAACCCATCATCTACTTATTACTTCCCAATGCCTTCCTCTAGGCCCAAACAATGGTGAAGTGTCATGTAGTCAACGTTCACATAACACCACTAGAGGAGAGACAACATACATCTCATCAAAATATCGAACGAATACCAAATTCACATGACTACTAATAGCAAGACTTCACCCATGTCCTCGGGAACAAACGGAACTACTCACAAAGCATATTAATGTTCATGATCAGAGGAGTATTAATATGCATTAAGGATCTAAACATATGATCTTCCACCAAGTAAACCAATTAGCATCAACTGCAAGGAGTAATCAACACTACTAGCAACCCACATGTACCAATTTGTGGTTTTGATACAAGATTGGATACAAGAGATGAACTAGGGTTTTGAGAGGAGATGGTGCTGGTGAAGATGTTGATGGAGATTGACCCCCTCCCGATGACAGGATCCTTGGTGATGATTTCCCCCTCTCGGAGGGAAGTTTTCCCGGCAGAACAGCTCCGCCGGAGCCCTAGATTGGTTCCGCCAAGGTTCCGCCTCGTGGCGGCGGAGTTTCATACCGTAAGCTTGCCTCTGATTTTTTTTCTAGTGTGAAAGCCTTCATATAGCAGAAGATGGGCACCGGAGGGTCAACAGGGGGCCCAGGAGACAGGGAGGTGCTCCCAGTAGGGGGGGCACACCCCCACCCTCTTGGCCAGGGCGTGGGCCCCCTCTGGTACTTTCTTTGCCCAAAAATTCTTATTAATTCCAAAAATGGATTTTGTGGAGTTTCAGGACTTTTGGAGCTATGCAGAATAGGTTTCCAATATTTGCTCCTTTTCCAGCCAGAATCCCAGCTGCCGGCATTCTCCCTCTTCATGATAAACCTTGTAAAATAAGAGAGAATAGCCATAAGTATTGTGACATAATGTGTAATAACAACCCATAATGCAATAAATATTGATATAAAAGCATGATGCAAAATGGACGTATCAGAAGCCCATCACTGGAATATACAAGCCAAGTTCTATGGTTAAAAAATCCCACTAGTATATGAAAGTGACAACATAGGAGACTCTCTATCATGAAGATCATGGTGCTACTTTGAATCACAAGTGTGGAAAAAGGATAGTAGCATTGGCCCTTCTCTCTTTTCTTTCATTCATTTTTTTTGTTTGGGCTTCTTAGCCTCTTTTTTTATTTGGCTCTTTGGGCTCTTTTTTATTTTAAGTCTAGAGTCTCCTCCTGACATGTGGGAGAACCATAGCCTCCATCATCCTTTCCTCACATGGCACTACTGCGGGATGCTGCTAACGTGACACCACGATCAAAGACCCTTCGACGAAACTGTGAGCGATGCAATAATCGCAAAAGATGGTGTAAAAAACCCGTCAAAAAAGGTGCAAAATGTTTGCGATGACGTATGCATCAAACATAGTTCAGATTTGGGTTGAGTGTGCGATGCAGGCATACCGTTCAGTTAAATTAACTGGTTGTGATGAGGAGGAACAAAACAAATGGGCTACTAGATGAAGGTGTGTGCGATATACAGCATACGCTTCACTCGGATGAACTGTTTGTGATTAGGCAACACAAAAGAAACAGTCAACCAGATCAAGGTGTGTGTGATATACGACATGTGGTTCACTCAGATGATTTTTTTGCGTTGAGACAAGAGAACAGAAACGGTTCAATATAATAAGATGTGTGTGATACGCAGCGAACAGGTCTGTAATCAGAAATATGTGCGAAGACCGATAATAACACAGACGATTGCTTCTAATAAGATGTATGTGATATGCTCTGTCTACACAACATCAATTGTCCATTGGGGGACGGCTGGTCATCCGGATACGCCATAAGGATGCAAAGAGGCATCCTATATCAACAAGGACTAGTTGTTCCACCAGTACCTCATGTAAGAGAACTCTCAAGTTAACTGTGCTCAGGTGGAGCAGCCATCAGATGGGTGACAGGATGGGAAGTTTTGTTGATGTTAAATTAACTGATAGGATGGGTCATATCTGTCTAATTAAATGACTGGTATGACCCTTCCTATGAGTTAATTTAACCTTGAGGTCCTTGTTTTTTTTAACACATGTTGAAGAAGGTCTAACGCATTACTTTTTGACAATGTGTATATGTGGCATACAGTTGATCTATCCGACTTGTTTGTGATGGAATAAGCCATGTGTATTGTGGGCAAACGCTTGCTAGTGTACAACCGTTTGCGATTCATGAATTCATCACCAACGGGTTCCCTAGTGTGGTCCATGTTCACCTCATCGTTATCTACTTCTTGTGCTAGCTCGATGTTCTTTATATGCTAAGTTTCCATTAATTGATGTCGTTTTATGAACACGCCACCGTTTCGCACCATTTCCTCACATGTTTCCCGCCACCCAGCGATATTGCGCATAAACCTAGGCACGGCGCGACGCACGGAGGCAACAAGCACAACCCGTAGCACATCCACCTTTTCCAAGCATGCCAACCCACCAAAGTGCCGCCTCTGCCATCAACCTCGTCGATGAGGAAAATTAGAAGGCGCCACGGCCTGTCGAGGCCGCGGTGCTCCCTGTCAACACGATGGACGATGTCGTGATGCGCTTCATCACCAGGGTAGAGCAGACCCTTGGCGCATGGTGCTTCGGTGCCGCGGATCAAGATAGGCATGTCAGCACCAAGAGGTTGCAGCTCGCCGCACAACATGATAGATGGCGCCCCGTAGAGCAAGCTAGGTGCGTCCGCATCGATAGGCTGTAGTTCGCCTCACGGCGAGACCGTTATAGCGACGCAGAGCAAGAGGCACGGTGCACCGGACAACAAGAGCAGATCGATCGGCACTTGCCTATTGTCAACAGGGTGTCGCAGCTGGATACACATCCTGTCAATACCCCACCAAAAGTGGGCACGGGCCCTCTGCGCCGTACTTGCACCAGAGGCCGGCCGCATCATACTTGCACCGGACGCCCGCCGTGCCGCTTGCATGGGCCGCGCCATTCGCCTTGTCCGCAGCCCGCTCGATGCCAACGCGCTGGTCGGTAGGCTCGACCGCCACCTTGGCCAGGGTGTCCACCTGGGAGCAGTACAGGAACATGGCCGTCGCATCCTCAAGGTGGTGATCTCCGATGAAATAGCCAAGTTGGAACTCGAGATCGCGCTCCAGATGTATCGCGAGCATGTCGCCGCTTGGACGAACGCCTGCATGAGTTCAGGCAGAGCCAAGAGGTGCCGTAGGCAAGGGCTGCTTGTCATGGTCTCATGGACGCGTTTTATTTTGTTGAGTCGTTTCGACGTGGATAGCTATGTATTCACAGCAATCATAGTATTTCTATGTTTATTTCTTTGTTTCAATGTGTGTACTCTGTTTTCCGTTCTTATATGTTCTGTTTCAATGTGTATTTATACGCTTTCCATTCTTTATATGTGGATGACAACAGATAGATTCAAATTAGTATAAAAAAACAGATAGAAAATGGAATTCATAATATATATAATATTAATTGTTCATTAGTTCATCACAGTATATATATAATATCATCACATATATGTGATGATACTTAACTACTAGGTACAATGCATAAAATTGAAAATGAACAATACTAAAAATAATAATCCCTCCTGGGGCTAGTATTCCAGCAGCCCCTTGCGAGTAGCTCCCTGGTGTGCGGTGTCTTCCCAGCACGGAGGCAGTACTCCACCTCCTCCGCCTTGCAGCGCTTGACGTACCGATCTGCCTCTTGTAGGCGGACGGGCGCGAACAATCTTGCCATTTTGTTGGGCACCCACCGAAGCTCCTCGTTGGTGGCACACTGGAGCTTATCGGCCCAGCTCCACGCAACAACGAGGCGCCTAGCACCTTTGGCCATCCTTGTGAAGTACCCGTCTTCGTACACCTCCTCTGCACGACGACGCGCCCGCCCCCAAAGCTCCGCTGCCTCCTTTTTCCAGGTGGCATCACGGAATTCACAGGCCGCCTGGTACTTGGCATCCTCCTCCGCCATCTGCTTCTTGAAAGCCACTTGCCTGGCTTTCTCAGCCAGCAATAGTGACTTCCAAAGACAATGATTGTACTGGCCCAAAAACCAATCCAAAGTTGGGGGGTCCGGCGCAACCTCGTCCGGCAGCGTGTAGGGGTACTCGTCGTTGCTCTTTGAGTGAGCATCCTCGAGGGGCGGTGAATCCTCGTCGGTGCGTTGGTAGACCGGCGGCACCATGGCAGAGATTTGAGAGAGAGAGAGAGAGAGAGAAAGAGAGAGGGCCAGCAAGGGGAGGATGTAGATGAGAATGTAGGCGGGACAACGTGAGCAAGGTAGTATTTATTGGCGGCAGGAATCTAAATCGTCGGGAACAGTACACATGCCATTCATCGGAATTTACGAGTACTGTAGCTTGAATTACACACGATTCCCGCAGCAAAATCCGCGTGTGAACACAATAGCTGACGGTTCCCAATGCAGAACCATGTCTGATTAATAACGTTCGCCACTCACCTTCCAAACCTTGAGGCGCCAAATAGAGTGCCAATCGTACGGGGGCCGGTTGTGTTGCCAGATTTTACATTTTCTTTTTTGAACACCAGATATTCACATCGTCTGATGATTTTTTAACTCACACACAAGTACACAAATATGATTTTTCAAACTGTTATGGTTAGCCGTTGCATGTAGATGTAGGTCAAATTTGAATTACGGTCATAAAATGGCTAGAAAATTACTTAAATTTCTTCAAAAGGTCAAATGACCCCTGAAATTGTCCAAATTTTGACGTGACAGTTGTATTAGTGCATGTTACACATAGAAAAAAATTGAAGGCCGTAAGAGGAAGCTATCTCCTGTTCATCATCAAACATGCATTGTTCCCTCTCGGAATCTCGAGCCTTCTAGTGAGTTTCTCCGGTTTGTGAGGGGTGTGTGTCCAAACTTTCGTCAAACAGGCCAATTGTTTTACCACATCAACTTGGTGGCATGACATTACATCAAGAAAGGTTTCATGTTTTTCTGATCATTTTTTAATTTTTTGGAATTAAAATACCATGGCACTCCATGCATGTGTCCATGTTGTGAGACCAATATGTTTGAAATTTTCCTTCTAATTTATTGCACATGGAATTAACTTGCACATAAGTACACAAATATGATTTTTCAAATCGTTATGGTTAGCCGTTGCATGTAGATGTAGTTCAAATTTGAATTACGGTCATTGAATGGCTAGAAAATCACTTAAGTGTCTTCAAAAGGTCAAATGACCCTTGAAATTATCCAAATTTTCACATGGCAGTTGTATTAGTGCATGTTACACATACAAATTTTTTGAAGGCTGTAAGAGGAAGCTATCTCCCGTTTGTCATCAAACATGCATTGTTCCCTCTCGGAAACATGAGCATTCTAGTGAGTTGCTCCGGTTTGTGAGGGGTGTGTGTGTCCAAACTTTCGTCAAACATGCCACTTTTTTTACCACATCATCTTGGTGGCATGACACTACATTAAGCAAGGTTTCATGTTTTTCTTATCATTTTTTAATTTTTTGTAATTAAAATGCCATGGCACAGATGAACATGTCCATCCCGTAAGACTAATATGTTTGAAAATTCCTTCTAATTTACTGCTCATTGAATGAACTCGCACACAAGTACACAAATATGATTTTTCAAACTGTTATGGTTAGTCGTTGCATGTAGATGTAGTTCAAATTGGAATTACGGTCATTAAATGGCTAGAAAATCACTTAAATGTCTTGAAAAGGTCAAATGACCCTTGAAATTTTCCAAATTTTCACATGATAGTTGTATTAATGCACGTTACACGTAGAAAATTTTTGAAGGCGGTAAGAGGAAGCTATCTCCCGTTCGTCATCAAACATGCATTGTTCCCTCTAGGAACCACGAGGCTTCTAGCGAGTTGCTCCGGTTTGTGAGGGGTGTGTGTCCAAACTTTCGTCAAACATGTCAATTTTTTTACCACGTCATCTTGGTGGCATGACATTACGTCAAGCAAGGTTTCATCTTTTTCTGTTCAATTTTTAATTTTTTGGAATTAAAATGCCATGGCACTCCATGCATGTGTCCATGCCGTGAGACCAATATATTTGAAAATTCCTTCTAGTTTACTCCACATGGAATTATCGCACACAAGTACACAAATATGATTTTTCAAACCGTTATGGTTAGCCGTTGCATGTACAGGTAGTTCTAATTCGAATTACAGTCATTAAATGGCTAGAAAATCATCTAAATGTCTTCAAATGGTCAAATGACCCCTGAAATTTTGCCAAATTTTCACATGACAGTTGTATTAGTGCATGTTACACATTGAAAAAATGAAGGACGTAAGAGGAAGCTATCTCCAGTTCATCATCAAACATGCATTGTTCCCTCTCGGAACCACGAGCCTTCTAGTGAGTTGCTCCGGTTTGTGCGGGGTGTGTGTCCAAACTTTCGTCAAATAGGACAATTTTTTTACCACATCATCTTGGTGGAATGGCATTACATCAAGCAAGGTTTCATGTTTTTCTGATCATTTTTTAATTTTTTTGGAATTAAAATGCCATGCCACTCCATGCATGTGTCCATGCCGTGAGACCAATATGTTTGAAAATTCCTTTTAATTTGCTACACATGGAATTAACTCACACAAAAGTACAGAAATATGATTTTTTGAACCGTTATGGTTAGCCGTTGCATGTACATGTAGTTCTAATTTGAATTACGGTCATTAAATTGGTAGAAAAGCACTTAAATGTCTTCAAAAGGTCAACTGACCCATGAAATTTTCCAATTTTTCACATGACAGTTGTATTAGTGCATGTTATACGTAGAAAAAAATAAATTTGAAGGCCGTAACAGGAAGCTATCTCCCGTTCATCATCAAACATGCATTGTTCCTTCTCGGAACCACGAGCCTTCTAGTGAGTTGCTCCGGTTTGTGAGGGGTGTGTGTCCACACTTTCATCAAACGTGCCAATTTTTTTACCACATCATCTTGGTGGCATGACATTACATCAAACAAGGTTTCATGTGTTTCTGATCTTTTTTTATGTTTTTAGAATTTAAATTCCATGGCACTCCATGCTTAATTGTCTCATAGCCGTTAGACCAATATGTTTGAAAATTCCTTCCAATTTACTGCACTTGGAATTAAACCGCACACAAGTACACAAAATATGACTTTTCAAACCATTATGGTTAGCTATTGTATGTACATGTAGTTAAAATCTCAATTATGGTCATTAAATGGCTAGAAAATCACTTAAATGTCTTAAAAGGTCAAATGACCCTTGCAATTTCCCAAATTTGACATGAAAGTTATATTAGTACTACAAGTTTTCTCGTACATTTAAAACACCATCTGTTGCCACTTTACTCCAAATTCGTCTTTCACAGCTAATAAAAATTATCTACAACATCACAAAGTTGTTTTGAAGGAATCGTTTGCGATGAATATTTCTGGGTCTATTTAAGTCTTCCCCCTTAAGCTTCGCCGGCTCATCTGCTCCAGTGCCGGCAACCCCTGAATCCACAAATCCCGATCCCGATCCCCATTCCCGCACCTCCTTCTTGCAAAGATGACGCCATGGAAACGCTTCGTGAAGGGCCATACGATACCCCCCCGAGCGCCGCCGCCTGCACCGAGAGCGCAGTCACCTACGCCGAGAGTGCCACCGCATCTGCATTGAGCGTGACCTCTTCCAGCAAGAGGGCATCTGTGGCAGCGGATAGGGCAGCTCCAGCAGCCGAGACGGCTGGTGCTGCTGGTATAACGGCGACTGCAAACGCCGAGAGCGCTCGAGCTGCCGTTCGTGCCGCCGATCTCGCCCTGGCCCAGGTCGAGGCCATCGACGGCAAGATATTCCAGGACACCTCGGAATCCAGCATGCAACCCACGTCCGAAAAGGCGGCGGTGGCCATAGAGCACCCGCTTCCTCATGAGGTTGCCGAGTGGGAGCTGGAGATACAGGAGGCAGCTGAGATCGAGGAGCACCAGGAGGAGGAGTTGCGTGTGGCCCAGTTCGAGGTAGAGAAGATCTGTCCGTCGAGGAATCACCGGTGGAGTACCAACGCGAGCTCTGGCGCAAACACTACTACGAGTACTACAACCTTGAGGGCAGCGTCGAGGACGAGGACGAGGATGCGGTCGACTTCAGCAGGGGGGACGCGGAGTCCACCAACGGCGGCATGTCGCCAGGACAAGTCATCGATGTCTCATCTTACAGCGGCGATGCATAGGCCGACGCGGCGGCGGATTTGTTAAAATTATGCGTACTTAGGCTTTGTTTTCATGTTGGTATTTTGTTAGAGCAATGTTAGGTCAAATGGCTCTGTTTAATTACTAAAATTGCTTGATTCAGTAAGTCTAGTCTGTGTGGTGTACGTTCTTTTGTGTGCCCAAATTAGCAAGCGATGTTAAATTATGCAATGATGTACCTGGGGAAATTTCCACCAAAATTTGAATTATCAAACTCATCCCATGCACGTTAATCAGAAGAATCGTTTGCGATGCACACTATTGTTCAAAGTGAATGGTGTCCGGTGGTACCGCGTGCAAAGTTTCCCTCCACAGTTCGAAATTTTTGGCCTACCGCCGAAATATCTACCCTCCCCACTTCCCCATCGCCTTTTCTCCCCGACCACAAGTCACATTTCCCCTATTTCCCCCTTCATTCCTTCCTTCCTAAGCTATAGCCGCTTCCTCGCTCTTGCCGTCTCGCATCCTACTGCCGGGGGCCATGGTCTTCTTCAAAGACCTCTCCAGCGGTTCGTCCTCCTCTAATGACTCCTTCACCACCCGGGTATGCCTCTCTTCTCTCTCTCGGGTTATGACTTGGAATGAAGGATTTCTACCCGGCGGTCGATTTGAGTCATTTCTTCCTCTTGTAGTTCCCTAGGACCATCAGTTGCAACGAATGGAGCGGGGTGGCTGAATTCTGTCTGCTCGTTGTCATCATCAATCTCCATGCGTGAAGCTAGTTGCGTATGAATCTGTGGACAGTGGGAGGAAGTTTCCAGCATGTGCAGAGAAGGTTAGACCCTCTTTCGTTGTTACAAATCATTTGTTCGATGTGATTCAAACGCTGTCATGGTCCCAACCCATTCATACCACACTTTCAACCAAACACATCCTAAGACAGTGTCACAGTTTGAACCTAGTATCTAAAAATGTTGCCATCTCATCAGCGGTGCCATTAGAAAATTATTTGGCACCGCTTCAGTAGTTTGTGGAGCCAACTTGTCCACACATCTGAGTATCCAAGCAGTAAAATACTAAATCTTTGTGGCATGAAGGAACTAGGCGTCAGAGCAACTAGGTGCTCCAGAGTTCGGGTCCCTAATTTTTTCTACTACATCGGCTCGCCAGTGCAGGGCACTGGTGCGAGATGTAGCAACAATTGTATTTACACCAGTTTTAGCATACATAGTGGACGGCCTTAGTGCTACTAGTTCTATGTTACACATTTGTGCATGTACACACCTATTAGTATCAATTTGCTGTCATCCAAACACTGTCGCTATGCTGTTGCAGTTATATTTACCTTCCTCTTAAAATGTTCAATTTGTTATTTATAGTACATGAGTAAGATCTTGTAGCGTTGTTGTAGTTAATCATAGCTTCTGATGTTTCAGAACTTGGTTATTGTCTCAGTAGCAATTAATTCATTTGCACATTGATCTTTTTGAGAAGATATGTCATAATTAACCTGTTTCTTCAGTTTTTCAAAATAAGTATTGGTGATTTTCTATGTTGCTATAAACCCATTTTCCCTACAATGTTTACTGATCTAGTTTTATATATTATAGGATGAGAGAAAGTGTTCTTACTTGGAGTGGGTTGATCAAGAGTGGCCACAGCCTTTGAGGATGTGCCTAGCAAAGCTCTGAGCATGTATCAGGAAGATAACAGAGGTAGGCTTAGAGAAAGTGTTGTCAACGCTGAAGAATATTTGAAGATGAGGGATAAAAAGAGGAAGGTGGAGAATGAGCTCAGATTTTTTAAATCAGACTTTGCTAAGATGGTGTTGGCAAAGGAGGAGGCACTTTCCTAGCTGGCCAGTGCAAAACAAGTTCTTACTGAACTGAAAGCAGAGGTGGATAAGGCGAGCCTGGATGATCTCGATTAGGGAAATGAATATATTGTTCTAATGTTGTTCTTATGAAGTTGAACTATCTATATGATGTAATGTGCTGTTTTCTGGTAGCTATCATACTGTGATGTTAAAATATATCTTTGTGCCTGATATGAAATTGGCAAACAACTGTTCGATATGAAATGTGAATTTGCGTAATACCGGAATTATTAATTGTAAACTAATAAACCTGCTAAATGGGTCATGGAACTTTGCAAATGGTTCTAGAAGTAAAAGCGCTTGTGATGGATAGCCCAATGACACACAGTTTTCTTCATCAAATCATGTGTAATGTAGTTGATAAAAGCAAACGGTTAATCAAGGCAGAGCGTGTGTAATAGTTACACCTATCACACATGAGCCTATACATAAACCTATGTGAGATGTACATACGAATGGAAATGTTTTCCCTGGATTGACTGTGTGGGATGTACATACGAACGGAAATGTTTTCCCTGGATTGACTATGTGGGAAGTACATACGAACAGAAACATTTTCCCTGGATTGACTGTGTGGGATGTACATAAGAACAGAAACGTACTCCTTGGATTGACTGTGTGTGATATACATATGAACGAAAATGTTTTTCTGGGATTCACCGTGTGGGATGTACATATGAACGTAAATTATTGAGTTTGGATGCATTGCACGATCGCACACAAGCTCATTTTGCCCCAGCCTATATGCCAGGAGGGCCTATCCCCGACGCTTTCTGGGTCATGTGGGAAGGACCCCCTATCGCCCACACTCACTTGGCGACGGTTCCAAATGTCACGGAAAGGGGTTAAAAACCGTTTGTATATCACCAAAGCGTACTAGTGTGGGATAATGCTCTAATAATGATGATCATCACACTTTTATTTACTTACAACTCAAGAATTACAATTCGATACTAGAACAAATATATGACTCCATATGAATGCCTCCAGCGGTGTATCGGGATGTGCAATGATCAAGAGTGACATGTATAAAAGATATTAACGGTGGCCAAGCCACAAATACTATGCCAACTACATGATCATGCAACGCAATATGACAATGATGGTATGTGTCATTATAAACGGAAAGGTGGAAGTTGCATGGCAATATATCTAGGAATGGATATGGAAATGCCATAATAGGTAGGTATGGTGGCTATTTTGAGGAAGTGTAAATGGTGGGTTTAATGCACCGACGGAAGTTGCGCGGTACTAGAGAGGCTAGCAATGGTGGAAGGGAGAGAGTGTGTATAATCCATGGACTCAACATTGGTCATAAAGAACTCACATACTTATTGCAAAAGTTTATTAGCCATCAAAGCAAAGTACTAATACGCATGCTCCTTGGGGAGAGGTTGGTAGGAGTTAACCATTGCGCGCTCCCGACCTCCACACAAAGGATGCCAATCAAAAAATGAATCATGCTCCGACTTCATCACATAATGATTCACCATACGTGCATGATACGGGAGTCACAAACTTTAACATAAGTATTTCTACCAATCCACAATTACTCACTAGCATGACTCTAATATCACCATCTTTATATCTCAAAACAAATGCAAGGAAGCAAACTTCTCATATATTCAACGCTCGTCATGAAAGTTTTTATTATATCCCTCTTGAATACCCATCATATTAGGGCTAAATTCATAACCTAAGCAAATTACCATTCTATTTAAAGAATCTCAAAATAATATAAGTGAAGCATGAGAGTTCATCAATTTCTTCAAAATAAAACCACCGTTGTGCTATAAAAAGATATAAGTGAAGCACTAGAGCAACTACCCAGCTCAAAAGATATAAGTGAAGCACATAGGGTATTCTAATAAATTCACAATTCATGTGTGTCCCTCTCAAAAGGTGTGTACAGAAAGGATGATTGTTGCAAACTAAAAAGCAAATACTCATATCACTACTGGAATCAGCTTCTTTGCCATCCGCCATGGAGGATGGGAAAGGCATGGATCACGGACGGCAAAAGCCTTTGCCGTCAGCCAGCGGACAGCAAACCGTCCATCTGAACACGTGCCAGCAAAGGCCTTCTTTGCCATCCGCTTCGTAGAATCGGACGGCAAAGGATTGTGCCGTCAGCCATCCGTGGCCAGCAGACGGCAACGACGACAGACGACAGTAGTGTGAGGTGAGAGCCGTTAGGGGTTAATGGCGTTCTTTGTCGTCCGCCAGCCGACGACAAAGAGCTTAGCTAGGGCAGCACTGCCATGCTGTCACGTGGCTAGCTATGCCGTCGGCCAGCAGACGACATAGATGGCCCTGTTTGCCAGGCCTATTTGGTCACTTTGTTGTCCACTTGTAGATGACAAAATGACCAAATAGGCAGCCAGTGTTGCCAGTTTGCACAGGTGACTGCCACATGTCCTCGTTGCCATCTGCTAGCGGACGGCAAAGCTCTTTGCCATCCACTAGCACACGGCAAAGATCCTGTATAGCCCTTGTTTTTTCTGTTTTTTCTCAAATTCATTCAATTTCACAGAATTTCACACACACATATATATATATATATAGGACAAATGTTTCCTGCAAGCAGTGGTAGTTACCACCACTTGTGTTTTGTATGTTGTATATAGTATCTGTCGAAATCGAGAGTATGTACGTGTAGTATGTAGTATATAACAATGATTAGGTAGTATATATACTAGTTTTTAGATAGTATATACCATGTTTTGAGTATGCTCTTTTTTACGTACAAATATGTACGTATTTCATAAATATAACAAAAACTATGGGCCCATATGCAATTTTTTCATGTAACTTGCTTTGAAATATCTTACATATAATATACGAATATATTTAAAATGATAAAGTAGTATATATACTACCACATGGTAGTATATGAGACATATGTGGTAACTACCACCGGGTGGTAGGATGGATTTTTCCTATACACACACACACACACACACATGAAAATACTTTTGATAAGCATACCAACACATATACATACAAAATCATATCCCTGCCATATGGATATGATCATCCAACACATATACATAGCAAATCAAAAGTCCATATGCAACATATATAGCTAGCCAACATATCCAACAACACGCATACAATGGTTTCATCCATACATGCATTTATAGGTAGCAAGTTTCACATTGTTCATCCTACAAAATCAAAACAAAAAAGAAGCATAAAGAGAAGAGCAGACTCCATCGACGCAAGCTTCCTCATCTAAAGCAAATCTGCAAATAGGGAAAGAAGAAAGTTAGAAGAAGAAAGTAAGAAGAAGAAGAAGACTAGCTAGAAGAAGAAGAAGAAGAAGAAGAAGAAGAAGAAGAAGAAGAATAAGAACAAGAACAAGATTTTTTTTCTTCTCTTTCTTTTTTCTCCTCTCCTCTTCTTTATCTTCTTCTTCTTCTAACTAAGGTAAGTTAAAATGTCATTTTATTGCTAAGCTAGGTAAAAATGCTAAGTGTAGGTCATTTTAGAGCTAAGCTAGGTAAATAGGTCATTTTGGAGCTTAGTAAGGTTATTATGTCATTTTCAAGGAAAATAAGCTAATTCTATATCATTTTGGAGGTAACAAAGATTATCATACCATTTTTGACCTAAGTATGCTAAGTATGTCATAAATGAACTGAATAAGCAAGTATAGCTCATTTTTGTATGTAACTTAGGTAATTATGCCATAGGAGGAAAATAAGCTAAGTATCCATTTGTAAAGCAAAACATTAGAGAAAACTTACCCTCATCACAACAAATATGATGAAGATCGCAACTAAGGTAACAATTGATCCAATGACATAATACCAAGCCTCATTATCAATGGCATATTTTCTAATCTTCTTAAGCTTCAGGCGCATTGCATTCATCTTCATCTTGTGATCATCGACGACATCGGCAACATACAACTCCAATTTCATCTTCTCTTCTTCAATTCTTTTAATTTTTTTATTTAAAATACTCATTCTCTTTTTCAACTAAATTTAACTTCTCGACAAGAGGGTCAGTTTCAAATACCGGTTCACATACCTCCTAGATTAAAATATCTCTATGTCAACTTGATGGCCATAATTGTCATAAATGTGAAATGCAACAACTAGTTATGAAAAAGAACTTACCACATCCGAATCTTAAAGCGGGCGAGGGCCGACGGGGACGGAAATCAAGACCATGGCACTATGTATAAGAAACAATCATACAAAGTAAGAAAATTATACATACCACCTATATAAATCATACAAAGTACACCATAAAAAATTGAATACCTAAGAATCACTACCGGTAATGACGTGCTCATCATCATCATTAATAAATGCATCATCATCATCACTATCGGTAATGACGTCCTCATCATCATCATTAATAAATGCATCATCATGTGGAAGGCCACCTTTACATAATCGTTCAAGCATTGACAGGTCATCTGCAGCAGTAACTTCTTCTTCTTCCAGCTCTTCTTGTTCCGGCTCAGGGTCGGATTCACTATCGTTGTCTACTTCAATGTTCTGGGGTGGAGTAAAGCATTTCTTGAAACGTTTTTTGGCAAGAGGTGTTTCTTGGAAGAATTCTCATTCGTCATATGTGTCTTGGTTAACGTGACATTCATAATCCTCTTCATTGGGGGGAGGTGGTCTAACACGTGGCGGCACTTCATAAACAACATCCCGACCACTGAGGTTTGGATCACTTTGATAGGCCCACGGTAGATAGAAAACTTGGGTTGCCTGTTGTGCCGTAATATAGACATTAGGAACATCCAAATGGTTGCTTTGTTTGATTTCCACTAGCCCTATATGTTCATGAGTCCTTCTAGTCTCCCTGGGCTGGAACCAATAACATTTGAAGAGTACGACATTTGGTGGGTTATCACCATAGAATTGAAGTTCATAAATTGCTTCAACTCTTCCATAATACTCGACACCTCCTTCGCCGATAGCAGAGACACAACAATTTGTAGACTTTCAGTCGGCCATAGATAGCTCTTTGCCATATGTACGAAAGCGATACCCGTTGTTGTCGTAATTGTCAAATGAACAGACCTTATAGTCAAAACCATTAGCTACTTGTCTCAATTCGGCATCCATAATCTCTGAATTAGCCTACAAGTTTAATAAGAAAGGATTGTTGCATTAGTCGCAAATTAGCCAAAGAAATGAAAGGGTCTAATGGAAATTACCATTTTTTTGAACCAACAGATGAAACCGGGATATTCGCCTCCTTGCTTTGCCAGAAGCTCATACTCTTTGACGGAATCCTTTTGGATCACCGCTCCAAACGAGAATATGGCAACGTATCGACTGCATCAAATATCCATGAATAAGAGCAGTTCAAAGAAATTAGAAGTTGTGAAACAATGTAACGAGATCTTACTCGATGTACGGCCGCCACTATTGAAGATATCTTCCGATATTCCCATAAATCGGCCAATTTATCGCTTACCGTTGTCTAACCGATAAGATATATCGGCCGATAATTCAGCCGATATGGCGATAAATTGGCCGATATGTCGATAAACTGGCCGATTTACCACTTATCATGGGTCGACCAATAAGTTCCCAATAAGCGATATCCCCAACATTGACGGCCGCACTTCTGTTAGGTTGTTAAAGAGATACAGCGAAACTGTTCGCCATTCTTCAACATCCAAAGATACTGGTTTCCAAGCACTGGATGGTGCGAGATTCCCTTTCAATAGGCTTAGGTTGGATTGACCCTTTGTAGGCTCGTCAACATTGTACCGAGGCTTCGGATTATGCAAATGACGTTTTTGGCTTCGTAGTGTGCTGTCACGAAGTTTGACGCCTCCTTAGTGATGAATGCCTTCGCCATCGATGCTTCTATTCTACGTTTATTTTTACATTTTGCTCGAAGCGTCTTATGCATCCTCTCAGTTGAGTAGCACCAACGATTTTGCACGCCCCCCCAACCGTGCCTCGATCAGGAGATGCAAAATCAAGTGTTGCATTGGATTAAAGAAGCTTGGCGGAAAGATCATCTCTAACTTGCAGATCAACTCCGGTGCCAAATGTTCCATTTCTTCTAGGAGGCCAGTCGATAGTTGTTTCGCACAAAGAACACGAAAGAAATAGCTCAGCTCTACCAGTACTAGCCATTCATCCTCAGGGATGAAGCCACGCAACATCTCCGGCATTATCCGCTCTATCCATATGTGCTAATCATGACTTTTTAGACCAAATATTTTCAATTTATCAATACTCACTCCCCTCTTTATATTTGCTGCATGCCCATCGGGGAACATCAACTGAATTTTCACCCACAAAAGAATTTCCTTCATAGCTGGCCTTCCAAGATTGAACCATGCCTTTGGCTTCTTCCAGTTCTGCTTTCCTTTTGGTTCTTGCATGTTTTGTAATGGTCTATCACAGAGCTCCCCTAGATCGTCTCTAGCCTTAGTATTATCCTTTGATTTCCCCTCTATGCCGAACAATGTACCAAAAATGGCTTCGGCGATATTCTTTTCAGTGTGCATCATGTCGATGTTGTGTGGGCAAAGGAGGTCTTTGAAGTAAGGCAGATCCCAGAAGCATGTCTTGTGAGTCCATGCGTGTTCCTTATTATACCCCTTGAAATACCCAGGACGCTCTGGATCTGGCTCGAGAGCGTTTATCTGATCTAGGGTATGTTGGCGTGTCAAAGCGGGTGGTGCAGAGTGTTTGACAACTCTACCTTTCATGAAGTTCTTGTCTTTCCTGAACTTATGGCGAGGATCTAGAAACTGTCTATGCAAGTCGAAGCAACTATACTTGCGCCCCGCCGTCAGCCAAAGAAACTCAAGAGCTCCCTTGCATGTGGGGCACGGGAACCTTCCATGCACACACCAGCCAACGAATAGCGCATACACCGGCAATTCATGCATCGAGTACATGTACCAGGCACGCATTATGAAGTTTTGTTTGCTAAATGCGTCGTATGTCTTGAACCCATTATCCCAAGCTTCTTGCAATTCGTCCTTAAGCGGCTGCATGTACTCATTCATATTCTTCCCTGGATAGTTGGGCCCTGGAATTATCAACGTCAGGAAAATGTTCTTTC